>NC_058101.1:71414318-71717348 GCF_020171115.1 Neogale vison | reverse complement strand
GGTTGCTGGGGGGAGGGGGGTGGGGAGAAGGGGGGTAGGGTTATGGACATTGGGGAGGGTATGTGCTTTTGGGTAAATTGGAAGGGGAAATGAACCATGAGAGACTATGGACTCTGAAAAACAATCTGAGGGGTTTGAAGTGGCGGGGGGGTGGGAGGTTGGGGTACCTGGTGGTGGGTATTATAGAGGGCACAGCTTGCATGGAGCACTGGGTGTGGTGAAAAAATAATGAATACCGTTTTTCTGAAAATAAATAAATTGGAAAAAAAAAAAAGAATTACCCTAAACAAACAAACAAACAAACAAACAAAAAACCCACCTGGACTCAAGTTTATGCAGTCTATGAAAGACTCACTTTAAATAAAAAGGCATATTTAGGTTAAAAATAGAAGAATGGAGAAAGATACATCATCCAAACACTAACAATGTATTTATATTGATTTTACACAAAGTAGGCTTCATAACAAGGAATATTAACAGAGATAAAGAAGATATATTGCATTATGAAAAAGAAGTCAATTCTTGAAGAAAATATAACAATCTTAAATGTGTATGCACCCAACAACAAGATTCAAAATACATGAGGCAAAATGGGCAGACCTTAAGGAAGATACAGACAAACTGACAATTTTTTTTAAAAAATATTTTATTTATTTATTTGACAGACAGAGATCACAAGTAGGAAGAGAGGCAGCAAACTGACAATTTTAAATGGAGACTTTAATACCTCTCAAAAATTGACAGAAATAGGTACAAAATGAGTAGAAAGAAAGTCAGCAGGGCGATACCATCAACCAACTTGTCCTATTTGACATTTATAGAACACTGAGCCCAACAGTAGCAAAATGCAAATTCTTCTCAAGTGCACAGAGAATATTATTAACCATAAAAAACTTCACAATCTAAAAGAATGAAAATATATGAAGTATATACTCAAACCATATGGAATTAATAATAATAGATAATAACATCAATAATATATGATATAGGCATCAAAGATACCATGTATCATAATGATATAATAAACATATATTAATATAACATTGATAAAAAGATATCAAGTAAATTCCCAAATATTTGGAAATTAAGCAACACATGTCTAAATAATGCATGAATTAAAGATAAAAACCTTCAGGGAAATTGAAAGTATTTTGAACTGAAAAAGAATAAAAATACAGTATATCAAAAATTTGTAGGATGCAGTTAAGCATCTTTAAAGGGAAATTTATATTTAAATGCTTATAATAGAAAAGAGCAGTAGAAAGATCTGAATTCAGTAGCCTATTCTCCCACCTTAAGACATTAAAGAGGATCAAACTGAGTCTAAGGCAAGCAAATGGAAAAAGGGAATATGGAAGTAATATAGATCAGAAATGAATGAAATGGAAAACAGAAAACCAAAAGCAGATTCTTTGATGAAATGATAAAATTAGTAAGCTTCTGGTCCAGCTTCCCAAGAAAAGGAGAAAGACACAATTTACCAGTAATTAACTGATCTCATAGACATCAAAGAATAACAAGGGAATACTACAAATAAGTCCATGTTCATAAATTCATCAGCTTAGATAAGATGGACCAATTCCTTGTAAGGCCTGAACCATTAAGACTCTCAAGAATGCTTAACCTGAGTTGGCCTATTTCTATTAAAGAAATTGAATCTGTAGTTTGACAATTCCAAAACCCAAATGATTTCACTAGTGAATTCTACAAAAATGTAAGAAATAAATAATGTCAATTATACACAATATCTTCCAGAATACAAAAGAGAAGGTAATATTTCTCAGCTCATTTTAGGAAATCAGCATTACCCTAAGACCCAAACCAAACTGTATATTGCAAGAAAAGAAAATCATAAAGCAAGATAGATCACAAATATGAAGTCAAAAATTCTCAACAAAATATTAGCAAACTGACTAGCAATATATAAAAAGGATAATACATGACCAATTGAGATTTATCCCAGATCCTAGGAATACAAGAATTATAAGAATACAAGGCTGGTTCAAATTCAAAAATCAATCAACAATTTCCATGTCAACAGCTGTATCTATCTTCCTATCTATTTATTACCTATCATCTATAGCTATCTATTCAATAGAAGTAAAAACAAAATTTAACATTCATTCATGATGAAACTCTCAGAAAATTAAGAACAGAAAGGGATTTCCTTAACCTTATTTAGGGAATCTATGAAAACTCTTCCGCTAACACTATACTTAAGGATAAGATACTGAATGCTTTTTCCCCCGGTTTAGGAATAAGTCAAGAAGTCCATTCTCACTATACCTATTGAACATCATACTGGAACTCATAGCCAGTGAAATAAGCTAAGAAAAATAAATAAAAGGCATACAGATTTGAAAGGAAAAAGATAAGACTGCCTTTATTTGAAGATGATACCGTTGTCAATTCCAAAGATCTACAAAAACACTTCTGAAACTAGAAAGTTGTAAAAGATCAACAGGCAAAAGCCAATCATATTCCTACCTTCTGACAATGAAGAGTTGGAATGTGGTATTAAGAAAAAATACCGGGATGCCTGGGTGGCTCAGTTGGTTGGGCAGCTGCCTTCGGCTCAGGTCATGATCCCAGCGTCCTGGGATCGAGTCCCACATCTGGCTCCTTGCTCAGCAGGGAGCCTGCTTCTCCCTCTTTCTCTGCCTGCCATTCTGTCTGCCTGTGCTCGCTCTCTCCCTCTCTCTCTCTCTGACAAATAAATAAAATCTTAAAAGAAAGAAAAAATACCATTTATAATTATACCCAAAAGTTAAGTACTTAAATATAAACTTAACGAAAGATGTGGGAAAGCTGCTGTAACTATACTGATGAAATATATTAAAGCAAATATATTGAGAAATATACTGTGTTCTGGGTTTGAAAGCATCAATATTAAGATGTCATTTCTCCCCAAGCTGATCTTACAGCTTCAATGCAAATTCAATCAAAACCCCAGTAAGCTTCTTATAGATGATGACAAGCCAATTCTATAATTTATATGGAAAGGCAAAGGACTTAGAATAGCCAAAACAATTTTTTAAAAGATTTTATTTATTTAACAGAGAGACACAGAGAAAGAGGGAACATAAACAGAGAGAGAGAGGGAGAAGCAGGCTTCCCGCTGAAGAGAGAGCCTGATTCAGGACTCGATCCCAGAACCCTGGGATCACAACCAAGCCAAAAGCAGACGCTTAACAACTGAGTCACCCAGGTGCCCCTAGCCAAAACAATTCTGAAAAAAAAAAAAAAAAAAAAAAAAAAGGAGAAAGTTGGAGGACTCACACTATAGGATTTTAAGACTTACTATAAAGCTATAATAATCAAGTCAGTGTTGTTTTGGCTAATCGAAGCATGCATAGAACAATGGAACAGAATAGAGAATTCATTCACGGACCCATAGAAATACAGCCATCTGAGTTTGCACAAAGCTGTCAGGACAATAAAAAGGACATAGGAGAGTGTTTCCAACAACTGATGCTGAAACATACATGTAAAAAACTGATGCTGGAGGGACGCCTGGGTGGCGCAGTTGGTTGGACGACTGCCTTCGGCTCAGGGCGTGATCCTGGAGTCCCGGGATCGAGTCCCACATCAGGCTCCCAGCTCCATGGGGAGTCTGCTTCGCTCTCTGACCTTCTCCTCGCTCATGCTCTCTCTCACTGTTTCTCTCTCAAATAAATAAATAAAATCTTTAAAAAAAAAAAAAAAACTGATGCTGGACATACATGTAAAAACAAAACAAACAAACAAACAAAAACCCTCCACATATATTTCACATCTTGAAGAATATTTAACTAAAGACAGATCATAAACCTGAAAGTAAAATGTAAAACTATAAACATCTAGAAGAAATCAGCAGAATGTTGGAATGACCTGGAGTTTGGTAAAGAGTTTTTAGATACAATGCTAAAAGCACACTCTACAAAAGAAAAAAATGGATGAATTGGGCTTTATTAAAATTGAAATCTTTGCTCTGCCAAAGATATCTAAGAAAATGAAAATATAACACAGTCTGGGAAAAAAATATTTATAATCACATACCTGACAAAAATGTGTATCCAGAATTGATAACATCTTAAAACAATAAGAAAAGAAACAACCCATTTTTTAGATGGGCAAAAATTTGAATACATATTTCACCAAAGAAGATATTGATGCAAATGAGCATATAAAAGATGCTCAACATCATTTGCTACCAAGAAAGTGTAAATGAAAACCATGTTGTAATAGCACTGCGTACTTATTAGAATTGCTAAAGTGAAAAAAACAAAACCCTGTCAGTATCAAATTCTGGTAAGGGGCAGAACAACAGGAACTCTCATTCTTTGCAGTTGAGAATGGGAAATAGTACAACCATGTTGGAAGACAGTTTGATTATTTCTCATAAAGTTAAGTATATATTTACAACATGACCAGAAATCCCACTCCTACACATTTCAACTCCGGATGAGTTGAAACACACCGGAATGTTTATCACAACTTTATTCATAGTCATCCTAACTGGAAACAACCAAGATGTACTTTCAGGGGATAATGGGTAAATTAATTTGATATTCATACAATGGGTCATCACTCAACAATGAAAAATGAGTGAGCCACTGATTCATGCATAGTAACATGTATGAATCTTAAATGCATTCTGTAAATGAAAGAAATCATACCCCAAAGGCTACATCTGGTATGATCGCACCTTTAGAAAATTTTGGAAGAGGCACATCTGTGGGGATAGAAAGCAGGTCAGTGGTTGCCAAGAGCTGGGGGATGGGCAGAGGTTTTCTATAAAGGGGCCACACCAGGTAATTTTTAGGGCAGTGAAATGCTCTATATGGTACTGGGGTGGTAGATACATGAATCTATACATCTGTCAAATCCCATAAAACTGTGCACTACAAAGAGTGAATTTTACTGCATGCACATTGAAAAAAAAAAAAATCAACCAAGATGTCAGGGAGCCCAGCAGGAAATACAGGAAAAAACTATTCACTGAGTAGCAACTTTTAAAGAATGTCGAAAAGTAGAAAAAACAACCACCAATAAATGGGGTATCATGACTTCAAAAAAGTTGGTGTATAACTTTTTCACTCTTGTCCACTTGAGGAATGCTGAGAGCAAGGCCTGTGTTTGTCTCCCCCTGTAGGCCTAAGGATGACAGTACAGTGTTTCTCAAATGAAGAATACATGGACCCCCCACTTTTAAAAAGAAAACCTTCTCATAGGTTGTCAACACATAATGTTGACATCTTTTATCATCTTGTTTTAAGACTATGTATAAACATACAAATATATAACTCTATGCTTATAATTCTTACGCAGATGTCAAACCAGAAGAGCAAACTGGAACTCCAATGAACCTCAATCTAGTAACATTAAACTGGTGAAACCTAATCACTGCTCACAATGTGGTTGGGTCTTCTGACGTTCCCAGGCTGGACTACTGTTGAGTCGCATCAATGTTCCTGTTGCTATTTTCTCTTCAATTACACAAATCTCATTTTTTATAGCAGACCTTCATGTCATATAAGATGGCCTGAAGAGATTGGGACTCACTTCCCACGTTAACACCGTCATAATTACTACTAGACCCTGTTAGGTTTATTCTGTTCCTAGCTGTACCTTGTCTGTGGTAAATGAGATTCCATGCAAGCTAAGCTTGGTCCTTGTCGGAGGAGGAGCCCAAGTGGGAAGATACCACAGTGATGCAGATGGACATAATCTGTCTATGTTTGAGGAGAAAGACTGTTGGCGATTATGAGGGAAGGCTCAGCTATCTTTGTCCTGAGACTTTGCTTTAGAAAATTCTGACAGGTGGAAGAGGCAAACACCGCCTTCAGGTGGGATTTCGGAATCTTGCACCACTACACTGATCTGTTTTGAACTATTTGGAATTGCCTAAGGTTACAATAATGCTTTCTACTGTGCTTTCAAGACTGAAAAAAAAAATCACTTACAGATGACGATAACTCAATAACAGAACGTGTCAATTTAAAAAGAAATCTATAAAAAATTGTTTGACACCTGGTTCTGTCGATTACCTGTGCTTTGAAGAAATTTGTGTCATAACAATAGATAGTCAAGTGTGTACTAGAGTAATTTTTGATATATTTCATAGGAAAAAAAAATCATGCCTTTGAATTTTTACAACAGTGTCTCCAGCTTTTGCTTAAGCATGTAAGATGGCAAGTTGGGGGCTGGACTAGGGCTGCGTCAGAGGGGGACAATGATTGGCATATTTTCCGGTAGTGCTCAGTGTGAATCCTGGTGGGACAGCTCAATAGATAAGACAGACAAAGATTTCCCTGCTCCCTCTACTCCCTGCACGTGCCTCCAACACCATGCTTGGGAAAGAGCTGCACGGAAATGGGTGCGCGTGTAGGTGATGGCGCCAAGTCCCGGCAGCCACACTTACCAGCTATGCTGTCCTTGGGCAATCACCAGCCTCTCTGTGCTTTCATCACCTCATCAGTAAAGTAACAGTAACAGGGATGAGGATCAAATGAGGAGATGTAGGTAATGTCCAGAGAGAAAAGCCTGATACCAGGACGTACTCTACAAATGTCAACTATTATTACTGTCACTCCTAACACATTGGGTTGGGATCACCATTTCCTCTTTTTGCTTTAAACTCAATGGTTCCAGGAGTCCCTGGAGGACTGGGACCACACCTTCTCCCTCTCTGTACCCACAGCTCTGACCACACAATACTCTGTCAGGGTGTTTGAACTGAAGAGCGTGAATCAAATCGGAGAATCGGAAAATTATTCATGCGAGAGCAAAAACATGGCAACCAAGCCAAGGGGCAAAAAGGAGTAACTTTCACTTTGGAGTGGAGGATAGTGATACCTGTGTGCCACTTCAGGGTCAACCTCTGTAACCCAGCATATTTTCATCTCAATGCATTTAACAAATTATTCCTCGCAATGCCTTTGGGTGGGCTACTGACAGTGATTCTGTACCTACAGTTTGTTTTATCTGCTGCAAAATAGACCTGATTGCTAATAAGGGAACCAATTTTTAAAAAGCCTTATCCTAAGGTGCTAGAAATGTTTTGGTCTGAATGTTGGATATATATTACATTTCTGTAATCTTTCAATTTGAAATATATATATATATATTTATATATATATAACCTTAAAACAAATTTTTTAAAAAGTTCTTTGGCCATTGATAGCAATTCCATGTGATGTATATTTACAAGATCACCACTGCCACCCCAAGTGTCCCTTTCTTTGTACTTCCCAACTACTGCTCCCAAAGGCAACCTGTGTATACACAATATATAATCACAGGACATCTCCTGTTACTCACTTTGAATAGGGAAGCCCTCAAGGCTTCAAAACACTGAAGCTTTTTGTTACAGGAGCACCCACAATTAATGTTCATGTAATCTATCCACCAGAGGGAGCCAACACAGCCAGAATAATAACTTACTGACCTTCGCAAATCACAAACCAAGTTTTTCAGACAAGGACTGCAGAGTTTGGACAATGCAAGTATCAATTTCTTAGTGCCTAGGAAAGCATGTGCAATTTTACTGAAGTCAGATTTCATTCATGGCTTTATTTTTCTCTTGAAAAGTAGACATTTAATAATAAAAGCAATTGACTTTAGAGGCATTGATGCTAATAAATGCCTACTAAGGATAAGGATAGCTCACCTTTGGGGCGCCTGGGTGGCTCAGTCATTAAGCGTCTGCCTTCAGCTCAGATCATGACCCCAGCGTCCTGGGATTGAGCCCTACACCAGGCTCCCTGCTCAGCGTGAAGCCTGCTTCTCCCTCACCCACCGCCTGCTTATGTTCCCTCTCTTGCTGTTTCTGTCAAATAAATAAGTAAAATCTTAAAAAAAAAAAAAAAAAAAAGGACAGCTCACCTTTGAAAAACACTTTACAGATTATTAAGAATTTTCATAAATGAAAAATGAGTTTTGGGAATTGTTCTTCTTAATACAGGAATTTAATTTATAAATATAATTTGCACCTGTTGGAGATGAAAAAGCAGTTTCCATTGCATTGATGCAGGGCTATCATCAGCATGTATGCAAATTAGACCTGTGAGGTCTGGGGCATGGTTTTTTCAGCAGGGCAGGGGATAGATTCCAGGCCCCACACACCCTGCCAGACAGCTCTGTACTGGAACAAGTGGGCAAGCACATTCGCGGTCCCAGAGTCTGGGCAGTGGTGGCCCCAGGGAACGCTTTGATAAGGCCTGCTCTTTCATAAAGATGATATTTTCTTAATCTCATGTCAAATGCAGTTCCAAGAGAAGTGGGCAACTGCCCCCTTCCAGTCAGAATGCTGACCTTGAGTTCTTCCTCTAGAGAAATTCTGGATGCACTAACTGAGCTATGGAAGTCAATATTTTCCATCCTCTTCTCCTTTGCCTCCAATCTACCCTGCCGGCAAGGTCTTGCTCATATTTCCCAAATTGCCTTTTTTAAAAATAATTTCCATTTCTTCTTCTTCTTCTTCTTTTTTTTTAAGATTTTATTTATTTGACAGAGACACAGTAGAGAGACGGAACACAAGCAGGGGGAATGGAGAGGTAGAGGTAGGTTTCCCATCAAGTAGGGAGTCCGATGTGGAGCTCGATCCCAGGACCCCGGGATCATGACCTGAGCCAAAAGGCAGACACTTAATGACTGAGCTATCCAGGCGCCCCAATAATTTTCATTTCCTGATCACTCTTCATCAGCTTATTTTTGTAAAGGAATCTTTCTCATTGGGTGGAAATGTTTGTAGGAGGAAACTGAAACCAGGCATTCACTTAAACATCTTATATGCGATCATTTCTCAATCCTTCCCTTATTCGACCTGACAACAGCTCTTAACTCTGTTGGCCACCCTGTTCTGAAAGAACAGTGTCTCCATTTGGTTTCCAGGAAACGGCTCTTCGAATTCTCCTTCCATGCTGGCTGCTTCTTCTCAGCCCTTGCTCTGATTCCTCCTCATATTCCTGATTTCTTAGGGTGGACATACACAAACCATTCTCTCCTCTCCTCTGTCCACACCACTGCCTAAGTGATCTCACCTGGCCTATGGCTTTACATACCATCGATCACGAATATCTCCCACGTCCCAAGTCCCTATCACCTCCAACCTCTGCCCTGAGGTTGCCTACTCAGCATCTCTGTTTGGATGTTTAAAGGCATTGAATGGATATGCCCCAAAGCAAACTCTTAATTTTCTCCCCCCACCATGTGCTCCTCTTGCACAGGAAACGGCTGTGCGAGAGGATATTATTTGAAAAGCAAATAATATCTCCTTTTTTGGTGGCTTATGCCAAAAACCCTGGAGTGATCCTTAGGTCATCTCCTTCTCTCACTCCCCATGTCAGCAAATGCTATTGGTTCCTAGTGGGAAATACGCCCAGGACTGGATGACTTCATCACCATGTCCACCGCTATCGCTCAGGTCTAAATCAGCACCACCTCTTGGCCTGGATTATTGCACTGGCTTCTAATTCACTTCCCTGGTTCTCCCCTGCCTCCCCTCCCCACTCTCCAACCAGAGTCAACATTCTTTACCACAATCAGAGTGATTCTAAGTGAACCTAAGAGAGATCATGTCTGCTTTAGGGCATAATAAGTCCCACCTCACAGAGTGGAACCCAAGAATCTTGAGGACTCTACATGGCCAATGAACCTTGCGTCATTGATTCCAAAGCTCTACATGGACAGCCCCGTGCTGTATTTCTGGATATTGCTCAAGCCTCACTGTCCTTTGTGTACTTTCTCTGAACATGTCAAACCTGCTCCCACCTCCAGGACTCTGTCCTTGCTGGTCTGTCTCTCAAGGATGCTCTTCCTTCCGATTTCCTTACACTTGCTTCCTCAAGTCCTTTAGTGTCTGCTCAAATGTCATCTTGACAGACAGGTCTTCCCTGACACACTATACTAAATAATACCCCACTCCTATCACTCTCTATCTCCTGTACCCTGTATTATTTTCTTTCCTAGAGCTTCCTAACACCTCTCTCTGTTGTACGGATATGTGTTTGGGTATACATGTTTGTACATACATGCAGCATATACATTTGTATGTGTCTATGTGTGTGTGTGTTTGATCACTGTCTCCCCACCAAGAATGTAAGCTCTATGATAAAAAGCATTTTGTTTCATTCATTGGTGTATCTCCCAGTGTCTAGGAAAATGCTAGCACATGAAAGGTGTTCCATAAATATTTGTTGAATGAATGTTGAATGCATCTAGGCAGTTTATTTACTGACTAAAAGTTACATACAATATATAAAATAAAATGTGTTAAAATTTGCTTTAAATTTTCCCATGTTGCCCAAGCAGGATTGGGTTTCTTGAAAGGCATTTAAAGAGATACAGTGTTTACCCCTGAAGCACAATGAAGCCACATAAGGTTTGATGAATATTGGAGTGAAATCTGCCATTTTTATTCTCCCTGAGTGAAGTCAACATTGTTTCTATTTATCACCCGATGGCCCAAACTAATTATTTATATAAAAATTCCTTGATGTGAACTGTTAGCATATTCAAATATATTTGAAATTGAATATCTGATCTAAATGACATATCGTTTAAATATACTTGTGAAAACCAAAGATAAATTCATTTAAAACAGAGCATAATTACTAATGGTGTACTATACAGTGGCTAACTGAACATAAATAAAAATAATAAACAAAATAAAACAGGGAATAATAAAGGAACAGTTTCTACTTAAAAAAAAAAAAAAACCACACTAATAGCTAACCGGGTTTATAGCAGCCTAAAGAAGAATACAAATCTAAAATCTCCTAATGTTTCCTTTCTCTCATGTTTTAGTGTTTGATCTTTACCTTTGAAATGAATAAGTAGAGGTAAAAATGCAATATGAACCAGATAGGATATTTTAATACTGATGTAGTTTGGATGCCACGCACGGGGTGGTTGGAGCAGGGGTTTAGACCTGTACTGCCTGGGTATGAATCCCAGCTCTGCTACTTCCTGACTGATGGTCTCGGGCGAACAATCTTGTTCATGTTTCTGCTTCTTTGTAAGGTTGTTGTGAGGGAATAATGCGATGGTTACTGGTAAAACACTTAGACTATCACTGAGCGTAATCACTCAATAAATACTAGCTATTATTATCAGCTATATATAATGAAAATAAAGCTCTGCCATCACATCCCTCTTTGTAGCTAATGGGCTAAATTAATCCAATTTGCACTAATTTGTCAAAAATATCCAAATAGTCTCATGTGAAATTACTACTAAAGAAAAAGAACCTTTTATACAGCAGAGGAATGCTTAGCACCTTCTTTAAAGATGCCACTTTCTCTCCAGGAATCTGATTACATACACTTCAGATGGCATAATTGGTACTCAGGACCTTTAGAGCTGTTCCCCGGGTTATTGCTTTTAAAAAGCTCTGAGAAAGCCAATAGTAAATACCAGCTTCCAATGTGTTTCATTATTGATATTGATATTTTGAGATCATGACAAAGGCAGTGAGAATCCTGATTAGTTTATGAATTCTCTTTATCTTATGCTTTCTTTTTTTGTTGTTGTTAGTTAATTATTTATTTATTGAACAGGCAGAGATCACAAGTAGGCAGAGAGGCAGGCGGGGGCAGGGGAGGGGAAGCAGGCTCCCCGCTGAGCAGAGAGCCCTGTGCGGGGCTGGATCCCAGGACCCTGAGATCATGACCTGAGCCGAAGGCAGAGGCTTAACCCAATGAGCCACAGGTGCCCCCATCTTATGCTTTCTTAACTCTGTTACCCCCAACACCCACTGATGTTCATAGACACATGCATTTGTATCTCACACTCCCCACTTAAAAAGTGAGAGAAGATGATTTGTTATATATCCATATTCACTTTAGTGTTTACCTTTTGAATCCTGTTTTAGGGTAGACTGTATTATAATAAAGAGCTGTGTCCTTCACTTTTCTAGCCTTAGTAATTCTATGAGATGTGGTACATAGGATACAAAGTTTATTCTAGTCTTATTTATTCTACGGTAGATTGTAGACTAGTCATATGTTGAATTTGAAATTGTAAAGTATGATTTGGGGCACGTAACCCAATTCTCTCATTCACATTATAGAGAAACAGACAAATCATGGATAATTTTTTTTCCTAATTGAGTTTTCTTAATCTTTTTTTTAAATTGAGGTAAAATCCATATAATAAGCAATTAACCATTATAAATTATACAACTCAGTAGCATTTAGTATATTCCCAATGTAGTTCAATCACCACCTCTCTCTAGTTTCAAACTTTTCATCATCCTAGAAAAATACCCCACACTCATTAAATAATCTACATCCCCTCCTTCTCCCACCCCGTTTTCTGCTTCTATGGACTTTCTTATTCTAGATATATCATATAAAAGGGATCATGCAATATGTTACTCTTTGTGTCTAGCTTCTTTTACTTAACATGTTTTGAAGATTCATTTAAGTTGTAGCATGTATCAGCATTGTGGTCCTGCTTTTTGATTGACAATATCTCATCATATTTGTATATCACAATATGTTTATTCATTCATCCCCTGATGGACATTCAGGCTGTTTCCACCTTTTGACTTCTATGAATAATGCTACTATAAACATTCATATACTACTTTCTATGTGGACATATATTTCCATTATTTTTTGCTATATACCCTAGGAGTGGAATCTCTGGGTCATATGATAACTCTATGTTTAATATTTTGAGGACCTACCAAAATGCCTTCTATAGTGGCTGCATCGTTGTGCATCCCCTCCAGCAATGGATCAAGGTCTTATTTCTCCGTATCATTGCCTTAGTGTTCCATTTTTGTTATTTTTTTTAAGATTTTATTTATTTATTTGAGAGAGAGAGAGAGAAAGAGAGAATGAGAGGAGAGAGAGGTCAGCGAGAGAAGCAGACTCCCTGCTGAGCAGGGAGCCTGATGTGGGCCTCGATTTCAGGACTCCAGGATCATGACCCGAGCCGAAGGCAGTTGCTTAACCAACTAAGCCACCCAGGTGCCCCATTTTTTAAATTGTTTTTTATGAATGTCATCCTAGTAGGTGAGTTGGTATCTCGTTGTGGTTTTTTTTTTTTTTTTAAAGATTTTATGTATTTATTTGACAGAGAGAAATCACAAGTAGATGGAGAGGCAGGCAGAGAGAGAGAGGGAAGCAGGCTCCCAGCTGAGCAGAGAGCCCGATTCGGGACTCGATCCCAGGACCCTCAGATCATGACCTGAGCCGAAGGCAGCGGCTTAACCCACTGAGCCACCCAGGCGCCCTCGTTGTGGTTTTGATTTGCATTTTCTTAATGACCAATAATATTTAATATACTTTCATGAGTTTATTTGCCATTCGTATATCTTCTTTGAGGACATATCTTTTCATGTTCTTTGCCCTTTTAAAAAATTACGTTGTCCTTTTGTTGTTGGTAATGGTAAGAGTTCTTATATATTCTGGAAGTTGAAGTCTTCTCAAATATGGGATTTGCAAATATTTTATCCCATTCTTTTTTTTAAGATTTTATTTATTTATTTGTCAGAGAGATAGAGAGAGAGGTAGGCAGAGGGAGAAGCAGGCTCCCCACTGAGCTGGGATGATCCCAGGACCCTGGGATCATTACCTGAGCCAAAGGTAGACACTTACCCAACTGAGCCACCCAGGCACCCTATTTTATCCCATTCTGTAGATAGGCTTTCCACGTTCTTGATAATATCCTTTGATATCCACACTTTTTAAATTTTTAGGATGTCCAGGTTATTTTTAATTTGCTTCTTACGTTTTTGGTGTTAAGTCTAGGAGTCCATTGACAGATCCATGTCCGTCCTCAAATTCATATGGAACTTAGAGGGACCCCAATTAGTCAAACATTATTTAAAAACAAAGTTGGAGTACTCCTACTTCCTTATTTCACAAAGTTATTGTGATCAAAGCAGTGTGGTACTGACATAAGGACAGACATATAAACCAATGGAATAGAACAGAGATTCCAAGACTAAACCCAAATGTCTAAGACCAACTGATTTTTGACAAGGATGCCAAGACCATCCAAGGAGGGAAAAATGTTCTCTTCAACAAATGGTGTTGGGACAACGGAATATCCATATACGAAGAAGTGAAGCTGCACCCCTATACAAACATACATACACCTCCACATACAAACATTATACTCGGGGCACCTGGGTGGCTCAGTGGGTTAAGCCTCTGCCTTCGGCTTGGGTCATGATCCCAGGGTCCTGGGATCGAGCCCCTCACTGGGCTCTCTGCTCAGCAGGGAGCCTGCCTCCCCCCCCTCTCTCTGCCTGCCTCTCTGCCTACTTGTGATCTCTGTCTGTCAAATAAATAAATAAATAAAAACATTATACTCAAAATAGTTCAGTGACTTAAAATGGGGCTAAAACAATAAAACTATTAGGAGAAAACATAGCGGAAAATAGTCAATATGGATAATTTCATCCCACAGATAATTCTCTACTCCAGTTAAAAATGAACATCTCCATCATAACTATCCCCCAAAGACTATGGAGATAGCAGCGATGCTGACTGACTTGAGTTTTATCTCTGTTCATTCCCCTGTCTGTTAGGATAAATACTTCAAAATAAATGACCTTTTTAAGGTAATCGGAAAGGAGGCAAAGAATCAAGCACATAGGCTAATTCTAGCAAAAAGTACAATTGGCCATGAGTAATAAAAATAAAACCCAAATATGCAATTTAAACCAAATGTGCCTTCTGGTTTCTAAATTCTTTTTTTTTAAAGATTTTATTTATTTATTTGAGAGATAGAGAGAGAGCATGAGCAGGGGAGCAGCAGAGAGGGAGAGGGAGGAGCAGGCTCCCTACTGAGCTGGTAGCCAGCTCCCAGGACTCTGGGATCATGACCGGAGCAGTTGCTTAACTGACTGAGCCACTCAAGTGCCCCTGGTTTCTAAATTATTTTGCCAGGTAGATTAATGCTTCTCTTCCTTCCCCTCCCTAATAATCTTATTAGGAGTAGTTAATATAGTCTTTAAGAGCACAGACTCTGGACCCAGCTCTATGTCTCACTTACCTTCTTGTCTTTTATTTATTCCCTTTTCATGCCTCAGCTTCCTCATCTTTTTTTTTTTTTCTTTTTTCATCTTTTAAATGGAGATAATATTGGTGGGGTTGTTGCTCAGCACGGAGTAACCATTACTTAAGTGTATGCTATTATATCTAGGACTAACAGAGGATGGATCAGGCAAGAGAGGTTATTTCTATGCTTCTTAAAGTATTCGTCCATGATTATATAGAGAGTTGCTAGAGTGTAATTGACTAAGGCCTCAGTTGCTGTGCTCTGAAACCCACTACCACCTTTGCACAGAGGACTTACTTCCTACCAGCTACCCCCAGCCAGTAACCAAGCGCTACAGGGGTGTTAAGGTAGGCCATTCCTGGGAGATACAAGACTGCTCTTACGGTCAGCTTTGACTAGAGTACCCTTCCACAACCTTGTTGAAACTTGCTTAGTGTGAAAGATAAGCTAGACCTTCCCTCCTGCTTTCTCCTTGCTGGGTTAGTCTTGTATTGTGGCCTAAGGGCTCTCCCAGCTTCTCCTCCTTTTAATCCCATCTAAGTGTCCAGTTCTTAGAGGACTTAACACTAACACATTTGGCATTCAAAGCTCTCTTAGATACGGAGTTAACCTCTCTATTCTGCTTTACCTACTTCTTAGCTACATAATGTCTTCCGCTCTTGGTTCCTATATGTGCCTACTACTTTCCCATCTCTGAGCCTTTTTCCATACCCTTCACTGAGAATATGCTCACCACCTGGCCATTTTTGCCTATTGGATCCCACTTTTCATTGATCGTTCATCTTAAATGTCAGTTTCTCTAAGTTTTTCAAGATCTGCTAGCCAGACATACTCTTTCCCTTCTCTAAACCTCCAGAACTCTTGCCTTTGAGCTGTTTTATAAGCTTATTAACAGCAATAACCATCTGTTACTTTGAACCTCCAAAGTCCCCAGCTTATATAGAATAGGCACTTAATATTTATAGACTGTAATTAGAAAATTAGGGGGAATTCTATCCCAGTGAATTTAATTTTTAACATGCAGGATTTCTAACAGCTTACAACCATTGTGCTTGATAGAGCAACAATGGACTCAGGTGAATTTTTAAAAAATCCTATGTATCAAAGCACTGAAGGCAGAACTTACTATGTAGTAACTCAATTTTTATATCTGCTTAAAATTCTTCATCAAACTTGGCTGATTTCCTTTTCCTCTGAAAGAGTGATGACATGAAATTCTAAAATACTCCTGGGTTTGTCTATGTATCTGAGTATGGGTGAGGAGACCAAGGAAAATAGTTGTAAAAGAATGCTTCCTCCTCTAACAAAGGGCCCTTGGCCTAAGGGCTAGCAAGGCTACTGTGCCCTCCTCCAAAATAGAGAAGGGAGATCTGTCATTTTAATAAACTTTCATAGGGTCAGATATAGACACAGTAATATGAGAGGGGACCCATGAGCTCACTACATAGCAAATTTTATTTCCTCGCATATATCTGATCATTTGTGGTCATTATTGTGGCCGACATTTAACAAGTGCATGCTATTCACTTTTAATCCTTACAAAAGATTTATCATCATATAGGACAGGAAACTGAGGCTCTGTGACCAAGTCATGCTGCTAGGTCACCGACCAAAACCCTTGACAAGTTTATTGCAGGAGTCCCCAAAATATGCTAAGCAAATACAATTTAATTTCTTCCTCCAACGTCATTGCAGTGCTTTTTTGGGCAATGTTCCTGGGCAATTCAGCTCTGGCAGACTGTCATTGGACTGAAAGCAAGGTTTGGCCTTTTGCCAGGTACAGCAGTCATGCTAACTCAACAGCTTCAGGTAAAGGTTTATAACACTTTAACTTGGGTCTTGGACTATTTCCGGTTAGGACTGCAAGACTCAGGTAAGAACCTCTCAGGCGGAAAGCAGGAAGAAGGTGGCTTGTGCAAGGATCAGATACCACCTGCGTGAATGTTCATTTATTAATGATTCAACAAGGGTGATCACAAGGGAGAGCAGCCGTTTTCCCTGCCCTCATTATTCTCACTAACAGGCCAGAAAGTAAACAAGATGGACGGGTCCAGCAAAGAGGAAGAGGAGGACAGCTCCTTCACCAACATTTCTCTCACAGATGACACAGGTAAGGAGCAACTTGATGAATTCTGAAACATGAAATTTAGCAATTGTTCAGCTTTTAGCAAATACAATGTATTTTTACTGTAATGGTAAAACTACCCATTATAGAAAACTTGACAAAATACTGTTACAAAAATAAAACACAAAGTTTTATTTAGGAGCTATTTTTCTTTTCCTTTTAAATTAAGTGATTATTTGGAAAGTTTCCATGGTTGTATCACATCTTCTTTTAAAACAAATCAACAAACAAAAACACAAAATGTTTATTTCCTTCATCAAAAAGTTGTTACTGAAACAACCCGTGATATTATTACCATATTTTGTTCAATTATAGTCCATTTCTTCTCTGTTTTGGAAAATAATTTTATCATGTCTGAAAAATGAACTAGAATATGAATTATTCTGGAAAACGGCTTGACAAAATGCAAGGACAAAGTTTGGTGAACTCAACACGAGGGAAGCAAAAAGGGGAGGGCAGTGGTTCTAAAGTGCTGATGGAAGGGATAGCAATGGCTCATTCAACATCCCAGAGAAAACAGACAATGCTGAATTGCACAATTTTAACTGGAAACACTTCAGACCCATAAGCACCCACATCTTGGTATGTGTGTGTGTGTGCGTGTTGTTGGCATTGTTTTGTATCCAAGTTTCTTTAGCACCAACATCGCAAGAAGCCAGCAAGACAGCAGCCAAGCAATGGGGGTTAGTGATTTTGATTAACAGAGAGCAGAGCATGAATATTTAACATCAATTGCTCTTTCATACAGCCACACTTCTCCACTTTCCCCCTAAATGCTCAGATTCAAAAAGCCTCTTTCTAAAGTGCAGCCAGACAATTAGCACAAACCGCCAGCCAGCCGGCCGGCCAGCCAGAGCGAAGCTTCCCCTCCTGGCACCGCATCAACATGCTGGGGGCTTTGGAAATCAAAGAGGAGCCTTTTCAGGCTTGATGGGGAGAGGAAAGGTACAAGGTACAGGGGCTGTTGAAGAAATGGGACACCGCTGGCCCCAACATGCTCCCACCAGGGCGTTTGAGCCAATGACAGGCCTGCAGAAGGCAGTGAAGGAAACAAAGACCAGGGGAAACCTGTTTCTTAGCTTCTAGATGGCACCATGAGTGAGGAGCCACGGGGGCTGTGGGCGGGTGCGATTCCTCTAGAGAGCTTGCTCTAAAATCCCCCCCCTCCCCGGCTGGGATTCTTTCTGGATGGTAGCGTGGGCTGGGGCTGGGAAACGACACTCGATGAAACCGCTCTCTCTCTCTCCTCCAAGCCTTGGCACTGCCTCAGACCTGCTTCTCAGGTCTCATCTTGGGCCTCTCCCGCACTGGCAGTGCCACACAAAAGCGGACGAGGGCGGGGGCGGGGTTGAATGCAGGTGTCCCGTCCCCTGCTGACAGTGGTTTTGGGAGAGACTCCGTGGCCTGCTCACGGAGCCTGAGCCAGTGGGCGCGAACCCTGAGTACGCTGGGGCTGGGTGAGCAGAACTCTCAGGCTGGTCGTGAGAGTGATGGCAGCTGAGGCGGGGCCGGCGTCTCCTTGTTCCCACCCGGGACCTCCTCCTCCTCCTTGGTTAGAGGAGGAAGAATGCTGGCCAGCAAAGGGCCATAAGGAATGGGATGGTCCAGCACTGTAGCCAGCAGTGGGCTGAGGGACTGGAACTAACTGATGCTGTTTCACTAATTCAAGATGGCAAATGGAAACTGTTCATCTACTTGTGACAGAAATGCACCAAAGCCCATGTTTTTTTGGCTTTTGGAGATAACTTGATCAATTTGATGCGATACTGTTAGTCCAATTTCTCACTCTTCTTTTAATATATAATATTTGTATTGCTACATGTCATATATAAGCACAGACACACACACACACATCAA
Source organism: Neogale vison (assembly GCF_020171115.1). Taxonomy (NCBI): domain Eukaryota; kingdom Metazoa; phylum Chordata; class Mammalia; order Carnivora; family Mustelidae; genus Neogale; species Neogale vison. Next base: position 71,698,366 of record NC_058101.1, on the reverse strand, counting down.
GAGGGGAGGTCCAGAAAGGTTAAGTGACCTGCCCAAGGTCCACACTGGCTAGCCACCTGTGGTATTTGGAGCTGTTAGATAATGGACGGTCTCATGCACAGTCTTTGAGCACACAGTCAGGCCTCAAGTACTCTCGTGCAGAGTCCCACCACAGCTGCGTTAGCCCCAGTCACTGTCTCCTTTTACCCCCTCCCTGACACTTTATCCTGTTTCTTTTCTAATCAGAGGAAGGCAAGAGAAAGGAGAATATATTTGCTAACTCTGGGGAAAGGTTTGTTTGGGGAGAGCACTGAAGGCATTAAACTTTGGATTTATTTAGGCAATCCTACTTCCCAAGTTAGTGTAAAGCTAAGAAAACTAGCAGTGGCAGTAATTATTCAAGTCAGAAACCAGTTAGATCCATAAATTCATTTGTAGGTGAGCTGTATGGATTTCAGACCAAATGTCTCCCCAGAAGTGCAGTTTTAAATGATATGACTCTAAACCAGCTCATATTGTCTAACCCCACAGTTCCCAAACTCTGTGCCAAGGTGTCTCAGGCACTGCAGCAAACCTATGGGGCTCTATGGGGCATCTCAACCTCTTTCAGACATTGTGAGAACAGCTAGCTAGAGACTGTTCACAATGTCCGAGGAGACAGAGCTACATTTCTTTCAGTGACATCTCTTTCCTGCTGGGTTTCCTGCCATTGCTATGATAAAAAGCAAGTTCTGTATAAAAATCGGTGTAGATCAGTTAATGAGGGTACCAGTTTGAGAAGGTTGGAGAAGTTGTACAGTGCCCAACATGGGCACACATCCCATAAGTAAGTCATTTTGTTTAAGAATGAAATAAAAAGAGACGTTAAAATTTCTTTTAGGTGTAGTATTTTTTCAAATGGCTACTAAGTTTTAAGGACATAAATACTTAACATGTTTGGACCTAAATACTTAATACATGCAATTGTTTACTATTGCTCTTGGCCTTGGAGTACTATGAAAAAACTACTTCGACTCAAGGGCATTGTGAACCAAGGTAGTTTGGGAATCTCTGGACTAAGCTATAGTAGCTGGGCTGGCCTCCCTTCTGGTTTGGGGACGCACAATGCAGAACAAAGACATTTGATAATGTTAATCTCCCCTCCCTCCCTCCTTCCCTCCCTCCTTCCTTCCTTCCTTCTTTCCTACCTTCCTTCCTTATTTCCTATGTTTCTGCTCCACTGGATTTGATGCTATCACACTTTCCAGGTTTTCCTTCAACCTCTCTCATCTTTCTCAGGCTCCTTTGGGAACCCATTTCCTTAGGTGTTTCCCTAAGATCCTGCCCTTGCCTACTTTCTTCTCTCTCTAGACACCCTCTCTGGATGATCTCTTCCATGCCTCCTAGTTCCATCTTCACGCCTATGCTATGTACCAGTGACACTACAAAAGAGGCTGCAGATTCAAACAACTATAGGTCAGGCAGTGACTCATGTTATAGCATCATTTATTTCATTCAATTTCTTAAAAAAAAAAAAAGCTACGGAAATTTCAACTTTTTTCAGTTTATTTGGTTTTTCATTATGTATTTTTTTTTTAGTTTTTTAATTTTAATGTGATAAGAAGACTTTGCTTCTATGAGTCTATTTTAGATGCCTCACATAAATGGAATCATACAGTATTTGTCCTTCTGTGACTGGCTTATTTCACTTGGTATAATGTCCACAAGGTTCATTCATGCTGTGGCACATTGCAGGATTTCTTTCCTTTTTAAGGCTCACTGATACTCCAATGCATATATACACATATTTTTTATTTATCCATTCATTTGCTGGTGCACATTTAGGCTGTTCCCACATCTTGACTATTGTGAATAATGCAGTAATGGACAGGAAAGTGCTAATATCTCTTCAAGATCCTGATTTCAATTGTTTTGGATAAATATCCAGAAGTATGATTGCTGGATCACACGATAATTTTTTTTTAATTTTTTTTTTTTAAGTAATCTACATGTCCAATGAGGGCTCGGACTTATGACCCCCGAGATCAAGAGATGCCTGCTTTACTGAGCCAGATAGGTGCCACTATTTTTAACTTTTTTGAGGAAACTTCATACTGTTTTCCACAGCAGTTGTACAATTTTATATTTCCACCAAAAGAGTGAAAGGGTACCACTTTCTTCACATCCTCACCAACACTTGTCTTTGTCTTATCATTATGGTTTTGATTTGCATTTCCCTGATCATTAGTGACTTTGAGCATCTTTTCACATGCCTGTTGGCCATTTGTATGTCTTCTTTGATGACATGTCTATTCAAGTCCTTTGTCCACTTTTAATTGGGTTATTGTGTTTTGTTACTCAGTTGGGGGAATTCCTTATATATTTTGGAAGTTCATTCTTTATCAGATATATAATTCACAAATATCTTCTACCATTCTATAGGTTGCCTTTTTACTCTATTGATTGTTGACTGTGCAGAAGCTTTTTAGTTTGCTGTAGTCTCATCTGTCTGTTTTTGCTTTTGTTGTCTGTGCTTTTGGTGCCATATCCACAAAATTACGGCCACATCCAATATCATGAAGCTTTTCCCCTATATCTTCTTCCAGAAGTTTTATAGTTTCTAGTCTTATATTTAAGTCTTTAATCCATTTGGAGTTGATTTTTGTGTATGGTGTAATGTAAGGGTCTAATTTTATCCTTTTGCACATGGAAGTTCAGTTTTCCCAACACCATTTGTTGAAAAGACTATCCTTTCTCCATTGCATATTGTTGGCACTCTCGTTAAAGATCAGGAGACCATATATACATGGCTTTATTTCTGGGCTCTCTATTCTGTTGCACTGGTTTTTATGTCTGTCTTAATGCCAGTACCATACTGTTTTGTTGTTGTTGTTCTCCTGTTTTTATTTTATTTGTCAGAGAGAGAGAGAGAGAGAGCACAAACAGGGGGAGCAGCAGACAGAGGGAGAAGCAGACAGAGGCTCTTTGCTGAGCAAGGAGTCCTATGTGGGACTTGATCCTAGGACCCTGGGATCATGACCCGAGCTGAAGGCAGATGCTTCACTAACGGAGCCCGGTGTCCCCCATACTGTTTTAATTACTATAGCTTTGTAACGCATTTTTATTACACTGAAATCAGGAAGTATGATGCTTTTAGATTTGTTCTTTTAATTTTCCCCAAGATTGTTTTGGCTATTTGGGGTCTTCTGTGGTTTCATATAAATTGTAGAATTATTTTTTCTGTTTTTATGTTTTAAAATGTCCTTAGAATTTTGATAGGGATTGCACCGAATCTGTAGATTGCTTTGGGTAGAATGGACATTTTAACTGCTGCAGTTATAAAACACTGATGAAAGACATAAAGGATACAAACAAATGGAAAGCCATCATGCATCTTTTAAATATAGCAGCTATTGTTCTAAAATTTGTTTCAGGGTGCCTGGGTGGCTCAGTCGGTTAAGTGCCTGCCTTTGACTCAGGTCTTGATCCCAGGGCCTGGGATTGAGCTCCTCATGGGGCTCCCCCTCAGTGGGGAGCCTGCTTCTCCCTCTACCCATCCCACTGCTCATGATATCTCTCTCTCTCACAATCTCTCTCTCAAATAAAAAAGTAAAATCCTCTAAGAAAATAAGATTGGTTTCACGACGGTGTCTTAACTTTCTTTCAAAGGCAAGCTTTGTCTGAATATCAAATATATAAGAATATTCTTCATTTCTTACCACCATTTTTCTTGAAACATGTAGTCCTCTTGGGCTAGATTTCATATACTACTTTTGATTGAGATAAAGGAAGAAGAAAAGTTTACTTTACTCTTAACTCTGCTGTAAGAAAGGCAACAGAGCAATTATGCTGATAAAATGGCAACCAATGCTGAGAGCCTCAGGGCCAGGAGTCCAGCCAGGTGAAGACTCAGGCTCCACGGAGAGCTTGGGCCCTGCTTAGAACGCAGAGCTGCCTCCCACTTCTAACTGACTGTTGCCATGAAAGAAGAGAAATGCAAATAAGCAGAATTTTCAAGAGATACCAGAAATAAAGATTTTTTTTGTGTGTATGCAACTTCCTGATTTTCCCATGGTTTTTACCTAATTCTATTTTAGAAGCGATATCACAGAGGTCCAAACAAAATGCTTCTGCAAGACAGATATGACTGCAGAAAAAAACTATTTTCAGATTTCTGGTCTTGAAATCTTTATATCACCTGCCTCGATCTCTCTTGTAAGTTTCTGATTCATAATCCAACTGCTCGCTAGGCAACTAGAAATGTCCCAGGTGTGTCAAAGGGACTCACCTTCCCTCCACCCCCACCGTACACCTGCTCACACTCCTGATTCACAATTTTAATGAACGGCCCCATCATCTGCCCAGTTCCTTAAGCTAGACGTTTATACGTCATCATTCCATTCTCATCGCTCACAATGCAATCCATCACTGATGCCTGTTCACTTGACCTTGAAACTGTTTCTCAGCTAAACCTGGCCTTCTCTATCCCTACCGCCACTTCCCCGAACAAGGCCTTCTTTATCTCCCACATAAACCACAGCATCAACCTCCCAACTGATCTGCCTATTTCACTTCTCATCTCTTCAAATCAGTCCTCCACCCTGACCATATCATTCCCTCTCCCTGCAGAGAACAATCACTGTGTTGCGTCCCCTGCTGGATGAAGTCCAAGACTCTTAGCATGGGATTTGAGTTTCCCTCCGCTTGGCTCTAGCTTTCATTTCAGTGCCATTTCCTTCCACACGGCTTGGGCTCCATAGGAAACCATGTTCTAGGCACATATTATTTCATGCCTCTGTAGTTTGTTCATGCTGTTCTTTTTGCCTGGAATAATACCACTCACCCTTCTTTTGCTAGCTAATTCCTGCTCATCCTTTAAGAACCCACTGAGGCATTGTTTCCTCTAGGAGGTCTTCTTTGACCTTCCCAGGCCGAGTTAGGTTTCCTTTCTCCTTCCTGAGAACCGCAAGCTTACCTCTACTTACATTTTTTCACAGCATATTGTACTTGATGTATATGTGTCCTCCCCGAGAAATGGTGAACTGCTAGGAGACAAAGTCTGGGTTTTGAAATGTCTGTGCTTCCAGAACCTGGCACAGTGTCTGGCACAAAATAGACAATACGTTTTTCATGTAGGAAAGATGTTAGGGTTTGAGGTAATGACCAAGAAAGAATTCTTGAGACATCTTTGGTGCAAAAAGGTGGTTTTATTAAAGCACGGGGACAGGACCCATGGGCAGACCCAGCTGCACTGGGGTCATGAGGGGTCATGAGTATGCCCACTGCATACTTTCAAGTGGGAGGGGGTTAGGGATAACAGTAAGTCTCTAAGGGATTTTGGAAGCAAGGTTTCCAGGACCTTGAAGGGGCTACCTATTGTTGGGAAAAGGTCATTTATTACCTTCTAATAAAATCTTAGTCATGAGACCCTTCAGATGTATATTGGTTGGCCCTATGCTTGCTGGGGCGGGGAGGGGTGGTGGTTGCAAACACGTATCTTGGGGGGTTTAGAGATAAAGAAAATTTCTAAAGGAATTTTTATATGTTTAACATATAAAAGGATTGGGGGGTGGGGAGGGAGTCAGGCTAGGATTGCCTTTTGCCCTTAGGAAAGCAGCAACATCAAAGCAGTTGAGTCCCTAGAGGAATGTCACTCTGCCTGTTTTGAGGACTTGTCAATGGGCTGTAGGTAGTAAGGAAATTTAATAATTTTTCTTCTGCTTTTGTTTCCCACATCAGTTTTTGCCAAAGAATTCCTACTGAGTGTATGTGTGTATTGGGGTGAGGGCCCGTTAGACCGTCCCTAGCTGAAAACCATCTCCCAGGGTCAGCTCTCCTAAGTTATTTATACTTTATAGAGTTTATTTCCTATTTTCCTTCATGGATCAGTTTAGTGCTGTTTTCAGAAAACACTTACTAAGCACCTACTATATCCCAAGTCAGGTAGTAGATAGGACCTGGCTGTTTGAAGAATTGGCTCAGGGTGGTACAGTGGGAAGGACTTGAACTTTGGAATCAGGAATGCCTGGATTTGGATCTGTTAGACCTTAGGCAAGTTGCTGGACATCCCTGAGCCTCAGTTTCCCCCATTCCAAGGGATCGTAAGAATAGGTCTCAGGATTGTTTTGAAGATTAAATGAAATACAAAAAGAAGCTTCTTGAACTCGCCTGGCACCCAGTGAGTGTTCAGTACACTTTAGTTCCTCCTCTGCCCACTTCAAGAAGCTCACACAAAAGTTTCTTTAAAGGCTCCAAGATTTGGCCACATCAGTTGTCATGGTAACGGCAGCATCCTCTGGCCGAGGCTCTGTGAGCCAGGACTGCCCGTGGACATCCTCCTGATAAGGAGGCTTACGGGAGGAGGAGGAGGTGGTGGATGGGAATGAACTGGAAACAAGAGCATGGGTTTTTTTCTCTGATAAAAATAATACAGCTCCTCCATTTCCTCTTCGTCCTGGCCCTCACGCCCTCCCTGCTACTATTCTTCTCGGCACTCTTCTTCTTTATGTCTCAGCCTCCTTCCTGACTCCGCTCTCCAAAACCTCTCCTGAATAATATTCAAAGCTGCTTTTGCGTCTGCTTTTGGCATCAGCCAATTAGCCCTCATTGTAAGGTTGTAATAAGCCTCCCAGAGAAGTGGCACGATTGTTGTGGGCTTTTATTCCGTGCCGCTTCCTACCACTATACGGAAAATGTAACAATACCCCCCTCATGCCCGGCTGAAAGCAGCCTGGGTTTGAAAAGCTTTCAGAAGGCCATCTGCCATCCCCTCAGCCAAGCAGAAGATCAGACACGAGGCCCTGCATTAGTTAGCACTCCAAGTAAAAGGTATCAAGGGCCTGTATTCCTTTTCATCTCAGCCTCCATTATAATACAGCTAAAGAAGGAAACAGACTTGTGGCTCTCCAGCTGGGAGACACACTGAGCCATAGCAGGAGTTCTGTCCCTGAAAAGGGAGCCGGCCTTTCTTTTCTGGTGGTGAATGGAGCCAGTGTTTGCAGCGTCCGGCTGCGTGGCTGGTAATGGCTTTGCCAGTTACGCCGGACCTCTTGGGAGGATAGTGTGTGGATGAAGAGTCCAGGAGGGGAGAAATCGTTAATAAGTACACGAGGACGAGGCAAGTGTCTGCATGGGCGCTGGTCAGGAAAAGTGAAGCTTTCCCTACGTCATCCCTGTGTACCCTCTCTGATAAGTTTGGCCATGAATATTAATTTAAAAGAGAGTCAGACATCCTTAGGGACGTCAAAGGAAGCTCATCTCTAGCATGCTAGAAATGGTTTTGTAAGAGAACTGAACAAGGGTATTCACTGCACCAGCAACGGCAGAAAAGTTTCAGCAAATCTTAATTGGCATGTGGGATCCGTGTAAGTATAGATAATGACATTAGTTGAGTGGGATATCTGTTCCTGTAAGCTGACGATAATATGGACGGTGGCATTAGGAATACGTCCCCTGGCCCAGCAAAATGCCTTAGGGACTTAGCGCAAAAGATTCAATGAGAAAAAGGAGATTAACTCTGCTTTTCAGTAGCTTCTGAGAGTGGCACGGCTCTGGGGTCACTGATGTATTGCTAGAAATTGTAAATGCCTGGTCTGCAAAAAAATCTTCAATCAGAGGAAATCCACTTAACAGAAATAAATTAGCTAGCATAATGCAAAAACTAGTTCTAATAAACAAGCTTAAGAAATAGGGTGTTAGGGCAATATCGAAATGCTTTCAGGAATCTAAAGTGTTCTCTCATTTTCTCATCAAAGAAGTATTAATATTTTGACTCTTCCTTTAAAAGACAAAACCATCCATCAGCTGCCTTGTATCAGCAATGTTTTTTTTATTCTTCATTAGATTAACAACAAAAAAAGGGAGCAAGAATCTTTTATGTTTATACAAAATCCTTCATAACTGTGCTATTTTTTTTTTTTTTTTCCTAAAGACAAATCCACAGGCGATCTAAAAACGTCAGGAGTGAATTTTATTTACCTGATCTCATGACCCAGTGAGATGCTGACTTTTCCTTGGTCATTTTCCTGTGGAGTAGGGAAAAGTAAGTAAGTAAGTAGTAAGTTCGTTATTTTCCAACATTGGGACCTTCCTTTCATCAAGGCTCCAGTGGGATTGGATCAGCTTTGGACACACTTCTCACAGGTCTCCTGTCTGCCTGACTTGTTCAGAATTTTAGGGTCAAAGCCTGGTTTCCTTAAAGACCCTTGGAGTTCCCTCAAGCAACCCTTTCAAGGCTCTCTTTGAGCCTCCAAAGAGAATGTGAAGTGTATATAGAGAGAGGATAACTCTAGAAGAATAGGACAAACCGGATGAACCGGCTTCCGTCGAAATCCTCTCCCTCAGAGTAAAAATTTTCAATGATCCAAAAGCTATAAGCGACCCTGCTAGAAATAATATGTATATCAATTATAGAACCAGTTACTGTGAAAACTGTTCCAGAAAGACATGTTTTGCTTGCACGGATAGACATTAGCATTCATTTTCAATCCTTGACTTTGGAAACGGAAGGGACTCGGTGGCAGCCCACATGTATGGTTCGGGAGAACAGTTTTCTTTTTGTTCCAGTGACCTGGGTCTTTCCCCCACCAGCCTTCCCGGGTTGCACGCGGCCAACAGCCGCTTCTTTTCAGCCCTCACTGGCTTTCTTCCCCATTTAATCATTGTTCCCTTGTTTCTCCACACACACAATTCATTGTCAGCTTAATGACTTTGGCTCAGAGCACTTGGCTGTGCACATGCATGGTTCTCTCTTGTCTGGTAGCGTGATGTTAGCAAGAGCTGTTTGAAAAAGCTTGCATTTTAAAACACACTCTTCCTTTTTTATCCCTCCTGAGAATCTTTACTACCTTTACCCAGTGGACAAAAGACTACTATTATCTGTTCGCCCATGTGAAATTTTGCTTTCATTTTCCTTCTTCATGGCAAGGTTAGTGGGTTTTTCTAAGGTCGTGATAACCCTTCAGAAAGCTTCTCTTATAAAAATATTTAGAAGATTTTTTTCAACCATGTTTCTTATCCTTTTTTATTTTAGAATTTTAGACAGCTTGGGCTTTGTGCAATTATAGTGCTCCTCAACTCACACAGAGGGATCCTGTTCTTTCTGCTTTAAAATGGTGGAAAAAACCCGAATTTCTGTAAATAAAGTATAATTGATGTATATTTTGAGAGATTCAGTCACAGTTAACCGTGACGATTGGCCCCTAAATATACCAAATTTCTCAGCCAAGGTCTCTCTGTTACATACTGTGATCCCAAAGCATACAATTGTCCAGAGAGAGCCTGTATTTCAAGGAATTTCTCCAAGAATAGTTTTTTTTGTTTTGTTTTGTTTTTGTTTTTTACAGAATGTGTATTAACACAAACAGTAGCTCCTATATTGTCCCATTTTGTAAGTTGGGACATCATCCTCTTTCCATAGTATGTAGTCATCTGACTGTGAAGGAATTAGGCAAATTCATAGCCAACTGATCACTTTTTAAAAGCAAACTGTGGGGCCGCCTGGGTGGCTCAGTGGGTTAAAGCCTCTGCCTTCCCCTCAGGTCATGATCTCAGGGTCCATTGGGCTCTCTGCTCAGCGGGGAGCCTGCTTCCTTCTCTCCCCCTGCCTGCCTCTCTGACTACTTATAATTTCTATCTATCAAATGAATAAATAAAATCTTTTAAAAAAAGCAAACTGTATGTGTAGTATTTCTGTCATGTTCCAACAATTACATCTTTTAAGAGTTTTGTTTTTTAACTAATTCTTTTTTTTTTTTTTTTTTTTGTGGGAGAGGAAGTAAGACCAAAGCAGGTGTTCAAGAAAGAGGATTAAGCTATTACTCTAGGTTTCCTACAGGTTCTCAGTTCTGGTGATGCTTAGAAAATCAGTTGGTTTCTTTATAAATCTTAGTTAGATCTTTGGATGCGTGAGACCATCTGAAAAATAACCCACCATTTCTCACACCTGAGAGTCATGAAATTAAAGTACTTGGAGTAAGCCCACCTTTTACTCACTAGTCATGTATCTCCTAGATAAATGATGATAACAAACATTTACTGAGAACTGAATCCATACCAGGCACTCTGCCAAGAACTCCACATTCATCATATTATTTAATCTTCAAAAATACCATGTGATTGATATTATTCCTACTTTTCAAATTGAAAAAACGGGGCTCAAAAAGGGTTAGTGACTCGTACTCGTACAAAGCAGAGCTGGGCTTCCAGCCCAGGTTTCACGGACTTCAAAGCCTTTGTGAAATGACAATGCATCTGAATGGAAGTTACTAGGTAGAAAGTATAACCACCTTATACCGACCAAGTAGAAGCAATAAGGTGCCCATGCTGCAGCTATTGAATAATGAAATGTGGTCCCCAAGTTATATTGTGAGGTCAGTGTTTCAAAAATGTAATCATAGAATCAGAGGGCAAGAAGCGCCCCAGAGGCTCTCTGACAATATTGGAATATGTTGAGACAAGAAAGGTAGAATATAAAATTGTATCTATGTAGTGATTACAGCCACGTGAAGGTAATTTATATATATGGACTAGGATGGGATAAGAACTCGGAAAAATGTATTTATTAGTGTGAAGGGATTGTAGGTTATTACATTTCCATGTTATACTTATGCAATAATTTCTTCTTTAAAAATAAGATAAACATGAAGAGTTTTCCTACTCTATGCAAGTAAGATATTAATCCTAACATGAGTGCTGATCTTGAGAGGCCTGTGAAATTACCAAGGCTAGGATTAGGGACATCCATCAAAACGTCACTAACCGCCTTTTGCATTTTTAGTTATGTGCACAGAAAGTTGTCTTAGACAGAGAACATGCAGAATGGGGCAAACTTCAGTTTAGGACAGATGGACACACGCAGGCACAGAAGAGCAGGGCAGATGAGACAGAAATTATAAGTGCACCCTTCAGCACAGTCATACCTTGCTTTTTTTATTTGGAAACAATCTCAGCTAGAGAAAATTTGCAAGTACCTTAAAAAGGATTCTTTTTTCCTGAATTATTTGAGAGCAAGTTGCCAGCCCACTGCTCTGCCATCTCTGGATGGCTCAGTGTCTATTTCCTACATACCAGAACTTCCTCCTTCATAATCACAACACAGACAACAAAACCAGGAGAATGACGTTTGTACATCTGCCAAGAGCATTCGTGTCCCCAGTTGCCATGACAGCATCGCCTAATAGAATCATGAATTGCGTTTGGGTAGCATGTTGCTTTGGTCTCCTTTGATCTGGAACAATTTCTCAACCTCTACTTGACTCTCATGTCCGTGGCACCTTTAAGGATTACAGGGTGGTAATATTATAAAATATTCCTCAAGATCAGTAAGTTTGGCAAGGATATCACAGAAGTGATGCTGTGTCCTTCTCACTGCATCCTATCAGGTGGTACATAATTTCTATTTGCCCTTTTACTAGTGAGATTAACTTGGATCTTTTGGTTATGGTGGTATCTTACTCCTTTCTCTTTTAGCAATCAGCCAGTATTTTGGAGTGAGATATTTTGAGACAATGAAAATATTCCATTTCACATCTCTCTCTCTTTATATATCTATCTACACCAAAGTAAACTCATGGTTTCCTAATTTACTGCATGGGTTATAATTGTCTATATCCTTAGAGAAAGAGAAGAGGAAGAGTTACATAGTGTTTTGAAATCTTTCATACACAGTGTTTTAATTAAGTGTATATAGATTCTATTCCTACGGCCTTGAGCTATTAAAACTCTCACTTATATTCACTTTATTTCTTCTCTATAATTTTGAGACAAAATATTTTCACATCAAACTATGTATGTATGTATGTATTTATATCAGAATAGACTCATGATGTCCTAATTTTATTCACTGGGTTATAATTCTTAGCATGTGAAAAGAGAGATAGGGAAGGATGACCAGCAAGGAAAAACTGAATACTCTTAAGTTATTCATCCATTTGACAAATATTCCATAGAGTCTACGATGTACGAGGCACGCAGTTCAGGCTATAACTTTGGCACATCCGGTCTGAGCCTCAAGCTGCGCTCCTCCTGAAGAAAATGGCCACCGGATGTAGACTGCACTTGTTCCTATCATCCTGTGCCTGGGATCCCCAAAGGTGTTAGCCGTAATTTCTTTAAGGGAACCTTTACTTCTCTCAGGAGATGGGATGTTTATAAACCAAACACTGGTATTTCATACGGGTCTCAAATTCAGGATTTAGGTTAGGATTACGACCTTCACTTCCATGTATCAGACAGAACGCCCTTACAAAATGTCAGAGTGATACAGGGCAGAGCCAGCTCTTTGTCATTTCGTTATACTACTTTTCATAACCTTCCTCCTACGCTTGTTTTAAGAAAACACTTCAGCACATTTGGTCTCATTTTCAACACTAAGAAAAATCAATTCATAGTAGCATCTCTTTTTTTTAAAAGATTTTTTAATTTATTCATTTGAGAGAGAAGGTTGTGTGAGAGCACAAGTGGGTGGGAGTTTCTGAGGGAGAAACAGACTCCCACTGAGCAGGGAGCCTGAATGGGGCTCGGGACTCAATCCCGGGATGCCAGAATGACCTGAGCGGAAGGCAGACGCCTAACCAACTGAGCCACCCAGGTGCCCCCATAGTAGTATCTTTAATTCATTGTACTACATACTACATACCTTCTCTTTTTTTCCCCTTTTTTTCATTCCCTCCGCAATTTCTTTTAAATCCACTCTGTTCTTTATCTTTACCTTGCCTTTTATCCTCTCTTGATTGCCCTGTGTGGCCTTGTTCTATCCTCTACCCCATCTTCTCTCTCACACCTCTAAGAGGTTCTATGTCCTCCGTTTGTTCTCCATCTTGATCTCATGGCCTGACTTTCACACTTTTCGTTCCTTTCATTCTGGCATTGACCACGCTCCCTATTGGTTGTTGACTTAAGGGTTTGGAGATAAAGCAATACCTGACTCATCTGAGTTGAATAATCATTTTTGAAAAGTTTCAGTTTTATTATTTTAAGTACATGGAAAGGAAGTCCATGGCTCGGGTAAATTTAGGCTTAAGCACTTATAATTTGCAATAGTTGCAATCATTGCTGCTAAGTTTTTAACTGCTCCCATGCAAACACTGCTGCTAAGGGTTGGTTGTTTTCTCTTGGTTGTTTTTCATGTACGGAGTATACCTTTTCTTCAGGCAGCAATGAGTAATGATTAGTCCCCAAGCTCCGCAGCTGACGTCTCTGGAATTAAATCCAGGCTCAGATGGCCATGGTAACACAGGGCAAGTGATTTAAGCTCTCTAACTTTGGCTTCTTCATCCACAGCATGGGGACAGCAAGTGTCTACCTCATAAAAAATTTGCAAGAACTGAATAAGATAGTTCTTGTGAAAGCATGTGGCACCTAGTGAAAGATGAATGAATGTGATATATTATTACAGATGACATTAGATGGTACAATGTTCTTTTATGGTTTTTGTACTCCCAAAAAATCTATGTACAAATACAGTAATAATATGTGGGTATATAATGGAAAATTCCCCATAATTAATATTCCTGACTAAGCAAATTATTTTTGAAGTTTTTAAAATTCTCACTGCTAATATGCAAAAAATAAGTTCAAAATATGAACTGTGTATTGTAGTTAGCTAAAATTGACCCATAATTCTTTATAGTTCTACCTGAAAGAGCAGTTATTTTTCTTTTTCTGTCACCACCTCAGTCCTAGTAATCCCTCTCAGAGAATTTCATTAAGTTTAAACAGTTAAAGACATAGGGGCATCTGGCTGGCTCAGTTGGTAGAGAATTCAACTCTCTCTTGATCTCGGGGTTTTGAGTTCGAGTCACACTGGGTTGTAGAGATCACTTAAAATCTTCAAAAAAAAAAAAAAGACATAAAAGGTGAATGACTTATGGGTGGGAGGCTGTAGAAACTTTACTTCATCAGCCTGGTGAATGACCTCAAGGATTCTGCAGGTGTTCTGCTCAATGCCCAGGACTCCCCAGTGAAAGGTCACCATGAGGAAAGCCCTCCCCAGCCTCCGTGGATTACAAAGCAGGGAAAGGGCATCAACCCCATGGAAGGAAAGGGGAAGCACTCATTGCTTCAGTACCTATAGAACCCCAGAAATTCTGGACTGTCTACATAGTGGGACAGTGGGACCGATTGACAAGGTCTAGATTCTGGTCATCGTTTTACAAAGGCAGAGTTACTGATGGAAGAACAAACTCTTTCCAAGAAAATTCTTTATAGAGAAAACAAACAGAAAACCAAAACAATTAAATTCAATCGACTGGGCCATTGAATGATCTGGGAGCTCAGAGCTAGGAAATTACTTAGGAAAGTCAGAACTTTAGAACCAGTACTTTTGTAGTCAAAGTTAAACAGTTTTTTGAGGTGAGTTACTAGATCAGCAAAGGACAAGGGTAAATAGACTAAGTAAATGTTACAGCTTTCCAAAGGAAATCTTCTGCTAAATAATTTCAACCTTTCTCAACAAGGAAATGAACCATGAAACACAGAAAAGGATGTATCCTTTTGGTATCCCTCAACACTCCAGGGATACCATAAAACTCGTACCTTTCTAAATGCAAGGAGACCATTTATTGCATACAATGGATACCTTAGGAGGGTTTAATTCTCTCTCAGAACATAAGGCTAAAAAGGGCTGGAGGAAATATAACCTAACCCATCTTCAGGGTAGAGCTGCACCAAGATACTATCATTTTCTAGAACCTGAGGCTGAAAACCGTACTTATCTTTGACTCTTCCCACACCTTTATCTGCCCCAGTTAATACATTCTGTCAATACATTCTGCTTTTACTGTCTTTAAAATGGTTTTTTGGTAATGTTCCCTCTTTTCCATTTCCATTGCCTCTACTTCTCATGCTGCATGATTGCAACTGTCATATGACTTAGCTCTCAGAATCTTAGTTTCCTCATGTGCAAAATAAATGGAATCATAGTATCCAGTTTAGAGGATTATGGTGAGGATTGAATGAGATATTTTCAGTGCTCAGTTCAGCACCTTACAAATAGAACTCAATAACCCTTTGCTATTACTGCTGTTATTATGTACTCTTCTTGCTGTAAAGTCTCTTCCTACCAAACTCCTCCTACAAACTACGTCTATACAAATTTTTCTAGAAAACATGTCACTTACCACCTTAGGAATTTATCTTAGCAAATTCCTGCTTGGCGTTCCATACCCTCTTCAGCTGAAGCATTCATTCACTCCTTCATCTATTAATTCTCTTTGGTTCAAACTCTTGATATCCAATTTATTTCCTACTATCTCCTCACATGTATCATTCAACTATTAATTGGGCACATTATACTGGACCCTCTTATGTGGCAGGTATTGGATATATAGTAGAAATTGTGGCAAAAGCACTGCCAACTCTCAGGGAATTTACAGTAGGGAGACTAGACAGGAAAGTGTCTTCACATGCCTCTCCAAATGTTCTGTGTGTTCCTAACCCAGCCCAACTGCTCTCTCTTCTCTTCAAAGTTCTATCATACTTAGAACCGCCCTCTTTTATGCTTGTTCTATCTCATGTGGGTCCTAAGTATCTTAACAAATAGATAATAAACTCTTTGAGAGACTTCAATATTCTCTCAAATGACTAACACATTAGGAGCTCAAAATACACTTTTCAATTGACATTGACTCACTTTTATAGGACTTCATAGATTTTTATAGGACACAGAACACGTATGTCCTCATTTTGATCCAAATTTTCAAATTTTACATATTTAAAATCCGAAGTCTAATGAAAGGAGAATTTATATTTCTATCAATTAGAATATGCGTTCATTTTCACCAAGAGCTCCTTGATTTCTTAGAGCTGCTATTATTGCCTGTTAATAGGTCAGCCGAGATTCCATGAGTATTTCAGAAGCATACATCACTTTGTATTTTTCAATGGGTATTTTTTATAGAGTCCAAAAAAATTCCTAAATAAAGTCTTTGCTCTGATAATCATTGCTGCGTAATATATCCAAGAACTTGTGTTGTAATGCAACATTCACTTTATCTTGCTCACTGTTTTTGTGGCTTAGAGATGCAGGAAGGGCTTAGTTGGGTTGTTCTCGCTTGGGAGTCTCTCATGCTGAGCTCAGATCTCAGCTGGGGGTGCAGCTTTTCGGAGTTCGGAAAGACCCTTAGACTCATTAGACTTTTAGTCCCACTCCTGGGGTAAGACTTCAGGCAAGTCACTTTATTTCTCTGGGGCTCATTTTCGGCACATGATGAAATAAAACCAATAAATCCCTTTGAGAATTCTTCCAGCTCAAAAGTTCTATGATTCTTTGAAATGCGAAAATAATATTTGGATATTAACAGATATAAATCACTGTGCACAATTAGGTTATTCTACAAGTAGAAAATGTTAATAAATAAAGGGAAAACATAGGATTGATGCAATGAAGTAAAATTTTTTGTTGTGAAATAGAAAACATCTTAAATCGATTTTGCCACTAGAGGTCACTAGTGTACCATCTCAAAGGCAAATACATGCAATCAAGCTGTTCCTTATTTAAGGCCCCAAATGGCATTCGTGGTGTCTTTAGGCTTATTCTATGTATCTCCTGGCAGTTGTCAGAGGGATATGTTGTGATGAGGTCACACTGGTTGTCACTATAGGTGATGTTTCATGTGTGTCTAATGTTCTGAAAGTGGGAAGAGCCCTGACTAGAACCACAAGGAAAAATACTTCTTTGGCTTCTCTGCCCTCTCACTGGGATAGGGTAACGAGCAGTGAGGTCATTTGACAGAAAGTCAAGAGAGCTCTCGGTGGACAGACATTGTGGAAATACAGTATCATCTTCTAATGCAGCACAGACATGTCTGCTTTTTATAAGACAGAAAATGTGGCAGAACATTCATTCATTCATTCACTCATTCAACCTGCATTTATGGACACCCACGTAGGCCCCAAGCTTGGTAATGGGGCTTCATTAATGACGAAGATTGACTGGTGCCCTCAAGGAATTTAAGGCATCAGGTATAGGAGGTTTTAGATACAATTTGTTCTTACAGACCACCATGCCAGGCAAATTTCCCTCAAGTGTTTTTATTTCATCTTCCCAACAGACCTTTAGGATAAGCACTCTATTTCCTGCTCCTGTAGATGGCCCCTTGCAGCACAAAAAGGGCCAGTGGCTTTTATGAGGTAATGCTAAGAGGAGACAGCACACTTTTACATTCAATCCAAAGCCATAGAGATCCTTGTAAGAAATGTTAAAATACTGAGTTGGGCTGTGGCCAGAGATGTTTGTTAGACAAAAATATTAAAACTTATTTCAACAGAAAACTCTTTGGAAGGGATGAACAATCTCTAAGTAAAACTAATGCCCTGACACTTAAAGATCCAGAGAGATCGCCTCTGAAGAAACTTCTGAAAGAAGAATGAACTCCAGATGGCTATATCGATTTTCTCCCAAAGTGAAAACTACATTATATTTTCTTATAATTTGCTGCCTGTACTACATAAAGAAACTCAAAACCCACAATTCTCTCATTAAGGATGAGGAACAAGGCATTCTGGGTGCTGTCCACAACTTGAGGACCTATTTCTGCTACAGTTTTAAGGGGACTTGAACTGACTTAAATGAGTTGTCATCAGACTGTAGACCAGACACAGAGGCCACTACTCATCCCTGAGTAGCCAGGCTTTCTCTTGTCTTCTGTCTTCCCTAGAAAAGAAGAAAGGGAGCCTGGACACACTCTCTGCTTCAAACTGAGGGCACTTTCATGTGCTTTTGCTGTGATGAGTATTACTATCCGGAAAGTTATTCATTTCAACCATTATTTTAAAACAAATTCCCAAGAGGTCTGTCCTTCCTTCCAACTGTTGCAAAGTGTGGTGAAACAGTGAAAAAGAAAGGGTAGGACTCCAAAACAGCTACAAAATATGAATTATTTTTATTCACACTGAGAGCCATTGACTCTCCTACTGAGGCTTCTTTCATGCAGACTCCTGTGCTTCTCTTCTACTTTGCCTACTAGGCCTCCCACCATCACTTTATGAGACGGACATCTTGTAGTATTTCCCAGAAATAACTGGGTTAGCTGGAGGAAGGAAAACAGGAATTCGTCACAGAACTAAGGATTAGTCGAGTTAAAGGTACAGGGGGAGAGGTCGTCTGTAATGAGCCCTGAGCATTAGGACATGTTCTTGGGGTAAGCCAAGAGCACAGGGTCTTTCTTCACCCAGACCATTCTTCAGGGTGTGTCTGCCAAGAGCAATTTTGAGAGTTGAGGTAATGCCTCTCCTTGCTTCCACTACCTGTAAAAGCAATAGATTCCCTGAGCACAGTGCTCCTCCCTATACCATAACCCACTGTGTGTGCCGGCCCTGAGCCGGACCCCCAGCCTCTCTACTGTGGGGCTTGGGGGACATGGAGAACAGAAGCAAACCTCATGCTGCCAGTGAGCTACATGTAAGAGGGTCCTTGGATTCAGAGCAGGCACCTCATGTCTCCTTCCAGCATTCCTGAGTGTGAAACAGACTAGCTTGTTAGCTTATAAGCAATGTAAAATCCCAGGGGTGCCTGGGTGGCGTGGTGGGTTCAGTGTCTTGCCTTAGGCCCAGATCATGATCCCAGAATCTTGGGATGGAGCCCTACATCACACTGGGCGCAGGGAGCCTGCTTCTCCCTCACCCTCTGCCTGCTGCTCCCCAGGCTTGTGTGCTATCTCTCTCCCTCCCTCTCTCTGTTAAATAAATAAATAAATTTAAAAAAAAAAAAAAAAAGAAGAAAGTAATATAAAGTCCCAGGGTCTGACAAAGGAGCTCTCCCAGGTTGGTTATTTTTAGTGCAAACAGTTCCTAGAGGAGTGGAAGGCTCTGATAACTAGGCCTGCGTCCTAGACGTCTGACAGCCCACCAGCTCTCGCATTGCAGACCATTGCTAGCAACTCACATGCGTTCTCATACAAAACACCAGTTCCACTATTACCCTGACTCCCGTGCCCTTCCAAGAATCAGTTTGTCGTATTAAAACCAAATCCCCTTATGCTCCCAGAGCCCAGTGATCAGTGCTGATTTTAAATGAGAGGGTTTTATAAAGACTAAGTGGAACACGCATGCAGCCAAAATGACTGATACTGGTAGATTTCTGTACAGAGAATCACAGAAACTCCAAGTCATAAAAGCTGGAATGGAGTGGCCCCAAAATAAATCACTCAAGAAAGCTTTCAGAACCCAACAGGCATGTTACCAAGGGCTCGATGGTCAGACACAACCAGACCATCACAGGCTGCCTAAATATGGGAACCATTGTTATCATTCACTGGCAGTGTTATTGCATAAATTCAGTGGTACTTTATGTAATATTAGAGAAGCAGGATGAACTTCATTACAGTCCCTAATTTGAGGAAACAGGAGTCTATAGTAAAGTGCATCATCCCCCACAGACTTATGGTCAATTTCAAATATTTGGATATTCTACAGTATCTAGCTCAAAATGAACACTGAAATAAGTTTTTCAACTAGTAACTATAGGAAGAATTGAATGGATGAATATAGGTTGAGCCAGAGCTGGAACTCAGGTTTCTTCTTCTTCAAACCAACGCTTGTTGGGATGCTGATACATCAGGCTCTCCAGGCCAGTCATTTACAACCAGCATCACACTATTTGCCACATTAAATTAACCATTTAATTAACATCTTTTTAAAAAATTATCTTTAAGTAGGTGCCACACCCAGCATGGAGCCCAACATGAGGCTTGAACACACGACCCTGAGATCAAGGTCTGAGCTGAGATCAAGAGTCAGAGGCTTAATGACTGAGCCACCCAGTTGCCCTATAATTTACTTTTAAATTTTTAATGAACTTGGCTTTGTTCTAGGCAATGATATCAGCAAGCTGAGGGTTAGTTGTATTGTTCATATTTTTCAATGACAATAGAATGTCACAAACAATTGTTAAAAGTTAATCTTGTATAGGGGCGCCTGGGTGGCTCAGGGGTTAAAGCCTCTGCCTTCGGCTCAGGTCATGGTCCCAGGGTCCTGGGATCGAGCCCTGCATCGGGCTCTCTGTTCAGCAGGGAGTCTGCTTCCTCCTCTCTCTCTGCCTGCCTCTCGGCCTGCTTGTGATCTCTGTCTGTCAAGTAAATGAATAGAATCTTTAAAAAAAAAAAAAAAAAAGTTAATCTTGTACAGCCAGAGAGATGAGCGCCAATCTTTGGGAAACTGACTAAACATTACTTTGTGTAGGGGGGCCTGGGTGGTTCAGTACGTTAAGCGTCTGACTTCAGCTTGGGTTCTGATCCCAGGGTGCTGGGATCTCAGAGCCCAGCATCAGGCCCCCTGCTTGGCGGAGTTTCCTTTTCCCTCTCCCTCTACTGCAGCTCTGCCTATTTGTGCTCTCTATCTCTCTGTCAAATAAATAAATAAAATCTTCAAAACAAACCAATAAGCAAAACCATTACTTTGTGTAAAGAAAAATAAGCATCAAGACTGTATAATCATTCCCAATTACTTTCACTTTTGCCATCAAGTTCAAAGCTTGATTCCATGAAGACCCTAAAGTCCTTCTGAATTCTCATTAAAGAAACTCTAAAAATACACTGGTAATTTCTTACTTTTTCTCTATTAAACCAGTGAATGAAAACAACTCTCCTCAAATTAGCCAATTATTGGTTATTATCAAGAAATTACAATCTTGAGAAAAGTATACAGCTTAATTTACCGAATAGCAGAGTATGGTATATATATTTTTAAGATTTTATTTATTTATTTGAAAAAGAGAAAGAGAGAGAGAGACTAGCAGATTCCGCTCTGAACACAGAGCCCGACTGTGGGTTCAGACCCACAACACCGAGATCATGACCTGAGTCGAAATCAAGAGTCAGATGATTAACCGACTGAGCCATCCAGGCACCCCAGTATGATATCCTATTAAGTCTAGTTTTGAAATCAATTTTCAACAAGTACAGTATATTCTTGACTCACCAAATTTAGGACAGCACTCGTTCTCCAATGAATTCAATAACCTTTCAAGGGAAAAAAATAAGTAAAAAGGAAAATATGAGTTCTTATTTAGGAATGAGATGAAACACATTTTGCAAACTAATGAGCATAAAGTACCAGGGAACACACCTGGTTACACTTGAAAGTTATCAAAATGCCTCCATTTAGCATATTTCACTTTAAAATATCCCCAGTATGTTTAGAACTCTCTAATTAAGACAAGTTAGGTTTCATGTTCATGATGAGACTATGTCAGTCTGGAACATCAAAATGATCTTGGAAGTTCTCTACTATTTATCATTTCTTCCTCACATGATACATTGCTTTGTAACAATAATTTTCAATTTGGAGTTCCCCATTCTCTATGAAGAGTATTTTAATTGTATGCCTTTACTTAGATGTTTTATAATATTAATATACACATACCTTAGATAACAAGTGTTCTTCTTACAAGCAAATATGTACAAATTCTGTGCAATTTCAGTGGTTTCTATTTGTATGTATATGTTTGCCTTACTTAGAAGAAAGGAACTTTTGTGGTTATTTTTAAACCATTTTTAATTGAAAAATACAATGCAAACATGGAGCACTGTATAAAAATAACTGTATAGCCTAATGAACGTTCACTTCATGACTGGTTTGCTAAAATTTCAACTTCCTTTTTATATCCACTTGGGAGTACTGTTCTTTGTCACATTTTTGTTATTTCAAGGATTTTCTATCTTCAAGGGCAGATCTTAATTATCAGCAACACTGTTTTTATCAAATTTGCAATTATCAGCAACACTTTTATCAAATTTGCAACATTTTGTGATTGATATATTGCTCTCTAACTTTATCTTTGGTACATTACATTTTTTGAGACAATTTGTCTAAAGACCTCCTTTAAAGTCTAATTATCTTACGTGATGTATGTTTGGTTCCAGAATTTTAAAAAAGATGAATACTCTAGTCATATTCTACTTGATGGCAATCACTTTCATGTGTCTCCTAAATGGTGTTAGCATCCAAAATAAATCACAGGTTTTTGGTCTGTTTTTAAAAATATGCATTGTAAGTGCCCTTTTATCTGTAGAGTTCTTTCCATTCCTTTTTTCCACCAGTGCAATTTCTTTTCTTTTTGTTGAAGAAAGGGGCTTTGTTTTTTGTTTTTGTCTTGTTGTTTTTTGTCCATAGCCACATTTTGCTAATTTTGTCCAGGTGGTAGATTTAATATATTTCTGTATTTCCTGTTAAACTGCTACTTAATGGGCTTGATCAGGTCAGGTTCCACTTTGTTTTCCTTTTTTTTTTTTTTGTAGGACTCTTTCATAGATGGTGGTACATTTTTCTTCTATCAGGAAATAAATGTTACCTAATGGGTTCTCTTTGTGATGTTCGTGCTCTAGATTAGTGTTTCTCAACAGTCTTTTTCATTATACTTCATCCTCAGAGCCTTTGAGACATTATTTTCCTCATCATACCCTTCTCTTATGAAACTGTCTTTTATGAAGATTGGAAAACCATTATTTCTTCAAGTGTTTTTCAGAACTATCTATACTCTCCTTCCTTTTCTTCCAGGACTCTGGTAACACAAAATGGCATCTCTTTTGTTGTCTTCTACTCCTGAGGTTGGTTCGTTGGTTTTTGCCAACTCTTCTCCCTGTAGTTAAGACTGAATAATTTCTACTGAGATTTCCTCAAGTTCACCAACTCTTTCCTCTTTCCTCTTCATCCTACTGCTGATATTTTGCAGTTTTATATTTCAGCTATTTTCTTTTTCAGTTATAAAGTTTCCATTTGGTTCTTATTTGCAGCTTCTATTACATTGCTTATACTCTCAATAACTTCTGTTTCAGGATTTTTAATGATTGCTCATTCAAGTAGTTTTTTTTTTTTAAAGATTTTATTTATTTATAACAGATAGACAGCAAGAGATAGTGAGAGAGTGAACATTTACTTCATTTGGAATTCAGTTTTACTTGCGGTGGAGGTCAGAATCTAATTTCATTTTTTATGTGAATAGCCATTCTAACTAAAATCACCATCAGTTGTTTTTTCCATAGCCAATTAACAAAGTTGTTATACCAGGGTGCCAGGGTGGTTCAGTTGGCTGAGTGTCTGACTCTTGATTTCAACTCAGGTCATGATCTCTGGGTCCTGGGATCAAGTGCCCCCACACTGGGTTTGGTACAGGATGTGGAGCCTGCTTGGGATTCTCTTTCTCACTCTCTGTCAGCCTCTCCTCTCTCTCTCTTTCTCTCAAAAACAAACAAAAGCCCACAGCACAACAAAGTAATTGTACCATTTACACTTTCAGCAGTCATGAATAGTTCCTTTCCACAACCTGCCCAACACTTACTTCTTATCAGACACATTTAGTGTATTCCAACTTCCAGGTAGAGTTACCCTCTAATTTTCTTTTTGTCTATTCTTGTGTCATTACCGCATTTTAAAAAGTTGCTTTAAAAATTATTTATTTATTTGACAGAGATCACAGGTAGGCAGAGCGGCAGGCAGAGAGAGAGGGGAAAAAAGTTGCTTTTAAAATAGAATTACTGGGGTGCCTGGGTGGCTCAGTGGGTTAAGCCTCTGCCTTCAGCTTGGGTCATGATCTCAGAGTCCTGGGATTGAGCTCTGCTTTGGACTCTCTGCTCAGCGGGGAACCTGCTTCTCCCTCTCTCTCTGCCTGCCTCTTTGCCTACTTGTGATTTCTCTCTCTGTCAACTAAATAAAAAAAATCTTTTAAAAAATAGAATTACCATATGATCCAGCAATTCCACTTCTGGATATACACTGAACAGAATTGAAGACAGGGTCTCAAAGAGATACTTGGACACATCACATTCACATTGTAGCATTCACAATAGCTAAAGGTTGGAAGCAAGCCAAGTGTCCATCACCAGATGAATGAATAAATAAAATGTGGTATATACATACAAGGGAATGTTATTCAGCCTTAAAAAGGGAGGAAATTCTGACATACTACAATATGGATGAGGCTTCAGGATGTCATGCTAAGTGAAATAAGTCAGTCACAAAAAGATAAATATTGTAAAAGATACCACCTACATGAGGTCCTAAAGCCATCATGTTTTGTAGAGACAAAAAGTATTGCAGTTGCCAGGTGCTGAGGGGAGAGTTAAATGGGGAATTGTTTTTTAATGGGTATAGAGTTTCAGGTTTGCGAGATGAAAAGTGTTATGGAGATTGGTTGCATGACAATGTGAATATACTCAACACTACTGAACTGTACACTTTAAGATAGTTAAGATGATAATTTTTTTGTGTTATGTATATTTTATTCTATTTAAAACTAAAAAAAAAAAGCCACTCTAACAACAACAAAAAAGTTGCTTTTAATAGTTCTTAGTCTTTGGTGTTCTGCAGTTTCATCAGGATGTGTCCACATATGGAATTCTTTTTTTTTTTTAAGATTTTATTTATTTATTCCACAGACAAAGGTCACAAGCAGACAGAGAGGCAGGCAGAGAGAGAGAGAGGGGGGGAAGCAGGCTCCCCACCAAGCAGAGAGCCCAATGCCGGGCTGGATCCCAGGACCCCAAGATCATGACCTGAGCCCAAGGCAGAGGCTTAACCCACTGAGTCACCCAGGCGCCACCACATATGGAATTCTTTATTTTACACCTGCTCAAGAGTAAGTGCTTCTTGAATCTGAGCATTCAAATATTCCACAATCCTGAACAATTCTTAGTTATTATTCTTTGATACGGCTCACAACCATTCTCTCTAGTTTCTCTTTCTGACATTCCTACTGGATAGACTCTGGACCTTTCTTATTTTCCATTTATTTAGGTCCTGTGTTGCATTCTAGTAATTTTCTCAAATTATGTATCATAGTTCCAGCCAAATGTATAGTTCTTAATACTTAACTGAAATATTTTTTACATATTCCTTAAAAGGGTTAAGGTAGTAGGTCAGCAAACTGAACCAGAAGTGAAAAAAGTCAAGAAACAGGCAGACACAGGCTCTCCTCTACAACTCAGGAGAATGTGCCAAAGCCAAAACAATATAGTATTACTACCTCGTACTCTACAAATACTAAACCCAAGCCGCTTTGTGTCAAGTGCTAGATATCAATGAACGCTATCAAGCCAGAATGCATTACATCCCAAAGCCTGGCCGCAGCATTTCATTGCATGTATGACCTCGAGCAAGGCATTTACTCTTAAGCTTCATTTGTTTTCTGTGGGTTGCTGTGAGAATCAAAATGAGATAAGGTGAGCAAACGCTGTATATACCAAAGTACTGTTAAGGTATTTTCTCAATGCTAAAATATCCTTAAATGGTCAAGTGCACTACGGATTTAATAATCGTTTGTAAAGGATGAGGAGAGGAACAATCCACTAGGGGTGTACTCAGGAACTTTCCGATTTGGGAAGTGAGAAAAGTTGGAAAAGTCTCCTTTTAGAATTGAGGTAACCTCGGTATTGCACTTGCTTTACCTATTATGTCCACAAATGCCCTTTTCTTAAACTTGAATGATTTACCTCTCCCCCAGCATTTGGTTTTACCAACCTCCTTCCTGACAGCTGTCAGAATTTTCCATACTGGCTTTCTGACCGCAATTTCTCCGGCTCCTGCTGAGACTGAAGAGCGGCTTTCTTCGGACTGGCTTTCTCACGCTTAACTTCGCTCCTGTACTGTCATTGGCTGTTGCTTTTACCGGACCCGCCCACAACAGCCTCAATCCTGATTGGATGCCAACGTCCTTTTGTTATGGAGAAAGGTGGATCATGGGGCTTTGACAAAGGACGATTGGGGCGTCGTACAGCTAATGCGCAGGCGTGTCTTCTTGAGTGGGGATTGGTGGGCCACGGCGCGGGACGGGGAGGGACAGGGCGGGACTCCCGACACGGCGCACGCTCTTTGGGCGCAGAGGGCGGAGCTGCCGGTACCGGTTGGTCCAAGTGTTGGGGCCTGAGGCGTCTTCCCGCTCCCTGCCACTCCTGGCTCCTTCAACGGCAGGTGAGGGCAGTCAAGGGCCGCGGAGGGCCTGGCCCCGGGCGACTGGAGTTGCGACTCCGGTACAGCGCCTGGGGAGTGGGGTGGGGTGGGGTGGGGTGGGGTGGGGGGCGGGAGGGCTGGACGCGGCCCGGCGCACCAGGCGCCCAAGAAGAGCGGCTTCGGGCCTGGGCATTTGGTGGGCGCTTCAGGCCTGACTCCCTGCAGAACCCCTGCGTAACCTTCTCATCTTATTATTGGGTTCCTTTGGGGAGGGGCTGTTCACGTCCGTTAGGCGGACCCCCCGCCGCCTTCTCGCGCCTCTTCTGAGTCGAAGGCCGCTGTCCAGACTCCCACCCTGAACTGGGACTGCAGAGGGATGCTTGGGCAGGATGGGCCTGGCACGCCGGGACTAGTCCGTGGCTGCTCTACGGAGAGCCCGGGAGGTGGGAGGAGAGGACGCCGAGGCGGGGAGGGTGGCGAGCGAGCGGTAAAATAAGGGCTGGCGACAGCTTTCCTGGCGCCGAAAGGAGCTCCCGGCTAGTTTCTACTTGGGCTTCCCTCAAGGATCCTGCCGAGCAAGTTTTGGAGAGTTAGGATTGAAAAGGAGAAAGAGGATGCCTTTGGAAAGGCAGGACTTTTGTTATACAATGTATCCAATCCACTGCTATGACGTAACAATGTTAAGGACCTGCTGTGCTGTGTCCCTGGCGCTGTCTGTACCTGATGATCCAAAGCTATGCTTGTGTATTCTGTGGCTGTACTCGTCGATTAAATTCACTATAGCTAGCCATTCTCTGGGGATCCACCTTCCGTCCCTGTCCTCCTTTAGCCAGTCAATTCCTTAATCTTGTGGGATCTGAAACTGGATTTATCTAGCCAGAACAATGCAAAACTTGAACAGGCCTGAACAGACAGACCAAATTGAAAGTGGATGCGCTGTGAATGGAATAAAATTTATCTTTAGTTGTTTAGTAAAATGTCAAAGGAATTTAACGTCAAAGACTGCAAAAATATTTGGCAAACATAGATTAGGGCTGTATTTTCATTATACAATGGAAAAAACAGGGACTTCATAGTTAGACCTGCTTTCAGCATCTTGGTACAAATGTTGGCTGTGAAGTCTAAGGCAGATATGCAGCCTTTCTGAGGTACAGTACCCACGAATATAAATTACAATGCCCTTCTGTTGATTTGATGAACTAATAATATATGTAAAGCATTTAGTATGTTAATCAACAATGACATTATTTTAGTAGTCTTATTCACTAATAAGTGGATGACATGAAAATCAGTTTTAGATGCAAACAAGTTGGGTGGGTATCAGGAAAAAGTCTCAAAATCTTAGGTCTCAGAGGTGAGCATACCTGTGGTGGTGTGATGGAAAACAACTAGCCTAGTAGTCTTGGCTCTGTCAGTGACTACTTTTGTGATTTTGGGTAAGCCATTATTTGGTCTCTGTTTGTAAAATGAAGTGGCTAGACCAGATGATTTTACCAAAACTTCTTTTTGTGGCCTGAATTAGAGCCAAAAGGTAGAGGAGATAATAGCTAACATTATGAGGTACCATTGAAAGTACCATACATTTCAACTCATTCTTAAAACAAAAATGTGAGGTACATACTTTTATCATTTTATAGATAAGGAAACTGAGGCTGAGATATTAACCTTGCTCAAGATTTCAGAGCTTATAAATAGCAGAGCTAGGATTTAAATCCAGGTAATATAAATTTATGTCCTTTATCACTGTGCTAAACTGCTTAACAGTGGTACAATTCAGGATACTATAAGAGAAGGTAGAGTTCTCCTTTGGTAAAACAGTAGTCTTTGATCACAGAAGTGTGGGCATGGAAAATGGTCCATCGTAATGTTTGTCACACTTCCTGACTCTTGTTCTCTCCGTACTTTTTGCTTCCTGGACTTATACTATCAAAATAATTCTAGATTCTCTTCTCCCCACCAAGGCCAGATGAAGATAGGCACCAGAACGTACTGTAATTTGAGAAAAGCTTTTAAGATCCAACCTAGGCTTAGGTCAGAGTTGACAGATCCTCAAGAACCATATCCATTTTGGAGTGAAGGCAGCTTTAGAATAAACAGATCAGCCTTAGCACCCCACACTCATTTCAGTGTCCTCATGCTAGAGATACTTGGTGGTCTGGATTTTCTTTTTCTTTTTTTTTTATTAAGTAGGCTCCATTCCCAACATGGAGCCCAGTACCAGGCTTGAAGTCAGGACCCTGAGATAAAGACCTGCGCTGAGATCAAGAGTAGTACGCTTAACCACCTGAGCCACCCTGATGCCCCGAAAATGAACTCTTAAAAATACATTTCACATGAAATTGAATTGATGTGATAGACTGAGAAAGTATAGACTGAGAAAAAGATTTTATAGTTGAAAAACTCAGTCTGGTATTAAGTGCATATTATGACAAAGTACCTGTGCTAATGTAGACATTGTGAGGTTTTAGGATTGACTGTATTTTGGAAGAAAATAAAACCTGTGCCTAAAATACTTTGATAAAAGAGCTCAATGAACCTTCTGACCTTATAAAATAAATCAGTCTGTTACTCTAAATTTACTGGAAGACCTTGAATATATGCAAGAATAGCATTTTGAGGCCAGCCTGTTTAATCCTGTCAGAATAAGAAAATTACTGTTTGTCCTTGTTGTTGCTGTGCAGAGGCAGCCAGCAGTGCTCTTGTCTGCTTCATTGAAGAGTCATGAATACCCTTTTGCCCAGGGCTGTCTTAGAGTAGGACAGATTTTGTGCTGTACAGTCATGGAGGCTATCTTACATAGACTGAGATGTGTATAGTGTTCTCTTGGGTTGTGTTACATATCTCCTAGCACTGTCTTATGCCCACCAGGCTTTTGTGCTCTTGCCTCCACCCCAGTTTTCTGTGTGTGTTTCTGAGCTTCATTTTTCCTCTAATAAGCCCCCTCCATTCCATTTTTCTGCCTTTTGTTCTTTCATTTTTTTCAGATGAAGTCAAACTGTTGATAAGCTATACATAGATTTTCCATTGTTTGGGTTACATGTGGCCAAAATTTCAGAAACTGGCCTCATTATTACACTGGTCAATTTGGAGCACTTTATCTTTGTAGAAGACTTTTTGGTTTTATTTTAGTATTAGACTGAAACATAGACCAAAGAAGTACTCCACATCCCTATATTAAACTTGATTTCAAAGTCATGCATTGATTGTATGATTATCTGTTGCTTTGCTTTTGTATCTTATAACTCTTCTCAGCTGTCATGAAAATTTTGTTTGAGCTGTATTCTTAAAACCATTAAATGTCAGAATTTTGAAGTATCTTTTGTGTATTATTTAACAGCAGAAATAGCCAAGCTGCAGGCTGTTGTTGCTAAGTACTCCCAAGATCACTTTTGCTTTTGGCTGTTGCATCAGAAAAGTTTATATGTATCTTACATATTATGTACATTATATTACGTATGTATAATGCAGATGTACATATTATATCACATATATATGTGTGAACTTTCTCCGAAGTACAAAGAACTTGAGGATTAAAAACATGTGAAAACAATTTGAGGGAGAGCAGCTCTAATGCTAGATAAGTAGAAAGATGCTAGAGGACTCAGTAGATTTTATTAAGCATTAGGTCAATTTTATACCATTTGTAGCTAGTGAAGTCTTTAATAATGCCATGTAAGGGATGTTAAATGTCTTTCTTCTTTAGACCAACAGGTGATCTCTTATTTCAGAGGTAGTTTATACATATGTACACTGAGCATTTTATCTCCATGTTCATGCCAGTATCTGAATTGTCACACAATTTAACAGCTGAAACTGTGAGGGAATACTCAGTACACTAATAACTCTTAAGATTCTGGTTCTAGAATATAGACATCCTGTTCAGTAGGATCTGGGTTCTACTATTTAGCATACAGAGACATAAGAGTGCCTTGGTATAGTAGGTGCTCTATAAATAATTTGTTGAAAAAGTAGTAATATTGGCAGGTCTTTACCTGTCTACTCACTGCTTCAGTGAGTAGATTAGATTGTTTACAAATCTGTTTCCAGCAATAATCTGGTTATTTAAAAATCTTGAGCACACTGAATATGAAATGAATGTTAGCTATAGAACAGAACACGTTTCACAGGAATTTTATGCTTTAATATTTTGGAAACTTTAAAAAATTTTTTTTATTTAAGCATGCCTGTGGGTGGGGCACAGAGTTAGAAAGAATCTTAAGCAGACTTTGAGCTAATTGTGAAGCCCAACACGGGGCTCAGTCTCAGGACCCTGAGATCATGACCTGAGCCGAAATCAAGAGTTAGATGCTTAACCGACTGAGCCACCCAGGTGCCCCAATATTTTAGATCCTTTTATAGAAACAGTAAAATATTAATATTTATTTACTTATACACATCCTATTTAATCTGTTTTAACCATAACCAGAAGGTAACAAGTTGATATTTTTTCATTTTTCCCATTTTAGTGTTTCAGGTAACTAGTATTTTTCTCTTGAACTTATCAATAAAAAATATTAAACAGTATGTATAAGGTAATACTTTAAAAGGAAAAATATTTTTAAGAGATTTGTCTTCATCCCTATCATCATCCTTAACATAAGAGCTTTTTTCATTTTGCTGTTCTCTTTATTTGTATTTATGTATATTTTACATAATTTACATCAGTGAACACACAATTTCGTAAACATTCTTCCATGTTATAGTCATCATGATTATTTTTAGTAGCCACTCAATTAGAAACTACAGTAATTAACCAGACACTGAATGGACAGTTCATATTGTTTCCAGTTTCGTGGGTTGTAAATAAGGTTGAAGTGAAAATTTTATGCATATAATTTTTTCCTTCTTTGTAATTTTCCTTAGGCTAAATTTCCAAGAGCAAAATTCCTGAATGAAAAATATTTAAGTGTTTTCATGAGCATGATTTATTACCATATCACTTTCCAAGAAGATAACATATTTAAAATTTCTAATATTTTATATTTGTTCTTCCATAACTTTGATCATTTTCTCCTTTAAAATTTTTTTTAAATGTATAGTGGTATTTTATTGCTATATGTGTCTGTTTCTAACTTTCTCTTATTGCAGACCATTCATCAAGGATTTTGTACCCAAGGCCAAAAAACTTGTTACCCAAGATGATGAATGCTGACATGGATGGTATGTGCTTATTTCCCCTTTTTGTGAGTTCCTGGTTTTGTGAATGCTTTTGGCTTAAGCAATGGAAAGAACAGAGAAGCAATATTTAGAATGCTTGGATTTGGGCACCTGGGTGGCTCAGTGGGTTAAGCCGCTGCCTTCAGCTCAGGTCATGATCTCAGGGTCCTGGGATCGAGTCCCGCATCAGGCTCTCTGCTCAGCAGGGAGCCTGCTTCTCTCTCTCTCTCTCTCTCTCTCTCTCTCTCTGCCTGCCTCTCCCTCTACTTGTGATCTCTCTCTGTCAAATAAATAAATAAAATCTTTAAAAAAAAAAAAAGAATGCTTGGATTTGGCTAATTATTTATAACCTCTGTAGTTCTAGAAAGGATTGATAATGACAAAATCCTTTATCTTCACCTTGGTGTCCTTATCTGCCTTGTGGGCATCTAATTTCTTCCTTTCCAGGCCTCTTAAGTCAAGTAAGACAATGGATATAAAACATTTTGCATATCTTTAAGTGCTGTGCTACACAAATAGTACCTAATGTTAATTACTAGTAAATCTGAACCTTTGTATTACAGCAGTGGATGCTGAAAATCAGGTGGAACTGGAGGAGAAAACACGACTTATTAATCAAGTGTTGGAACTTCAACACACACTTGAAGGTTTGCTTCCATTTTGTAGTTTTCTTGAACAATATCCAGTTAGTTGAAATTGTAAGCATTTGTTCTGCTAAATTTCCTTATCATGCTCCCAGTTTTTAAAGTATAAGCTTCAAAGTCGATTTCAATAGTTTCTGTTCCCTCCTCCCTGCAGCTTTGGCTGTTGATTTTAAAGAACAAATGCGCTTCAATAAGAAAGTCAAATAGTGTTCCTGTGCATCCCTCCGGGGTTAATGTAATGCTGTTTATTACATGAGAGCTCCTTAAACCCCCGCACAGAGATATTACTAAGTCCACTTTAATAAGGCATATACTTTGCAAAAACTTTGAAGTTTTTACGTTAAAAGTGTTTTAGTTTCAGAGATTAAAAGTGAATTGATCTGAGTTTTTTCATTTTCTAAATGTCTTGCATGAAATTAATACTACCACTGAAATATCTTGGTTTTTGATGAAATTAAGAGGTTGTGCTATGTGTTTTTTGGTTTTGGGTTTTTTTTGTTTTTTGTTTTTTGTTTTTTAACAGCAGGGTGAGCAGATCATGTCATTGCACTGGCTTCCCATTTCACAGTTAATAAAAGCCAGGTTACCCTCTGGAAATCTTTTTACCTCCTTATACCTTTCAGAATCAGTCATGTCACACTCTGCCTCATTCAGTCTACCTTAGACACTGACTTTCTTGCCATTCTTTCAGCAAGCTTCTACTGAGGGTCTTAGTGGTTGCTCTTCTGTTTGTTCTCTGCTTAGGTTGTTTGCATTCTATATGGCTCATTCCCTCATTTCTTTAAAGTCTCTGGTCAATTCCCTGTATCAGAATATCGCTGACCATACTATATTTAAAAGACAACTTCCCTTTTGGTTCCTGCAACTCATACCCTTCTTTTTTCTCTTGACCCCTACTTGGGGCCCTGCAAGTGCATATGTGTCCACATGTACATTAGAATATAAGCTCTGTGAGGGCAAGGACTTTTGTTAGTGTTGTCTCTAGAATAGTGCCTGGCTCTTAAAGGGCCCCAATACTTAGTTGTTAAATGAATGAATGAAGATAATGTTTTATTTGATCATTAAGGACTTTTGAATTTCTTGCTAATGTAAAAATACAAAATGCTCAATTTCTTGGAAACTGACCTATATCCAATGTATAAATCGAGTTGTATTTGCCTGCCATGTTTTCTTAAACATTTCTAACAAAGATTTCTTTTTTTTAATGTTGATAAGACGTGAACCAAAATTCACATTTTAAAAACCAAGTTTGTATCTTATGGAAATAACAACTTCAAGAAATAACTACTCCACATAGATGCCATTTACCAACATTTAGTTTGATGTGAAATCTCTTTTTTTAAGAATTTTGGCTATTAACTTGCATTCAGTTTACTTTGTTTACCTTAATTTCTAAAGTTACCTGAATTTAAAAGCAGAAAATTTAAAGATCGTGTTACCTCTTTTAAGAATGAATCCTAAGTCTTGTATAATATGGAGTCATTGGCATCGTTTTATTGATACGGACTTTTTTTTTTTTTTTTTTAAATATAGACCTCTCTGCAAGAGTAGATGCAGTTAAGGAAGAAAATCTGAAGCTAAAATCAGAAAATCAAGTTCTTGGACAATATATAGAAAACCTCATGTCAGCTTCTAGTGTTTTTCAAACAACTGACACAAAAAGCAAAAGAAAGTAAGGGATTTACATCCCTTCTGTTTTATTGAATTGCTGCTGATCTTTTTTTCTTTAAAACCTGGATAGATTTTAAAAGTTATAGTACTTTTGTTTGTGGCTTAATTGAATATTTATGAAGATAATGTCAGATCTAGGCAAAATTAAGAGCATAACAGAAGACTTCATGAGTTTGCGTATAATAGTTAGTCTATGAATAAAACGTGCAAATGTATTGTAGAGACTTTATAATTAGAAATGCATATATTTATGAAACTTGAAAATGAATGTTTTATCAAATTTGATTTATAGGTTTAGCACTGTCTTTTATCTATAATAATAGATAAAGACATAGGCATAGTAAGAAATACAAGAAAATAACCACCATGTTGTGAAAAGTGACCAAAATCATGTACTGAACGCACAGCTTTATGTACCCTGTCCACCATGTTGTGCCTCTTCTCCATTTGCTTCTTCCTTCCCATTTCCTTTCCCTTAAGGAGAAAATTGGTTTTACATTTGTAAAAGTAATTTTAATAGTTAATCATCTGTGAGAGTAACCTGAGCTTGAATTGTTGAAACTTAAACTAAAATGAGATACTTTCTCAGTTAGGGCTTGTCATAGTAATAAGATAGGATTGTTGGTTTCTCTTTAATCAGTTGAAAACAGAGGCTATAAGTATGAGGACTTTTCTTTGCAACTGAATTGTCAAATTGGGAAGGTTTGGTTGTTAAAACCTTCCTTTTGCACAAAACAACCCACTTAATATCTGAAAAGATGAGCTCTGGTTATATGTTTGGAATAGAAAATTTTGAGAAAAATATAAATAGGATTGAAAAGATAATTAGCAAACTGTAGTAAACGACTCCAAAATGTTTTTACTCCAGATTTGTGTGATCCCTGACACAGACTAGATCTGAGAGAGTAGATTAAATGTGACTAACCTTATGTCAACCACATCTGAAAGAGAATAGTTACTAAGAGTTGAGTCTTAATGTTTCTTTGTAGCACCCAGCAGATCAACTTTTGCAGAATCCCTTCAGAGTGTATTAGAATCAGAATCATGAATAAAATGAGGGAGTTTTACATGATGATACTAGATGATATTTTCTCAGTATTTTAATCTCACTACTTCTCCCAGAATTTTCTGTAAACCCAACTAATTGGTTTGCAGAATTTTAGTCACTCTGTGACAGTTTCTAAAAATTTAGTTTGTAGATTCCATCTGGTAAGAAAATTAGTATCAGAAGTAATGTTAAAATGTTAAATAGGAAGAGATCCACTAATACTGTTTTGGTTGTTAGATTTGGGCTACTTTTAATCCTGGAATAATCTTATGTTTGTATTGGTGTATGAGTCAATGAATGACTTTAGCTGTATAAATATAATAGTTACACTGCAAATATTTTGCATCCCTTTTGTGACCTAATCTACGAACACTTAAAATTGTGTTGCAATTTTGCTTTGCTGTTTAATAAAAAGCTGTTTCAGAGATTGTGTGTGTGTTAATATAGTAACTGTGGTGTGTATAATGGTGTAGTGGTATATGCAGGCTTGGTCAAAGCCACAGGGTAAGTAGCATATCTTATTTAAGTACTAGTTACTGTACGTGTAGGGGAATATTTTTATTAAAACAAATGTTACAGGGTATTCTACATTAATTTTTTAAAATAAAAGCAAAGAATTCAGAGAGCGATCCAAGATTGCCAGGGGAAACATGGTTGTAACATTTAGGTTAGGCTAAGCTCCTATAACAAGAGATACACTAATAAAATATAGAAGTTTCTGTTTCCCAGCTAAGGGTCTTGAGGTTAAGCATTTCAAGCTGTAAGGCTTTGTTTCACATAATGATTCAGGAACTTGAGGGTAGCTCTGCCATTTTCGACCATGGCTTCCAATTCACTCTAATCACTATTCTAATTTATAGAGAAAGTGCATGAGACACATATGTAAGGTTTTAAGAGGCCTTCCCGGAAATGGCATTTCTTACATTCCAGTGGTGTGGAGACTTAATTACATCTAGATTGCAGGCGCTGAGAAATGTAGTCTTTGGCTGGAAGCCATATTCCAGCTTCAACTCTCTTACCATAAAAGCACATGGAGGATCTGGGTACCAACTAGCAGCCACTGCATTCTTCTCTTGCTGTGAAGTCTCTGTACACAACCTTCCCATGTACAGAACATACTCAACCCCTCCTACTGATGAAACTCAAGAATTCAGGATCTCCATTAAGGTTCATCAGTTGTGGATGTGGCTTCTAATAGTCTGACATCTAAACTGATGGGCAAATTATTTGCTCTTACCCTCACCTCTGCCCATTTAGAACAGTGTGGTAAGGATAGGAAACCCAAATAAAAACCCTAAACTTGGAAAATGGAATAAAGGGAAACATATTGATTCAAAGCATCTGTGGGGATATTTCTGGGAAACCCTGAGAAGAGTGTCCTTGATGATAAAGAAGTTCCTTGGGACAGCTGGGTGGTTCAGTTGGTTAAAAGCAAGAGTCTGTACTTTTGGCTCAGACTCGTGATCCCAGAGTCCTGGGATGGAGTCCTGCATTGGCCTCCTTGCTCAGCAGGGAGCCTACTTTCCCCTCTGCCTGATGCTCCCCTGCTTGTGCTGTCTCTGACAAAACAAAACAAAAAACAAAACAAAACCCCCCAAAACAACCTTGATCAGACCCTGATTCTGTTCTCTGGCAGGGGACTCACTTTACTCACTTTTTCATTACCCTCAGTGGCTTCCACTCTGGAAAGTTCTTGTCTGAAATGGAGGCTGGGAACGTGCCCTCTGTGAGAATTGTGAAAATAGTGCACTTGCTGCTGGCACGAGTTTGGTGCTCATTGTTTTAAGGCCAAGCTCACGTTTTTTTGGCAGTAAAATTACCTCAAAATTTCTGTTTCTAGTTCCACCTGTTAGGAATCACAGGCAAGCACTTTTCTAGACCAAATTCTCAAAGTATGCTTTCTTCATCACAGGACCCTGCCTCTTTAGTGGAAGCTACCTTGTGACCAACTGAAGACTGCACTGGGAATGCTAACACCCAGGTCCTTAAGGCAGGGATGGAGCCCTTTGTTTGGTTTACCAAGTGACAGAGAGGTCTTGCTGGGTTTCCCCCTCAGCCTCCCACACCTCAAAAAGAAACAGCCTTAGACCTTTTTTGGTACGGAAGGGTACAGAAACACTTGGGATTCTCTAATCCTCTGAGGTTCCTAATATCTGATGCTTCTCTATTCCATCTCCACTTGGGAGACTGGCCAGTTCTTTCTTGTGATGCCTTGCTAAAAACATCAAGGACCAGGCAATTCATTTCACATCCTGACTTTTCCACCTGTTACCCATGGAGCTGTCAACTCAATAGGTGACAAAATGTTACCTGAAATCCAAGTCCCACCTGCTTGTCATGTGAATGGTAAGCCAATGCTATATGTTTTGCTTTCCTTAATGACAGTATCTCACTTCAGATTATCAATTTCTATATTGGAAATATAGATGGTCAACAGTATGCACAGGGACTGTGTCTAACTTCTGAGACAGAATCTCTCTGAGACCAAACTTTAACCAGGCTCTTCTGAGACTTTTTTTCGACTGGACCTCATCATACGCCCTGTCTCCGGCCTGACTATGCCAGTTTTCCAAAGAATCCTGTTAAGTCAGTTTAGAGAGAATTTCCCCACCCTCAGCATCTGATCACTGTGGTTTTCGGGGTTAAATCAGTTTAGCAAGCATTCCTCTAACTTTGATGTCTCCTTATTAATTTTCCCTCTCCCCAGATTTTGCTCACTGACTTTAAATCCCAGCTGTCTTTGCTGAATTTGGGGTTGAGCAAATCTCTCCTTTACTGTGATAGTCTTTGGCACCAATTGTAGTAGCTAGAATAAAGTCTTCCTGTTTTAACAAGTATCAGAACAATTTTTTAACACTTCTAGCTCTCAATGCTGGTGGAAAGACGATTGACAGCAAAAATCAGCACATCTCTTTCCTCAACCACCTCTCCCATTGAAGGACTTCCCTCAATACTGATAATAGCATTCCATCCAGAATTTGTCCTCTTTATATTCCCTTTGGACTTTATTTATAGTAAATTAACCAGAGATCACAATCCCTTATCTGGAATTCTGGGGACCAGATATTTTAGAGTTTGCAGTTTTTCAGATTACATAAAATATTTGACTATGGTTTGGGGCATGTAATCAAAACTATGGTTTGATTACATGTAATGTAATCAAATACATTAACATTTTTGTAACAAATATGTGAATTTAATACTAAGTATGATAAAGTCCTGTCGGGGAGGTCAGGTTTGGCTGCCAAATTTATGTGTCAAACATGAAAGCACTTTAGCTTTTCACAGATTTTTTTTTTTTTTTGCAGCAAAAAGTTTTGCAGAAAAGTTACCAAAATCATCTAAGCATGGAACCGCCACCAGTTTATAAGGTCACATTTCTAAACCTGTCCAATACTCTTCCTCTTTGAGTGTGTCCTTCTTCCAAAAGAAAAATGGGAGGTAAATTACAGAATCCAAAATTACTTTGTGGTCCAAAGCAAAGCAAAACTATCTTAAGAAGTTTCTGAAGAAAGTAAAATCTTTTGTCACTTTCCCCAGTTTTTCCCTCTGGAGTAAACACCCTCTAGTGGTTGTCCGCAGGTATTTCTTCAGCGCTGAAACAAAATTACCAGTGAAGACCAAGAGATTACTTTAGTTAAGACCACTAGCAAATCATGAAAGAGCAGAAAATGTGATTACATTCAAATTTGTTTTGAGAATTGGCAGAGAGAATGACTAAACAGTCATCTACTCTAGCTGAAAAACAAAACTGCAGTTTCTTTCTCTTAAATCATAGAGACTTCATGCCATTTAAACACAAAGTTACCATAACAAGAACTTTAGGTTGGCCTTAGGATTCAATTTGCCTTATTATTATGGAGGTAGATGGGGAGGAGGGATGACAGAAGCCAAAGTCTTATGTTATAATCACTTGTATAATGTATTTACCGTGTTTTAGATTTTATATATTATTTATAGATGGCTTACCAAGTGTTGAAGTTTTTAAAAATTTGAGAGTATTCCCAAGTTTTCCAAAGAACATAAAAGTGTACTTGTGGAGGCCAAGAAAAACAAAGCTGTACCCACCTCGAGTCTAGCCCTGACATAAGTACAGCCATCTTGACAAAGCAAAAGCTGGCACCTTGCACCCCCTCTCCACCCGCTCCTCTCTCCTCGGGAGTATGTGTGAACAAATAGTTAACTTGCAGAAATCACAGTCCTGTAAGACAGGAGTCTCCCTCGGTTTACAAATGTCCCAGTGCTAAAGCTCACTAACAAGGACGCTTGATAGGAGGAATGTGACATTCCACCAGGAAACTCCCATCTGTCTTCATGTTAGTGGCTCATTTGAGGGAAAAACGGCCTTGGCTTGATAATAACCAGGCCTCCAATATCCTGATAGTCTTCTTTACCCTGATAGCCCTTCTGAACACCTCTTTTGTCCTCACCCACCGCTGAGTCCACCCCTACTCTGCCTTTAAAAACTCTGACTGTAATATGGTTCGGGGTCCAAGTCCCTACTCCGCCGCATCGGGTACACTTGGACCCGAGCTTAAGCTTGTCAAATAAACCCTCGTGTGATTACATCAGTGTCAGCTCCTTGGTGGTCTCTCAGACGCGAAAACTCAGGCACAACAGTACTCACTGAACAAACGCCAACTATGTGGGAAGATACTATGCTGGGAGTTAAAAGATCCAATCATCCTACTGCCTACCTTCCCTAACACTCCCATTGCTCCTCCCATGCATTTCCAGAGACAAACTCCGAATGCATTCTCAAACACAATTTCTCTCTCATCAGCCTTTGTCATCTAACAGGCTAGATTAAGGATTTTCTTTCCAAAACTCCTCACAGCTGGCATACTATGGGAATGCGTGGGTGCTAAAATTTGGGATGAGATTATTAA
The DNA here is from genome assembly GCF_020171115.1 of Neogale vison. Taxonomy (NCBI): domain Eukaryota; kingdom Metazoa; phylum Chordata; class Mammalia; order Carnivora; family Mustelidae; genus Neogale; species Neogale vison. Next base: position 71,659,118 of record NC_058101.1, on the reverse strand, counting down.
CACTTATGTAGGAATGCTATTATTCATTTACATGAGACTGAAATAGTTATCTGAAATGAGCCATGTGATAGTTCATCCCCAAGTCCTGCTGAAGTCCAAACACAGTCACAATGCTATACAAAACCATTTCTGGATTACTGTTCTAAATTTCTAACGTACAATAAGTTTACCGCTAGTGGTTAATTGTAACACATAAGCAGTTCCATCCTGTCTCTCTTGCAAATGTGGCCTGACCCTTCAAAAAGACTACTAACCCTAATATGTGTCTTCCTAGAGAAACAGTGAAGAGAAGTGAGGCTATCTTAAAAAGATACTGAAGAAAAAAGAAGCTACATTAGCCTGGCCAAGTTGAAAAGCCTCTAAAAAGGCCAACTAAAATAAAGAAAAGCAAAATACACTTATTTTTCTCCTTTATTAGAGAAAAAACTAAAATATAAGTCATTTTAAACAAAGAAAAGGGTGGTAAAAGGAAGACTCTAGGCTTTATGGCCTGCATGGATCTAGCACACAGACTTCTACAAAAGTTTCAGTTTTGGTTAAACCTATCAGCCATGATACATCCACAGCGGCTACCCCACAGGAAGGAGCAGTGAGCTGGTCAAACAGGTTGCTTAGATTCTACCACTGCAAGCTCATTGAGTTTAACCAAACCCTCGATTTTAAATGAATCTGCAACCAAGAAAGTAAAAAAAGCTTTTATAAATCTTTAGGGAAAAATGTTCCCATACAAGACACTTGTCAGGCAAGAAGGTTTCCATAAAATCAAGGATTTCTCTCCTTAAGTAGCTTGCTTTCAGAAACATTTTCCTCTAGAATCACTCAGTATGTCTAGTTCATTGGGATGTCCCAATTATAAAGCAAGAAAGGGAGTCCTTGCAAGATGTGTCAAGTTCAGTTAGTATTAAATAAACACAAAATATGGTTAACGATTAAGATTTTCTTCCACCACCAGTTTATGAAAGTCAGTACACAGCAATGAGAATAAAGCACTTATTTTCAATTCATTCTCTGAGATAAGGAGCGAATAGTATTACTGGCTGTTTGGCTTAACTTTAGTAAAAAGAGAAGCGAAAGTCTCTTCCCATACGTGTGCTCTAACGGTACCACTGGGGAGTGGGCCATGGGAGAACTGAGTCGGACGGAGTTTGCTCGGGTTGGGGTGTATATGTACATGAAGAAATCCAAAAATATTACCCAACTAGTACAAATTTCCCTCGATAGTATTAATGTCGTTCCGTGGCCTCAAAGATTTGGATCCCCTTCCAAAGGGCCTAACCTGTTACCCAAACATGAAAAGTTCTTAAAATATTTTAAAAGGAATGATACAGCTCCGCTCTAATGTCGTTCTGTGATTTCTGGTCACTATTATAAAAAAAGAAGCAGTATCTACTTTCTACCTTAGAGGCAGCTTTAAAACTAGAGACTTAACATGAGTTTGAATTTGACAGTAAAAAAAGCAAGATAAAAATACAAAGCATGATGACTGATACCTACTTGCGATTAGAATCTCTTAATGACCAGAAAAAAGAAAATAAATTAAAGCTCCTCCCTCAATAATTTACCTATTAAAGAGGGTCTAACTTAAAGGAAAAAAATGTTTAAATTTTATTTCCAAGAGCAATGTATGCATAAGCAATCTCCTCAGTTGGGTAAGCCATTCTAGCATAAAACAATTATAAAGGCTTAGAAAGCATCTGTGACCATTATATTTTGATGAACCTATTATCTTTGTATTCAAATGTAAAATATGCTGCACTATTGGCCATATGTCTTAAGTGAATGACACTTAAGACATCTCTGTTTTGTTGACTTGTCAACAAAGCACCTCTTTAAAGGAATCTATAATTTAAGTGAGCAACAGACCCTGACTCTAATTTGACACAACTAGGCAAATGGGGGCCGCATACAACACTTTCAGTTGTGGATAGAATCAAACAACCATACAGAAACTTTATTGTGTTTAGCTCTGTACAACAGAACACAGACTCATTCTTATTAGAGAACTACCTGTTATATCGTCCTATAGCTGTTTAAGAGGAAATTCCAGTAACTGATTTTCCAATTTTGCTCTGTACAAACCAAAACTTTCTCCAACTTTTAAAACTCGGTAACTTCTAATGATATTAATCTCTTAAATCCGATAAGTAACGTGCCACTCTTTTTTATTCTAAATTCAAAGACCAGGTAACTTCAAAGTTTTGTGGTTTTTTTCCCTGAAAAGAAAGACTAAAATAAATGTCCGGAAGAATAACATTGCTAGATATTAGAAACACGGACAGAATGACTCAAGTTCGGCTCTGGCACACTGATGTTAGAATGCCAAATATCTCGCTCAGGAATTAAAAATACTTGGATATAGTTTATTCCTTTCGTACTCTTCTCTTGCGTACTGACTTCACTGGCCCGTCTCCAGATCCCGTGCTCTCATCCGCTTCTTTCATCTAGAAGAAAGAATGATGCAAATGCTTATTTTCACACAATGGGTAAATAGTGAATAACATATTTCTTAGTCTCTAAAATACATGTTCTAAAAAGTGCTACCTTATATGTGTTCATTAATTCATGAAGCTGGTCAAAAATGTATACATAAGTTAATGTGTTTTAATTTGCTCACCCTTTGTTATGATTACATTTTTAGAATAACTCAACTGATTCAGACACACCTCTGACAAGGAATACTGCTAACAGCTCAATTATTTTATCATTTGGAATTTAATCTCAATGCCATAGCTAATTAGAGGCTATAGGATCTTTTCATTGTGGGATATTATGCACTAACTTCATCACAGTAGTTTTACAAGTAATGAATTGCTGAGCTAGATTTACAGAGACATTTCCAGAACTTCTGACACAGTAGTTTAAGAAAATTAGGAGAAAGGGAAGGGAAACATCAAATTTATAGTCTGTTTTTTTTTTCTTTCCTTATCCAATAAGCACTCATATGTAAATTAAACTTGTGTCACAAAATAAAGTAATGAAGGTATTATATGGTATTATACAAAATAGTTATAATTATTTTCAAGGTCACACTATACACAAGTTGGCTTATTTTAGCCCCCTGATATATAAGAAGACTAAAAGACAAAAAATTAAAATATTTTGGGGCACCTGGGTGGCTCAGTGGGTTGAGCCTCTGCTTTTGGCTCAGGTCATGATCCCAGGGTTCTGGGATCGAGCCCCGCATCGGGCTCTCTGCTCAGGAGGGAGCCTGCTTCCCCCCCCTTCTCTGCCTGCCTCTCTGCCTACTTGTGCCCTCTGTCTGTCAAATAAATAAAATGTTTAAAAAAAAATAAAAATAAATAAAAATATTTTTAAAGGTACACAAAATGTTTTATGTAGCGAAATATAACCAGACATGAATCTGACTGTTATTAAGAAAGTGACAGGTGAAACGATGACTGTCCTGGAAGAAATGATCTTTACCCGGCTTCCTCTAATATGTATATTCATACTAATGTGCCCCCAAAACCCCTTTAAGAACTCACAGGCAATTAAGACCAGTAACTAAGTATATGTATTGAAAAGGCTTTAGAAAACAAACAATAACAATAAAACACATGTATGTGAGAGATTTCTTCAAAGAGACAAAACAGCAAGTTTACATCATCATATGCAGAGGCCAGGCAAAACAGTGATATTCCCCAGCCCAGCACTGAGTACTGAGGGCGCTAAGGATGGGGACTGCCGTGAGGTCATGCAGTTCCTAAGGGCCAGCAGGTAGAGAAACAGGCCTTTGGTACATGTTGGGTAAAAAGAAAAAGCTCTGGTTCGGAATCATATCCTGGATGGTTTCTGATTCCAGAATAACTGACTAAAAAGAGGCACTGTAGAAACTTCTGTTATGTATCAGGATGCCGAAAGGGGTAGACATATCAAGTTAATGGGAAAACCAGTTTATTAAAGATTTGAGAAAAAACACCCTATCAGGCAGATACTACTCAACTACCCAATGAATGAAATATTACGAAATGTGACAATAAATTATTCAGACCATGATAATGTTTTTATAATGGGTCTAAAGAAAATTGTCTTGTAATAAAGAGAATTACCTTTTAAATATTCAAATGGTCTGTTTATTATGATTTTCAACAGACTAACGATAAAGACAAAATTTTTTACAGATGCAGCTCTATTTTGTAAACCCCAGGCTTACTATATACCTTTTCTCATCAGGAAGTAAGAGGATATCAATTATAGCATTTTCGTACCTTCTTTATGAATACATTTAAAAAACAATATGGAGGCTCTTATGAAAGTTTAGAGAAATATGGCCAAATTTTGTATAGTAGAACCCTGAAAAGACTCTCTGTAAACCAGACAGTTTTGTTTAAGATAATTTTTATGGATAACAATCGTACATAAAATCTAGTTTATTTTCTGTTAAAGACTTGTTTACCTCATCCTCTGATCCAGACTTGTTTGATTTATTACCCTCTTCTTGTCCTTCTATGATTTCAATTTCTTCTTCACTCTTTTCCCCAGGTTCACCTTCCTCTTCTAGAATACAGATTTTTATTATAGGCAAAGACTTGAATTAGAATTTTGTTACTAAAAGTATTAAATACAAGGGGATTTATTTAAATTCGGATATTTAAAGGCAATTTCTATCATGAGAAAATTCTAAAAAATTAATTGCAAATATTATTTTACAACATTTTATAAATAAATCATATTTGAGGGAAGAGACAGGTTTAAGAAGTTCTTAAGCACTCAGTTTACATGTAATATGAAAAGCACATATATATAAGTATACATATGTAAATATATGTGTGTATTATTTAGAGAATATAATTTTTAAGTAAACTGTTTCATCAGCTATTAAGTTAAAAACAGTGCTCAAGACATAAATTGTAAGGGGCTTGTTCTGGAGCCTGTCTTGAGACACCTGGCAAATATCGACAGTTTTATTGCTACCTAGAGGAGTGTAAGCAGATCTCAATGGAGACCTACCAAAAAGTCTTAGTTCTTCAGTTTGAGCATGTTTAGGAGTTTAGTATAGGGTGCAAAGGGGACATATGATTCAGCCGTCCTTTTGGGCCATTACATTATTCATTCGACATGTTAAACTAAACAGCTACTAAAAGACTTGGTGTTAATTTTGTGGCCGCCATTACCTGCCTTAAACCCATTTCTCTCCTACAGACGTTGTTCTCTCTGTGCCTCCCATCTCAGCTACATTCTTGGAGGCAAGAAAAACCCCTTCAAACAGCTACAACACGTGGGATGCATACTTGATCTTAAATCTCTCTCTTCATAGAAAACAAGAACTGTAAGCAGGACTGCTGCTCAGGGTACAGCAGCCAGGCAGGGGCCATTACTCCTCTCTGCCACAGTTGCAGGCTCACAGGGATTCAGATGGTAGATGTTTGACAATAAGTGTAATAGCTAGTGTTTACCAGATAATCTTCCCTTTTTACGAATTTGGCTCAGGGTCCCCATTGTAACTCACTATCACTATCCTACCTTTGGCTACCTACCTACCTACCTACCTATCATAATCCTACCTTTCTCAGGAGTTTCAAGAGTTTCACCATCACTTTGCTTTTTTTCTTCTTCCAAGTCTACCGGTTTCTCCAAGGCAGCTTTCTTTTCCTTCACTTCTTGCTCTAGTGCTCCCTTTGTTTGTGGTTTACATATGTCAGTTTTTTTATACTCTGAATCTTCATATTTTTTCTGTAGTAGTTTAACAAAAGCTATTTTTAGTAAAAACAAAGTTCTATTTTTTAAAAAAGATTTTTTTGGCAATAACATATCAAACACATTGAAACAGCAGTAAGAACTCATAGGAAATTTAGCTTATCACTTTAAGAATCACTCACTCAGACCTGTCCATAGAGACCTGGCAGGCCAGAAAAGACTGACATGATATATTCAGGGTGCTAAATGAGAAAAATATGTAGCTAAGAATACGTTATCCAGCTAGGATGTCTTTCAAAATAGAAGAAGAGATAAAAAGCTTCCAGGACAAACATAAAGTAAAAGAATTTGTGATCACCAAACCAGCCCTAAGAAATATTTAAAGGGACCTTTTGAGTGGAGAGCGAGCCCAAAAGTAACATAAACCAGAAAGAAACAGAGACAATATACAGAAACAGTGACTTCACAGGTAATGCAATGGCACTAAATTCATATCTTTCAATAGTTATTCTGAATGTAAATGGGCTCAATGCCCCCATCAAAAGACAGAGGGTATCAGGTTGGATTAAAAAAGCAAGATCCATCCATATGCTATCTGCAAGAGATTATTTTAGACTCAGAGACCCCTCCAGATTGAAAGTGAGGGGGTGGAAAACCAATTTTCATGCCAATGGACATCAAAAGAAGCTGGGGTCGCAATCCTTATAACAGACAAATTAGATTTTATTTTTTTAAAAGATTTTATTTATTTTTTTTTTGATAGAGAGAGAAAGCCCAAGCAGGAGAAGCAGCAGAGGGAGAGGGAGCAGCAGCCTCCCCACTAAGCAGGGAGCCCACTGTGGGGCTCCTTCCCAGGACCCTGAGATCATGACCTAAGCAGAAGGCAAACACTTAACCAACTGAGCCACCCAGGCACCCTGATAAATTAGATTTTGAACTGAAGACTGTAATAAGAGATAAAGGACACTATATCATAATTAAAGGGTATAGCCAACAAGAAGATCTAACAATTGTATATATTTATGCACCTAACATGGGAGTAGCCAATTATATAAGCCAATTAATAACAAAATCAAAGAAACACATCAGTAATAATACAATAATAGTAGTGGAATTTAACATCCCCCCTCACTGCAGTGGACAGATCATCTAAGCAGAAAATCAACAAGGAAACAAGGACTTTGAATTACACACTGTACCAGATGGACTTCACAGATATATTCAGAGCATTCCATCCTAAAGCAATACACATTCTTCTTGACAGCACATGGAATATTCTCCAGACTAGATCACATACTGGGTCACAAATCAGGTCAACCAGTACCAAAAGACTGAGATTACTCCCTGCATATTATCAGACCACAATGCTTTGAGAACTCAATCACAAGAGAAAATTTGGAAATAACTCAAATACATGGAGGCTAAAGAGCATCCTACTAAAGAATAAATTGGCCAACCAGGAAATTAAAAAAGGGTTTTAAAAAATTCATGGAAACAAATGAAAATGAAAACACAAATGTTCAAAACCTTTGGGATGCAGCAAAGGTGGCCGTAAGAGGGAAGTATAAAGCACTACAAGCCTTTCTCAAAAAACAAGGACGATCTCAAATACACAACCTTACCTTACACCTAAAGGAGCTGGAGGAAGAACAGCAAATAAAGCCAAAACCCAGAAAAGAAGAAAATTAATAAAGATCAGAGAAGAAATCAATGGAATAGAAACCAAAAGAACTATAGAAAGGATCAATGAAACTAGGAGCTGGTTCTTTGAAAGAATTAGTAAGATTGGGAGACCTGGGTGGTTCAGTCTATTAAGCATCTGCCTTCAACTCTTGTCATGATCCCAGGGTCATGAGATTGAGCCTCAGGTTGGGCTCCCTGCTCAGCAGGAAGTCTGCTTCTCCCTCTGTCCCTCCACCCCACTCATGCTCTCTCTCTCACTCATTCTCTCTGTCTCAAATAAATTAAAGAAATAAATAAGATTTCTAAAATTAAACAAAAGATTGATAAACCCCTGGCCAGACTTACCAAAACAAGAAAGGCCCCCCAATAAATAAAATTACTAATGAAAGAGGAGAGATCACAAACAACACCAAAGAAATACAATTTTAAGAACATATTATAAGCAATTTTATGCCAAAAAATAAGCAATCTGGAAGAAACTGATACATTCCTAGAGATGTATAAAGTACCAAAAAGGAAACAGGAAGAAACAGAAAACTTGAACAGAACAATAACCAGCAAGAAATTAAAGCAGTAATCAAAAATCTCCCACCAAACAAGAGCTCAGAGCCAGATGGCTTTCATGGGGAATTCTACCAAACATTTAAGGAATTAATACCTATTCCTTTGAAGCCATTTCAAAAAATAAAAATGGAAGGAAAACTTCCAGACTCATTTTCTAAGGCCAGCATTACCTTGATCCCCAAAACAGACAAAGACCCCACCAAAAAGAAGAGCTACAGACAAATATCCCTGATGAACATGGATGCAAAATTTCTCACCAAAATACTAACCAATAGGATCCAACAGTACATTAAAAGGATTATTCACCACGACCACGTGGGATTTATTCATGGGCTGCCAAGGGTGGTTCAACATCCACAAATCAATAAATGTGATACATTGCATTAGTGGAAGAAAGGAAAAAGAACGATATGAACCTCTCAACAGATGCATAAAAAGCATTTGACAAAGTACAGCATCCTTTCTTAATTAAAACTCTTTACAGTGTAGCGATAGAGGGAACACACCTCAATATCATAAAAGCCATATATGAAAAGCCCACAATGAATATCATTCAGTGGGGGAAAAACTGAGAGCTTTTCCCCTAAGGTCAGAACATGGAAGGGATGTCCACTATCACCACTTCTATTCAACACAGTACTAGAAGTCCTAGCCTCCAGCAGCCAAACAACAAAAAGAAATAAAAGTCATATGAATCAACAAAGAACTCAAACTCTCACCCTTCACAGATGACGTGATACTCTATGTGGAAAATCCGAAAGACTCTACCCTCAAATCACTAGAACTCATATAGGAATTCAGCAAAGTGGCAGGATATAAAATCAATGCATAGAAATCAGTTGCATTTCTACACACTAACAATGAGACAGAAGAAAGAGAAATTAAGGAGTAGATTCCATTTACAACTGTACCCAAAACTACAAGATACCTAGGAATAAACCTAACCAAAGATACAACAGATCTGTACTCAGAAAACTATAGAATACTCATGAAAGAAACTGAGGAATACACAAAGATATGAAAAAATGTTCCATGCTCATGGATTGGAAGAACACACATTGTGAAAATGTCTATGCTATCTAGAGCAATCTATACATTCAGTGCAATTCCTGTCAAAATACCATCAATTTTTTCACAGAGCTGGGACAAAGAATCCTAAAATTTGTATGGAACCACAGAACACCCAGAATAGCCAAGGGAATGTTTAAAAAGAAAACCAAAGTTGGTGGCATCACAATTCCAGACTTCAAGCTTTATTACAAAGCTGTAATCAAGATAGTATGGTACTGGCACAAAAACAGACACACAGATCAATAGAATGGAATAGAAAACCCAGAAATGGACCCTCAACTCTACAGTCAATGAATATTGGACAAAACAAGAAAGAATATCCAATGTTGAAGACAGTCTCTTCAACAAATGGTGTTGGGAAACTTGGACAGCCACATGCAGAAGAATGAAATTGGACCATTTCCTTACACCACACATGAAAATAGACTCAAAATGGATGAGACCTAAATGTGAGACAGGAATCCATTAAACTCCTAGAGGATAACACAAGTTCTGTGACCTCAGCCACAGCAACTTCTTGCTAGACACGTCTCCAAAGGCAAGGGAAACAAAGGCAAAAATGAACTATTGGGGGACTTCATCAAGATAAAATCTTTGGCACAGCAAAGGAAACAGTCGACAAAACCAAAAGACAACTGACAGAATGGGAGGAGATATTTCCAAATGACATATCACATAAAGGGCTAGTATCCAAAATCTATAAAGAATTTGTCAAATTCAACACCTAAAGAATAAATCATCCAATCAAGAAATGGGCAGAAGACATGAATAGACATTTCACCCAAGAAGACATCCAAATGACCAACACACAAGGAAAAAACGCCCCACATCACTCTGCATCAGGGAAATACAAATCCAAACCACAATGAGGCACCACCTCACACCAGTCAGAATAGCTAAAATTAACAAGCCAGGAAGTGACAGATGTTGGTGAGGATGGGGAGAAAGGGGAGCCTTTTACACTGTTGGTGGGAATGCAAGCTGATGCAGCCACTTTGGAAAACAGCAAGGAGGTTCCTCAAAAAGTTGAAAATAGAGCTACCCTGTGAGCCAGCAATTGCACTACTGGGTATTTACCCTATAGATACAAATATAGTGATCTGAAGGGGCATCTGCACCCCATCGTTTATAGCCTCAATGTCCAAAACAGCCAAACTATGGAAAGAGCCCAAATATCCATCAACAGGTAAATGGATAAAGAAGATGTGGTATATATATATATACACACACACATACATGCTTACATACATACACATATATACACACATATACATACATACATACATACACACATACATATATACATACATATATATACATATATACACACACAAAATGGAATACTATTTGGACATTGAAAAAAATGAAATCTTGCCATTTTTCAGTGAAATGGATGAAACTAGAGGGTATTATGCTAAGCAAAATAAGTCAATCAGAGAAAGGCAGTTATCATATGTAGAATTAAAAAAACAAGGCAGAGGGTCATAGGGAAGAGAGGAAAAAAATGAAACAAGACAAAACCAGAGACGGGGACAAACTGTAAGAGATCTTATTTATCAGAAACAAACTGAGGGTTCCTGGAGGGGTGGGAGGCGGAGGGATGGGGTAACTGCTGATGGACATGAAGAAGGGCACACGATGTAAAGGGCACTGGGTGTTCTATAAGACTGAGGAGTCACTGACCTCTACCTCGGAAACTAATAATACATTATATGTTCATTAACTGATTTTAAATTTTAAAAAAGGGGCGTTAGAGAGGAGTAGGGAATTTGGGTAAATTGGAAGGGGAGGTGAACCATGAGAGACTATGGACTCTGAAAAACAGTCTGAGGGGTTTGAAGTGGCGGGGGGGTGGCAGGTTGGGGTACCAGGTGGTGGGTATTATAGAGGGCACGGCTTGCATGGAGCACTGGGTGTGGTGAAAAAATAATGAATACTGTTTTTCTGAAAATAAATAAATTGGAAAAAAAAAAAAGAAATACAAATAAATGAAAAAAAAAAAAAAAAGAATCATTGCTCAATAGAACACCTAAACACTGAGAGATTTATTTTAAGTTGAAGGAAATTAAATTTCTTTACCTTGACTTTTCTTGGCCAACAAAATGAAGCAATTAATGCTATTGGAAGCCCTACTGTCACAAAATAAACGAACCAAAGCCATGGGCGCTCTTCAGCAGCTGCTATTAACTGTTTAAATATACCAGGCTATAGAGGAAATAAGCATGAAAATGAAATTCAGATTTTATAAACATTAATTAGGAAATACCCCCTACAAATCACCAACTTACTTTACATAGGTGTTGTATATTAAGGAGTGATGAACTTGTAGGCTAAAATATTCTATTTTCTCATCTTATACACTGCAGTTTAAACTCTACTGGCATGTATCAAGTAGTAATAGAAAATATATCTACCAGCAAGAATTATGAAAACTTATTTTTTTGGTAAGCTTAAGGATAGAACTACTCTTTATGGATATATTATCTCCTTCATTTATAAGTATACAATGCTCAATAACTCATTCTGGTTCTGTACTTTTAAAGAACTTATTAATAAGATCAACCTGGGAATTATTATTTTCATTTTTTTATTAAGAAATTTCACACATAATCTTCAGTGAGGAAACTGTTTCTCTTATTAAAATAGAATCTAAAATCATTAAGTGTCTAAATTTAAAAAGTCTCAAAATAAAAACCCCTTTATCTACTCTTTTGATGGCTTTTGCTAATGTCCAAAGAAATCAAATATAAGGTATTTTTCTTTACAGAAATTGATTTTAAAAATACACTCTCCAAGATGCATTGTGTCAAAATATTTAGCTTAATATTTCTAAACAGTGTTAAGATTTGAGTAAAAAAATACTGGAACACAATTTAACAATAATAAATTTTAAAATCCTCTTACTCCTCTAAATGAAATATTTTTTAAATGAATAAAGAATAATATTTATATCACTGTTACCACGTAGGCCGTGAATTGACTAGGTGATCAGGATATTAAGTAGTCTCCTTATAAATAGCAAGTAGGTAATTAAATCCCATTATGCTATCATAATTTAATGAAGACATATGAATATATATAGTCCATGATATAGTTCATGATGAAGTCATGTCATAATATAGTAAGGCTAAATATTTTATCAGCAAATTTATTTAAGTACATTTAGTAATTATCGTGTATCCTTTACCTTTTAAGGGTATTTGTATAACATATAACCAGGACGAAGTCCCATGACTACTCTATGGTAAATACTGTACCTCGTTAGCATTTGCTACCATTATCTTCACTCCCCAACCATCTGCAGCCCAGCGATCTGCTATTTCCTTTTCTGAACAGATAATAAAATTATCAAAGTAGATATCAGAGGTCATAGACCAAAGCTCTAAACCAAGAGCGCGGAAAGAAGTCAGAAGAAATGGATGATCATCTTCAAAATAATCTGGATTAGGAATTTTTCGAGGACTCCAGATTCCCTGGAAAAAAATAATAAAGAAAAAATAATTTAAAGATATTTTCAAATAAAATAATCTCATCATAAATGCTATTGAAGAAGTCACTGTTGTCAGTGGGGCTCCTGGGTGGCTCAGTTAAGTGTCCAACTCTTGATTTTGGCTCAGATCATGATCTCAGAGTCGTGAGATGAGCCCCATGTTGGGCTCCATGCTGGGCATGGAACCTCCTTGGCATTCTCTCTCCCTTCCCCTCTGGCCCTTCCGTCTCGCTCTCGCTCTCTCAATAAACAAACAAATAAATAAAATAGAAGTCATTGCTGTTGAATGAAATCAGCAGTACTAATTGGAGAAAAAAGAAAACGTTAACAGATACTAACTCATTAGCAAGTCATTGGAAATAAGAGCTTGGTTCTTCTCATTCTGTACACAATGTCCTCTATGAATAAACTACAAAAACAGGTAAAGGGAAAATCTAACACACACACAAACTTGAGTAATTAAATTTCACAAGTAAGCAATACTATTTTAGACAAGTTTTTTTTATACTCAGTAAAATTATTTAAAGCAAGAAGTTATCAAAATTACACAAATCAGAGAGATCACTGTATGGTAAATATTAAGCCACTTGTTTTATTTTTTAAAATTTTTTAATAAAGTACTTTTAAAAAAGATTTTATTTATTTATTTGAGAGAGAGAGAGAAAACACACACAAGTATCAGGGAGGGGCAAAGGGAGAAGGAGAAGCAGACCCTTCACTGAACAGGGATCCTGATGCAGGGCTCAATCTCAGGACCCTGAGATCATGACCTGAACTACAGGCAGATGGGAAGCCACTCCTTTTAATACATACCCATGAGGGGCATCAATTATCAGTCATGGTTGAATCTCAGAAAAAAATTCAATGTAAAAGTTTCTGATTGACTGATTAAACTCAACCAAATAAAAAAATTCAACAATATGATTACTCACTCACTCCTCCATCATATATGTCTATTCTGTACTAGGCACTACACCAGATGTTAGGGACCGAGTGATGATCAACAGAGACATGGTTCCTTGATTAAATTTAAAGTAATGAGGGAGACAGACATTCAACAAAGAAGTTACCAAAGTACCGAGTCTGTGATTAATGCTAAGAAGAAAAAGCTACAGTAAACAAATGGAATATGTAACTGCATCCCTACAATATATATTAGAAAATGTCAATGAAGAATTAGACAAAGCTAGAGGGTTAAATGGATAACAGAGATTTCTACCCCAAAATCTAGGTATACTCAAAAGATACCTAATTCATATTTTAAAAAAATCCAAAGTTTAATAACACCAGAAAATAAGGAGCACATTAATTAAACACAGGCATCAATTACTAAAATGTACAATGTGAGGTCTCCTGCAAAGAACTCATTTCTTATGTTTAATTCTAAAATAGAACTTGATTTCAGAGTAATCATCAACTACTAGGGAAAAAACAGTATGTAGTGATTGATCTTTAGTGCTTAATATTATGCCCCCAGAAGATTACATAAAGAATATTTTACTATTTTTTTTTAAAGTAAACTCTATGCTCAATGTGGGGCTTGCGCTTAGAATGCAGACATCAAAAGTCACATACTTCATGGACTGAGCCAGCCAGGTGCCCCAAGAATACTTTACTTTTAAAATATAAATTAGCTGGAGTCTATTTTCCTTGACTTCTTAAGATAGTTAATACATACTATCACAAATCAAATTTCTAAAAGTTAACATAACGTTATCAGTAACTGATATATAATGGAAGTATCACAGCATTTTCAACTGTACTGTGGAATTGGAACAAGTGGTTTTTACCTGGTAGTTAGGATTATCTATCATGGGTGGTCTCCACACTCCTTTGTATTTGGGGTTATCTATCAGCGGAGGTGTCCACTCACCACACCCAATTCGACATGCTGGATTAGAAATACGAGGTGCCTCCCATTCTCCATCCATGTCCTCATTCCTTAGGAAATCAGAAAAAAATTCAGCATAAAAGTTCCACAGATGAAAATGTGTATCTACACATTTACAGTGACCTCAAGTACAGCGAGCGACCTCAAGTCTCTGTCAGTCATATGAACTAGTAATAAAAAGCAAGTAAGTAATGTACAAAATTAACATGTGAAGATGAAGAATGTTTACCAGTCATCCGGTTTTTCAGCATTAGGATCTGGAATAAATTTTGGTTCATCATCAAGCCAGCCATCAGGTTTAACAACACTTAAATCTTCTATTTGGGCAGGTTCACTTTCATCCCTGCAAAGACAGTATTTTGTGCCAAGTATTAATTATTCAAAAAGTTTAAAAGTGCATATGTTACAAAATTCATAAGACACCAAAAGTCATTTCCTACCCTCTTTGGGTAGTCTTTGGGCCTATGACCACCTCCATCTCTCATCTACCAAAATCTTCTGCTAACTTGTCACTTTCTTGTATATATTCCCTGGTGTGCTCCATGCATTCACACACTTTGTATATATTCTTTTTTTTTTTTAAACACAAATGATAGCATTCTTTTTTTTTTTTTAAGATTTTATTTATTTATTTGACAGGGAGAAAGATCACAAGTAGACAGAGAGGGAGGCAGAGAGAGAGGAGGAAGCAGGCTCCCCACGGTGCAAAAAGCCCAATGCGGGGCTTGATCCCAGAACCCTAGGATCATGACCTGAGCCGAAGGCAGAGGCTTCAACCCACTGAGCTACCCAGGCACCCCACAAATGATAGCATTCTATACAGAGTATGTTCAACAGTGCTTTTGTTCACTTTAACACTCATTCATTCATCAGTAAACAGATACTGGAAGCCTACTATATGCCAAGATAGCTCTATAAGCTATTTCAGGTACAGTTCTAAACAGTTATACAGTTTTCTAATTTGTGGATAAACCATAATTTATTTAACTCAACTACTATTGAGGGACATTTAGTGTTTCCAAAAATGTACCATTACAAATAATGCTATAATGAATATCCTGGAATATATTAGGAATTAATACAAAATTAGCTCTCTGTCAGCTATATAAATTGTATTTTTTGATATAGTTATGATAGGTAGTTTTTTTTCCCTGCCTTTTCAAATAATTTTATTTTCATATAGTTGAAACTTACTGATATTCCTTTTATGATTCTCAATTTTATGTCATGTTTGAAAATGTCTTCGCTACTTCAATATTATTGAAGTATTATTTTTTGTCTCCATACTTAATTCTAGTAATTTTTTATTTTTTTAATTTTTTTTCTAGTAATTTTTATAGTAATTTTGTATTTTCATTTAAAAACAACACTTAGAAAACAAATTCTAGAGTATATAATCATAGTAAGTACTGAATAGAACTACTAATTTTAATTTTCATCTTTATAGAAAAGTTGATATTTTAAACAAGAGGTTACATTATGATTTTTCAAACTAACCAAAGTAACAAAATAAACTCAAATCATCAACTACCTATATGTAAAGACTTGCACTTGCCTGACATCAATGTTACCCAGTCTGTCTGAGCTCAGAGTAAATAGAGTTTAAAATTTAAGGGAGTATTTCTTTTAGCAGTTTATAAAACAAATTCTAATATGTATCACCAATCAGAAGAGGTTATTATAAGCAGTTTCTCTCATTTAAAGGCAAACTTACTTCTCAGCCTTACTTTTCATGGATAGACAAAAATGAAACAACATAAGAAAATCCACAAGGAGAGATGTTGTCCTGCCCTTTGTAAGTATGAATTCATAAAAGTTATATATTAATAAATGACTTTTTATTAATTTTTAAAAAACTATACTGTTCTTCCTACCTTGTAAAAGCTGCTTCCCGATCATACTATTTGCTTGAAAGCAAAGACATTTTTTATTACTAATCAGTAGCTCTCTTTATCTATAAGAGAGTTTACAAGTAAATACTTTTGGTTGTCCAGTAATACCTACTCTATTTCTGAGTAGGTAGTAACCCCAACTTTTACAAACAAACAAGAACTTAAAGAAATAGGAGTAGACATTTTCCAAAATGAAGCAGAGAGAAAAAATTTGGTTTAAGGAATGAATTGATCCTCAGCGACCTGTGAAACAATATAAAGCAGTCTAACATACATTTACATGGTGTAAATGAGATGGGAAGGCACATATATTCAAAGAAATAATAGCCAAATATTACCCAAATTTGATACAAACTATACAGCCACATCCCCAAAGTCAAAAGCAAGGCAAACACCACCCCCCAAGGCACAGCAAAACCAAACTGCTGAAAATAGTAACAAAGAATCTTAAAAACAAACAGGAAAAAATTATATATTAGGTAAAGGAGTAAAAGGATGAGAACATCAAAAATACAAGCCTCAAGACAACTCAAGAAATGATTGTTTTAAAATAATCATAAACCTATAATTCATAGTGAAAACATCCTTCAAAAATTAAGGTAAAATAAATTTTCAGGGTGCCTGGGTGGCTCAGTGGGTTAAGAATTTGCCTTCGGCTCAGGTCATGATCTCAGGGTCCTGGGATGGAGCCCCGCATCCAGCTCTCTTCTCAGCAGGGAGCCTGCTTCCCCCTCTCTCTCTTGCCTGCTGCTCTGACTACTTGTGATCTCTCTTCTCTCTGCCAAGTAAATAAATAAAATCTTTTAAAAAATAAATTTTCAGATAATTAAAAGTTAAGAGGATTCTGTGACAGCAGACATGTGCCTCAATATGTTAAGAGAAGTTTCTCCCAAGAAGGAAAATGGGGCACCTGGGTGGCTCAGTTGTTAAGCATCTGCCTTCAGTGTGGGTCATGATCCCAGGGTCCTGGGATTGAGCCCCACAGTGAGCCCCACATTGAGCCCAACAATGAGACCCACATCAGGCTCCCTGCTTAGCAGGGAAGCTGCATGTCCCTTTCCTTCTGCTTGCCACTCCCCTTGATTATGCTCTCCCTTCTCTCTCTCTCTCTCCTTCTCTCTCTCTTTCTCTGTGCGTAAAATAAGTAAATAAAATCTTTAAATAAAAAAAGGAAAATAATAACAGATGAAATCTTTAACTATACAAAAGAAGAGTGTCAGAAAAGATAATGAAATAATAGAACTTTCTCCTAATAACTGTCAGATTAAAAGATGCTGACTGAAGAAAAAATATGTGTGACCTTCATAGTACATATATAGAGGAATTAAATGTATGATAATAGCACAAAGGATGGAAGGAGGAAAATATAAGACCCTTTAAGATTAAAGTAGACATAAAGTAGTAAAATGAGAGTAGCCTGAAATAAGTTAAGAGATGCATATTATAAACCCTGGAGCAACACTAAAACAATAAACCACAGAGGAAAAGGTAATATGTCAATAGGAAAGAAAAAATAAAAGACTAAAATAAAACAAGGGAAAAAAACTCCTGAAAGCAAACCCAAGCCAATTACTTAGCCTGACCCCTGATAACGGCGGGGCAATTCCACCTCTGGCAAAGACACTTGAGAATCACTACAACAGGCCCCTCCCCCAGAAGATCAACAAGAAACCCAGCCAAGACCAACTTCATTCACCAAGGAGTACAGTGGAATTCTAGAGGAGGAGAAAGCAAGTATTATCTGGACAAAATGTCACCATGAAAAAAAGAACAAGAGGCAGTACTGAAGGCTGGGGACCTAATCAATACAGACATTGGTAATATGACAGATCTAGAGTTCAGAATGATGATTCTCAAGGTTCTAGGCCGGACTCGAAAAAGGTATGGAAGATATTAGAGAAACCCTCTCCAGAGAGATAAAAGCCCTTTCTGGAGAAATAAAAGAACTAAAATCTAACCAAGTTGAAATCAAAAAAGTTATTAATGAGGTGCAATCAAAAATGGAAGCTCTTACTGCTAGGATAAATGAGGCAGAAGAAAGAATTAGTGACATAGAAGACCAAATGACAGAGAATAAAGAAGCTGAGCAAAAGAGAGACAAACAAATACTGGACCACAAGGAGAGAATTCGAGAGACAAGTGACACCATAAGACGACACAACATTAGAATAATTGGGATCCCAGAAGAAGAGAGAGGGGAGTAGAAGGTATACTGGAGAGAAATTACTGTAGAGAATTTCCCTAATATGGCAAAGGGAACAAACATCAAAATCCAAGAGATGCAAAGACGACCCCTCAAAATCAATAAAAATAGGTCCACACCCCGTCACCTGATAGTAAAATTTACAAGTCTTAGCGACAAAGAGAAAATCCTGAAAGCAGCCTGGGAAAAGAAGTCTGTAACATACAAGGGTAAAAACATTAGATTGGCAGCGGACCTATCCACAGAGACCTGGCAAGCCAGACAGAACTGGCATGATATATTCAGAGCACTAAATGAGAAAAACATGTAGCCAAGAATACTATATCTGGCTAGGCTTTCATTGAAAATAGAAGGAGAGATAAAAAGCTTCCGGGACTGGGGCACCTGGGTGGCTCAGTGGGTTAAGCCACTGCCTTCGGCTCAGGTCATGATCTCGGGGTCCTGGGATCGAGTCCTGCATCGAGCTCTCTGCTCGGCAGGGAGCCTGCTTCCCTCTCTCTCTCTCTGCCTGCCTCTCCATCTACTTGTGATCTCTCTCTGTCAAATAAATAAATAAAATCTTAAAAAAAAAAAAAGCTTCTAGGACAAACAAAAACTGAAAGAATTTGCAAACACCAAACCAGCTCTACAGGAAATATTGAAAGGGGTCCTCTAAGCAATGAGAGACACTAAAAATAGTAGATCAGAAAGAAACAGAGATAATATACAGTAACAGTCATCTTACAGGCAATACAATGGCACTAAATTCATATCTCTCAATAGTTACCCTGAATGTTAATGGGCTAAATGCCCCAATCAAAAGAAACAGGGTATCAGAATGGATAAAAAACCAAAACTCGGGGAGCCTGGGTGGCTCAGTGGGTTAAAGCCTCTGCCTTTGGCTCAGGTCATGATCTCAGGGTCCTGGGATCGAGCCCCGCATCGGGCTCTCTGCTCAGTGGGGAGCCTGCTTCCTCCTCTCTCTCTGCCTGCCTCTCTGCCTACTTGTGATCTGCCTGTCAAATAAATAAATAAAATCTTAAAAAAAAAACCCATCAATATGCTGCCTACAAGAAACTCATTTTAGACCTGAAGACACCTCCAGATTTAAAGTGAGAGGGTAGAAAACAATGTACCACGGTAATGGACATCAGAAGAAAGCTGGGGTGGCAATCCTCATACCAGCTCAATTAGATTTTACGCCAAAGACTATAATAAGAGATGAGGAAGGACACGATAAAATACTCAAAGGGTCTGTCCAACAAGAAGACCTAACAATTTTAAATATCTATGCCCCTAATATGGGAGCAGCCAACTACATAAACCAATTAATAATAAAATCAAAGAAATACATTGACAATAATACAATAATAGTAGGGGACTTTAACACCCCCCTCACTGAAATGGACAGATCATCTAAGCATAAGGTCAACAAGGAAATAAAGGCCTTAAATGACACACTGGACCAGATGGACATCACAGATATATTCAGAACATTCCATCCCAAAATAACAGAATACACATTCTTCTCTAGTGCACATGGAACATTCTCCAGAATAGACCACATCCTGGGTCATAAATCAGGTCTCAACTGGTATCAAAAGATTGGGATCATTCCCTGCATATTTTCAGCCCACAATGCTCTGAACTAGAACTCAATCACAAGAGGA
This sequence comes from Neogale vison, assembly GCF_020171115.1. NCBI lineage: Eukaryota > Metazoa > Chordata > Mammalia > Carnivora > Mustelidae > Neogale > Neogale vison. Next base: position 71,639,038 of record NC_058101.1, on the reverse strand, counting down.
AATTTGGAAAGAACCCAAATACATGGAGACTAAACAACATCCTTCTAAAAAATGAATGGGCCAACCAGGAAATTAAAGAAGAATTGAAAAAATTCATGGAAACAAATGATAATGAAAACACAAAGGTTCAGAATCTGTGGGACACAACAAAGACAGCCCTGAGAGGAAAATATATAGTGGTACAAGCCTTTCTCAAGAAATAAGAAAGGTCTCAAGTACACAACCTAACTCTACACCTAAAGGAGCTGGAGAAAGAACAACAAAGAAAGCCTAAACCTAGCAGGAGAAGAGAAATCATAAAGATCAGAGCAGAAATCAATGAAATAGAAACCAAAAAAACAATAGAACAAATCAACGAAATTAGGAGCTGGTTCTTTGAAAGAATTAATAAGTTTGACAAACCCCTGACCAGACTTATCAAAAAGAAAAGAGAAAGGACCCAAATAAATAAAATCATGAATGAAAGTGGAGAGATCACAACCAACACCAAAGAAATACAAACAATTATAAGAACATACTATGAGCAACTCTATGCTGACAAATTCGACAATCTGGAAGAAATGGATACATTTCTAGAGACATATAAACTACCCAACTGAATCAGGAAGAAATAGAAAACCTAAACAGACCCATAACCAGTAAGGAGATTGAAACAGTCATCAAAAATCTCCTAACAAACAAAAGTCAGGGCCAGACGGCTTCCCAGGGTAATTCTACCAAACATTTAAAGAATTCATTCCTATTCTCCTGAGACTCTTCCAAAAAATAGAAATGGAAGGAAAACTTCCAAACTCATTTTATGAGGCCAGCATCACCTTGGTCCCCAAACCAAACAAGGATACCATCAAAAAAGAGAATTACAGACCAATATCCTTGATGAACACAGATGTGAAAATTCTAACCAAAATACTGGCCAATAGGATCCAACAGTACATTAAAAGGATTATTCACCACGACCAAGTGGGATTTATTCCAGGGCTGCAAGGTTGGTTCAACATCCGCAAATCAATCAATGTGATACAATACATTAATAAAAGAGAGAACAGGAACCATATGATACTCTCAATAGATGCTGAAAAAGCATTTGACAAAGTGCAGCATCCTTCCCTGATTAAAACTCTTTCAAAGTGTAGGGATAGAGGGCACATACCTCAATATTATCAAATCCATCTACGAAAAACCCACTGCAAATATCATTCTCAATGGAGAAAAACTGAAAGCTTTTCTGCTAAGGTCAGGAACACAGCAGGGATGTCCGTTATCACCACTGCTATTCAACATAGTACTAGAAGTCCTAGCCTCAGCAATCAGACAACAAAAAGAAATTGAAGGCATCCAAATTGGCAAAGAAGAAGTCAAACTATCACTCTTTGCAGATGATATGATACTATATGTGGAAAACCCAAAAGGCTCCACTCCAAAACTGCTAGAACTCATATAGGAATTCAGTAAAGTGTCAGGATATGAAGTCAATGCACAGAAATCAGTTGCATTTCTTTAAACTAACAACAAGACAGAAGAAAGAGAAAGTAAGGAGTCAATCCCATTTACAATTGCACCCAAAACCATAAGATACCCTAGGAATAAACCTAACCAAAGAGGCAAAGAATCTATACTCAGAAAACTATAAAGTACTCATGAAAGAAATTGAGGAAGACACAAAGAAATGGAAAAATCTTCCATGCTCCTGGATTGGAAGAATAAATATTGAGAAAATGTCTATTCTACCTAAAGCAATCTACACATTTAATGCAATCCCTACCAAAATCCCATTCATTTTTTTCAAAGAAATAGAACAAATAATCCTAAAATTTATATGGAACTAGAAAAGACCTCGAATAGCCAAAGGAATATTGAAAAAGAAAGCCAAAGTTGGTGGCATCACAATTCCAGACTTCAAGCTCTATTACAAAGCTGTCATCATCAAGACAGTATGGTACTGGCACAAGAACAGACACATCGATCAATGGAACAGAATAGAGAGCCCAGAAATAGACTCTCAACTCTGTGGTCAACTAATCTTCAACAAAGCAGGAAGAAATGTCCAATAGAAAAAAGACAGCCTCTTCAACAAATGGTGCTGGGAAAATTGGACAGCCACATGCAGAAAAATGAAATTGGACTATTTCCTTACACCACACACAAAAATAGACTCAAAATGGATGAAGGACCTCAATGTGAGAAAGGAATCCATCAAAATCCTTGAGGAGAACACAGGCAGCAACCTCTTTGATCTCAACCACAGCAACTTCTTCCTAGGAACATCGCCAAAGACAACAGAACCAAAGGCAAAAATGAACTATTGGGATTTCATCAAGATCAAAAGCTTTTGCACAGCAAAGGAAACAGTTGAAAAAACCAAAAGGCAACTGGCAGAATGGGAGAAGATATTTGCAAACGACATATCAGATAAAGGGCTAGTATCCAAAATCTATAAAGAGCTTAGTAAACTCAACACCCAAAGAACAAATAATCCAATCAAGAAATGGACAGAGGACATGAACAGACATTTCTGCAAAGAAGACATCCAGATGGCCAACAGACACATGAAATAATGCTCCACATCACTCGGCATCAGGGAAATACAAATCAAAACGACAGTGAGATACCACCTCACACCAGTCAGAATGGCTAAAATTATCAAGTCAAGAAATGACAGATGCAGGCAAGGATGCGGAGAGAGGGGAACCCTCCTACACTGTTGGTGGGAATGCAAGCTCGTGCAACCTCTCTGGAAAACAGCATGGAGGTTCCTCAAAAAACTGAAAATAGAGCTACCCTATGACCCAGTGATTGCACTACTGGGTATATATCCTAAAGATACAAACATGGTGCTCCGAAGGGGCACGTGCACCCGAATGTTTATAGCAGCAATGTCCACAATAGCCAAACTATGGAAAGAACCTAGATGTCCATCAACAGATGAATAGATAAAGATGTGGTATATATATACAATGGAATACTATGCAGCCATCAAAAGAAATGAAATCTTGCCATTTGTGATGACACGGATGGAACTAGAGCATATTATGCTTAGCAAAATAAGTCAATCGGAGAAAGACAACTATCATATGATCTCCCTGATATGAGGAAGTGGAGATGCAATGTGGGGGGTTTGGGGAGTAGGAAAAGAAAAAATGAAGGAAGATGGGATCAGGAGGGAGACAAACCATAAAAGCCTCAATCTCAAAAAACAGACTGAGGGTTGCTGGGGGGAGGGGGGACAGGAGAGGGTGGTAAGGATATGGACATTGGGGAGGGTATGTGCTATGATTTGTGCTGTGGAATATGTAAACCTGGCGATTCACAGACCTGTACCCCTGGGGATAAAAATACATTATATGTTTATTAAAAAATTTAAAAATTAAAAAAAATAAATTAAATAAAACAAAATAACTCAATCTAAAAGAATTCAGGAAAAATATTTTCTAAAGTAGAGAATATATGGGACAAACAGAAAACAAGTAGGAAGAAAACAAGTACAATTTATCCAACCATATTAATAATTACATTAAATGTAGATGGTTTAAAACACTCCACTTAAAAGACAAGACCACATACAGGTTGCCTATAAGAAAGTCAATTTAAAAAATAAAGGCATATATAGGTTACAGGTAAATAATGGAAAATAATATTCAATGGAAACATGATTTAAAAAAAAGCAGGACTGTTGACTCAGTATGAGACTAAAGCAGATGTTAAGACAGAGTATTACAAGAGTTTATAAAGAAGGATATTATTCATTCCCCAAATTTCCTTCAAGAAACATATTGATCACTTACCCAGCAGCAGTAAATGTTCTTTCACCAAATTAAAAACAAAACAAAACAAAAAACAACTAAAAAGAAGGACATTATTCTATAATAATAAAGCAGTTAGTTCTTCAAGAGGTCATGAAATACTGCAAATAGATGTAGTAACAGATCTTCAAAATACATGAAGCAAAAATTAACAGAACTCAAAGGAGATACAGACAATTCTTATCATCATAGTTAGAGATTTTAATATTTTTCTCTCAGTGAGAGAACAGATTGAAAACCAATAAATATATAGACACATTCAACCACACTGATGTAATAGACATTTGTAAATTTTCTGACAATAGCATTAAAAGTTGGGAGTCAAAATGAAAATTTTATCTGGGAAATCCCAAATAATTGCCACCAAAGCAACACATTTAAAAACACATGGATCAAAGAAAAAAATCACTAATGAAATTAGAAAACAACATGAACTGAATGACTGAATGTTCTTATAAGTAACATATATTTGTGAAACATAGTCAAAGCAGTGTTTAGAGAAAATGTACAGCTACTTCTACCAGGAGAGACTTTCTAACTTAATAAGGCCAAAAAAAAAAAAGAAGAAGCAATAATTTGCTTCAAGGACGAAGAAGTAACAAAATCTTAAAAAGGTCAATAAATGGGGAAAAACTAAAACAAAAGCCAGTTCTTCTGAAAGATCAATAAAATTAATAAACTTCAGGGTATCTGGGTGGCTCAGTGGGTTAAGGAGCTGCCTTCAGCTCAGATCATGATCCCCAGGTCCTGGGATAGAGCCCTGCATCCAGGGTCCCTGCTCAGCGGGGTGTCTGCTTCTCGCTCACCCTCTGCTGGTCCTCCTGGTGCTCTCTTACTTGCTCTCTCACTCTCTCAAAGAAATAAATAAAATCTTTAAAAATTTTTTTAAATTGATAAACCTCTAGTTAGATACATTAAGAAAAAATGCAAATTACCATGTTAGAAATGAAAGCAGGCTCATCAGTACAGATCATTACAGACATGATGACAAGAGGTGTTGAAACAATTAGAGATCCATATTTTTAAAAAGTAATCTTGTTTTAGATCTCACACTACATACAGTTAACTTAGAACAGAGTTTTAGTTACTTGTCTAGAAAAAAGTGCAAATCTTTGTGGCATTCATTTGGGCAAAGATTTCTTAGGTAAGACACTAAAGTCATGAATCGTCAAAGACAAATATTGACAAACGGAACTTCATGAAAATTTAAAACTCTGTTCTCTATTAAGAAAATTAGGACAATCCTCAGAGAGAGAGGAAATATCTGCATGATGCATATCTGTATTAATTGACTATTGCTGCATAAACACAAAGTTTCAGGGCTTAAAATAATGTTTATTACTGTGGTTTCTGAATCTGGGCACTCCTTCCTGGGTCCTCTGCTTAGGGTCTCTGACAGGCTGGAATCAAGAAATGTGCCAGGACGGCAGTCATCTCAGACTGAGGCAGGAGCTTCTGAAATAGGTTCCGATAATCCCTGCCTCCCAGTACTCATGCCCACATGTGCTCCCCTCTCCTTGAGTGTAGGTTGGACCTAAGAACTTGCTACTAATGAACAGAAATTACTGATGTAATGTTACTTCCAAGATTGAGTTACAAAAGACCATCTATTAGTTTCCTGAGGTGCCGTAACTACAAACTACAATTTGGGTAAATTGGAAGGGGAGGTGAACCATGAGAGACTATGGACTCTGAAAAACAGTCTGAGGGGTTTGAAGTGGCGGGGGGGTGGGAGGTTGGGGTACCACGTGGTGGGTATTATAGAGGGCACAGCTTGCATGGAGCACTGGGTGTGGTGAAAAAATAATGAATACTGTTTTTCTGAAAATAAATAAATTGGGAAAAAAAAAAAAACAAAAAAAAAACAAAGTACCACAAACTACAGCCTTAAAATGACAGAACTCTGGAGACCAGAAGTCAAAGTTCTGAGAGGGCTCAAGGCTCTGGGGGAGGATCCTTCTTTGTTTCTCCTTAGCTTCTAGTGGTGCTGGCAATACTTGCCATCCGCTGGCTTGGAGATGCATCACTTCTGCCTTAGTTGTCACGTGGTGTTCTCCTTGTGCTTATCTGTCCAAATGTCCCTCTTCTTCTAAGAACACCAGTCACATTGGATGTAGGGCCCATCCTAATTCAGTATGACCTCATCTTAATTATATCAGCAAAGATCCTAATTCCAAACAAACTCATAATCATAGGTTCTGAGTAGATACGGGTTTCTGGAGGACACTGTTAACCCAGTATGAACTGTGACTTCCATCTTCTCCACACTCTCTCTTCCCTCACTTTTGCTTCCTTGAAGGGAGCTACTATATTGTGAGCCACACTATGGAGAGGCCTCGACTACAAGAAACCAAGGGAGGACTTTGGCCAACATCCAGCAGGGAACTGAGTCTCTCTCTGTGGAGAGGTCTAGATTGCAAGGAACCAAGGGAAAACGACTCTGGTCAACATCCAGCAAGGAATTGAGGCTCTCAATCCAACAATGACAAGTCAGCCCCTCAACAAACGGAATGCTGCCAAAATACACTTGGTGGGGTTGAAACTGGAGCCACTCCCAGTTAAGCCTTTTAGATGACCACAGTTTCAGCTGACATCTTAACTGCAGCCTGTGAGAAATCCAGAGCCAGAAGACCCAGCTAAGCTGTTCTCAGATTCCCGAATCACAGAAACTGTGAGATAATGCCTCAAGCTGCTAGGTTTTGGGATAATCTGTTACAGAGCAAAACGTAACTAGTATAATACCTGTATCCAGAATATAAAGAACTTCCATAACTCGATATAAAAAAAGGACCCAATTAAGACAAAAAAGTTGAAAAGATACTGGATCAAAGAAATGATATGAATGGCGAGTGGGTGAAAAGTGGCTCGACATGATTAGTTATCAGGGAAATGCAAATTAAAACTACATTAGATATCACTACAAACCATTTAGAATAGCCAAACAAAAACAATAATAAACAGATCAAAAGATCAAAAGGTACAAACTTCTATATAAAATGAGTTAAGGGGCGCCTGGGTGGCTCAGTGGGTTAAGCCGTTGCCTTCGGCTCAGGTCATGATCTCAGGGTCCTGGGATCGAGTCCCGCATCGGGCTCTCTGTCAGCAGGGAGCCTGCTTCCCCCTCTCTCTCTCTGCCTGCCTCTCCATCTACTTGTGATTTCTTTCTGTCAAATAAATAAATAAAATCTTAAAAAAAAATAATAAAATAAAATGAGTTAAGTCCTGAGGATGAAAGTACACCATATGACTACAGTTAATAATCCTGTATTGTGTATTTGAAAGCTGCTAAGAGAGTAGACCTTAAAATTTCCCACACACACATGCGTGTAGACACACACACACACACACACAAATTTGTACCTATGTGGTAATGGATGTTAATTACACTTAATGTGCTCATCATTTTGGAATTTACACAGATATCAAGCCATTATGTTGTACACTTAAACTGATACAATGTTATATGTCAATTATATCTCAGTAAAAAACAGGTAATACCAAATGCTGTACATGTATAAGATCTATAATTCTTACTTAATATTGGTGCAAATGCAAAATGGTATATCCTTTTGGAAAATTTTGAAAGTTTCTTAGAAATTTAAACATATACTTACTGTATAACCCAACAATCCCTCTCCTCGGTATTTACCAAAGAAAAAAGAAAAATTATGTCACACAAAGCCCTGTCCACAAGTGTTTATAATGGCTTTATTCAAAATTGCCCCAAACCAGAAACAACCAAAACTTTCATCAATGTGTGACTGGACAAACAAATTATAATAAATCCCTACAGATCCCTAAAACAAAACTAACTACTGATATAAACACAAATATAGGTGAATTTCAAAACATTTCTTAGTATGGTGTATTATATTGATTGATTTTCAATATTAGAATAACCTTGCAGTCCACCTGGTTAGTAAATATTGTCCTTTTTATATTTGCTGGATTTTAATTGCATGTTTTCTGTCAGATTTATCAAAGTATAATTTTCATATGGACTAGTTCACTTATTTTAGACAAATAGTTCTATGTGCACAAACACTGAACATACGGCTATTTTAAGCCCAGTAATCATTAACTGAAAAGACTAACTATATAAAATATACACAAACATATATGATAAAGATTAACTTAGAATTAAAATTAAAGTGTTGGTGCTTTAGAGTCATGGAATTCCACCCCCTACACACACACAACACACAGCATTGGAAACAAACAAACAAAAAATACTGAAAAAGGTAAGAAAATTAAAAATTAATTAAAATGAAAATGAAAATACTTAAAAGGCAAGGATTTATGAAATCTATTTTGGTTTTCTTTGGAGGGGAAGGGCAAAGAGAGAGGGAGAGACAGAATCTAATGCAGGACCCATGCCCAGGGCAGAGCTGGATGGGGAGCTCAATCTCACAACCCTGAGATCATGATCTGAGCCAAAATCTAGATTCAGATGCCTAACTGACTGAGCTACCCAAGTACTCCTACAAAATATATTTTAGGAAAGTATTTCACTCAAAATAGTCAAAATAAGTAATTTTAATGTTTAAAAGAGAAGGTTTACTGGTTGTAAACTTCACTTATATGGAATATCTCATTACTGAATTACACCAACTAATCTTTGTTACTGAATTCTTTACTTACCAGTCTTCTGGTTTGACAGCAGAAGGATCAGGGATTTTAGCTCTTTCATCCCATTCATCAGGCTTTTTATCACTGGGATCTTCAATTTCTTTGGGAGGATTGATAGGAGGAACCACATCTTCTAGTAGGCTTCCTTGGTTTACAACTATTTGATCAATTAATACTTCAAATGTGTCATCTGGATTCATCACTAAAGACCAATTTAAATATATTACCTTTATCATAATGACTGACATTTTAAAGATAATCTTCTATCTTCTAAATAAGAAAACCACCCTATATTTCATGGGTAAATTTTTTTCTCAACCAGAAATCAAGGAATTACAATGCATTAAAAATCAAAATGTGCTAAGATCACTAGGTAGAATGTTTTCTAAAACCAAAGATAAAATTTTGTCTTAAGTAAAAGAAGTTAATGAAATGCTCCATTAATTCTCAAATAAAGAACATCCAATAGCTCGCTCAGTTTGGGACCCTCACAACCAGTCAGCTTCACTGTTTTATAATTACAGAATGCATTCCAATCTTCTTCATTATTTTTTTTAAGCTTTTATCTATTTATTTGACAGACAGAGATCACAAGTAGGCAGAGAGGCAGGCAGAGAGAGAGAGAGGAGGAAGCAGGCTCTCTGCGGAGCAGACAGCCTGATGCGGGGCTTGATCCCAGGACACTGGAATCATGACCTGAGCCAAAGGCAGAGGCTTTAACCCACTGAGCCACCCAGGCACCCCTTCTTCAGTATTTCAAATAACTTTTTTGAAACTATCTCAAGCTTCAAAAGTTGTAAATGTACTACAAAGAACTTTTCTCATGAACCACTTGAGAGTAAGTTACTGACCTCACGCACATCATCCCTGTGTGTTTTAATGTCTGTTTCCTACAAACGAGGACATTCTCCTATACGAACCCCAATCTAGTCACCAAAATCAGGAAATTCACACTGATACATGACTACCATTTCCTAGAAAATTTTAAAGTTCACCGGCACTTCAAATTCAGTGATTCATACATTGTAGTGTAAAATACCTTAAGGTTGATTGAAAATATACAAGCTTAAATTTAGGTCTGTTTGGAGGTGAATTCCAGCTCTCTAAAAATTCCCAAGCCAAAAGTTTTGTAATGAACTCCCTCTTCCATTGTAATGACAAAATAAAAGTTCTTGCCTCCTTCTGTGAACTTGGGGGGTCACTGGGTAAACTGTATGTCTTTGGAAAGAATGGTAGATGAAAATAGATGCCTAACGTTTCCTTTCAGTAAGTTAGGGAAGTAGGAACTGTCAACAAATGTTGGGATCATCCTGACTTAGTAAGTGGGCTACCACTTTCTGAAGAAATGGTTCTGAAGCAAAAACAATCGTCAGAGCTTCAGTCACAACAGTACCAAGTTACTTATAGCAAAATCAAAAACTACAATCTATATGCAAACTCAAATAATGCAAACACCATTTTCTCCCTTCTCTCTCTCTCTCTCTCTTTAATTTGACAGACAGAGATCACAAGTAGGCAGAGAGGCAGGCAGAGAGAGGAGGAGGAAGCAGGCTCCCCATGGAGCAGAGGCCTGATGTGGGGCTCGATCCCAGTACCCTGGGATCACGACCTGGGCGGAGGCTTAACCTACTGAGCCACCCAGGCGCCCCATCCCTTCTCTTTTCCTCCAATATTTCTTCCTCTATTACAGCTGAGATTATAAAACTGTATTACTATGCAAAGGAAAAAGTCAAGATTTAGGCAGAGCCACGAGTAAGATCTTAAATGTAAAAAAGTACTAGATTCTTCCCAAATCAAAAAAGGTATTTCTCAATAAAAATCTTGAAAACAATGTGCTGGATAAATTTTGCAACTGAAATTTTTAGAAATTACAGTTAAAACAAAAAAGCACGTGACAAATACTCATATGTAGAAAAACATCTTTGTCTAAAACTATACTAAATATTTAAAATGAATTTACAGTAACAGGCCTTGGATTATAAAGCGTTTTAAGGTACTCTATATGGTTCTTAGAACAACTACAAAATGATGTAAAAATAAAACAGTAGTGCAGAAAAGTTTTTAAAAAGTCACTCAATAATCCTAGTACGACAAAGTTTTTGTGTGTAGTAGTAAGAACACAAACGTTTACGAGTCATACTTGAAATTCAATTCTAGTTACTTTTATTTCCTAGAGCAAGTTGCTTAACCTAAGTTAAGGTAAAATAAAGAGAAACTGCTCACTTCACATGATGGTTCTAAACTATCAAGCACAGAGTACAGTAGGTCCCTGGCGACTAATGAAAATTAGTTCTTTTTTTCTAGTCTTTCTATTTACATAATTTGTCTAATGGCCCCCATGATGATGCACCTCCAATCTGAATCTCATTTTCTTTTGATATTTTTAAACAAGATTTTATTTATTTATTTGAGAGAGAGACAGTGAGAGAGAGCATGAACGAGGAGAAGGTCAGAGGGAGAAGCACACTCCCTGCGGAGCTGGGAGGCCAATGCAGAACTCGATCCTGGTACTCAGGGATCATCACCTGAGTTGACAAAGGTGGTCACTCAACCAACTGAGCCACCCAGGCACCCTTCTTTTGACATTTTAGTATTATAAACATTTTCCCTTATGGCTAAACACTTCCACAGTTGCCATTTTTGTATTGTATACAAGATTCTTACTGTAACATTCAGGTTGCTTTAAATTTACAGTGTATTTTTACACATAGCTCTTTTTCTTCTGGATTATTTTCTTTGGATAATCCTTGAAAATGGCATTGCAGTTTCAAAACACATAAACTTATGGTCTTTGGTAACATTACACCAAGTGGCTTTTCACCAAGTTTGTACAAAGTCTAATGAAATTCATTTGCCCTGTTCTAGTTGTAATTTCTCATTATCTCTACAGATTATGTTCCCCAAAACATCCAGATCTCTTTTCCAATTTCAAAAAAAAGCTCTTATTATCATCAATGCTCACATTAAAAATAAAACTGGCCGCTGCCCTGGCAGACAACATGAATGTTTCTGCAGCCATAGTCTTTGGAAAGGAAACTGAAATACCTTAGTACTCGAGAGAATTGTCCTGTCGGGTTCTGACACACTGTGATTTTAAATAATCACAGACACATCAAAGCTCCATAACCATACATACTTGGGAAGGGGAGAAACAATCCCTTGTAATGTTCCTCCCACTCAATGTCTACGGAAACGCCCATGTTCTAAAGTAAAGCTAAATATGTTAATACAATGGTTGCTCAAGACCTCATCTTTCAAAGGGGAAGTATGTGCCACAACCACCATGAGGTCGGGTCTAACAATAATCACAACTGCCTGTAAAGTCCAAGCTTCTGAGCTTGCCATCAAGGACTCCTTCCTCTTTAATCTTATTTCCCAGTCTCCTGTTATACAGCACCACTAATGTCAGAGCACCTAAAATATCCTCCTCTTCTCCTATTTTCAATGTTCTATCTACACTTCGAGACTAGTTAATATACAATCTCCTTTACTGAGTTTTCTCTGAGTCTCCAAACTGGGAGGAATGTTGCCTTTGAACTCTTACCTCACCTGCACCTCACATATAGCACTTACTTTCTACCTGCACTACATGCATGAAAATTAGCCTGAAAAGGTAAGCTCCTTACAGGGAGGTAGGATCCATGTTTGTTTCTCCCAAAGCACCTGCCATGAAAATATCAGTAGTCAGTAAATATTTCTGAATTAATGAATCAATTAAAAGGATATACCAAGGGTATAAAGATGAGTCTTCCTGTCTGTAAAGAACTTTTTAAGGTCTACATCTGGAGGTTTGGCATGTTTCTCTTCAAAAACTCCAGTTTTAGGATGTTTATGTCTGAAGATAAAATGAAGTTTATAATCTTCTCCACATTTATCTGGTCCAAACATAATGGTATAGGATGTTTTATCATAAAAGTTTTCCTTCAAAGAGAGATGTGTTGGGATTAGTCCAGAATCAGAGTATTTAATGAATTTTTCTATTCTATCCAGTTGGGTAGAGGTTATAAAAATGTATTAAATGCTAAACCACCAAAGAATTATTTGACATGCTTGACAATAAAGGATGCAGAAAAAAGACAATTTTTCTCTCAAAAAGATTTTTTTAAAATGCATATGCTACTTCCCTCCTGAAGATGTAGGAGAGAAACTGAAACCACTTTATCAACATCATAATAAACTTTGATTACTTTATATAAATCTGTACTATTAATATTTTGTTAAGAAACTTAAGCACAGAGAAAAGCATACTCACGACTTTAAGACTACAATGATTACTCAGTACTATTATTCAAGAGAACACCAGAAAATGACCTTCCTGAGCACAGAGCAAAGAGAGATTCAGACACAAACACAGACATAGAGACATGCTCCCTGTTTTTCTACTAGTAGTTTGTCTTTATTTGGCATGGCCTATTAGCTAAAAGCATGGGATCTGTTGTCAGATCCCGGGGTTCAAATCCTACCACTGCCCTTAAACAGGTGTATGTGGCCCTGAGTAAATTTCTTAGCCTTGGTGTAGTCCTGTTTCGCTACTTTTCAAATACGGAAATAATAATAATACCTACTTTACAAGGTTTCTCCGAGGATTAGCTAAATTAATCAGATTACATGCTTAGCAAAATACCTAGCATTTAAGTTTATTATGTCATTATACCTTTGAGTGATGGTCACCTTACAATACCCAAAACAAGAGCTCTAACATACACTACCAATGGGCTCCCCTTTAACTAATTCTAAGAATAACAACAGGAATCCTTTAATCCATGTCTCACAGCCAATGCACAGCCATGCAGTCTGACAAATATGTCACTGAGGTCTCATTTTATCTTCTGTTATATGCAGAAGCCCTGACACAGCCCAGGCAGGAGAATGCTACAGGTGTTTCCAACCTGATACACTTACTTCTTTCTCAAAACATTTTTAACCACGTTATTTCTGGCGGACTCCCAATTCCTGAACTGGCCCACCTTTTTTATTTGGTTCTTTCCCGATTTTGTTTTACTGCTTTGCTCTGTTATTTTACTTCTCCGAACAAACTTAAGATTGTTAATTTGTAAAGAAAATAACTCTAAGCTGATCTTTCAATGACATTTATAAGCACCATGTTATTTTTTACGTATAGACATGGCAAACTTTATTATGTTGTTAAAGATTATAAAACTGATGCCATCAAGTAACACAGCTGTGTATGAAATTTGAAGGCACACTCTGAAAGCTATACACACTCAGGCTGGTTAAAGATTGTTAAGGTTCTTTTTGATTTCAGTTGAAAATAAAAATTTCAGTTTTCTCATTTACTCCTTTAAAATATTAACTTTAATAAGGTTTTCTTAAACATTAAAATATCATACCAGATTCAAATCATCAGTGTCTGCTAGGAGTTTAATGTATGCACCTCCACAATCAATACCATCTTGAAAATTTACTTCATATCTAAATGAAGGGAAAAAGAATCATACTGCTGATAAATTAAAAAATTACTAATTACTCTTTAAAATTGAATGTATTACTCTCAGTTCATTTAAATACAAATGCTTCACATCACCAAAAGCTCTTATAAAGCATATCCACAACATACAGGGAATAAGCAGAAATGCTTTGTCTAGGCACATCCTTAAAACACGCAAAGTAGAATGATTATAATCAACTATAGAAAAGCCAACCAACTTGTTGAAATAAGTTTTCCCTCAAAACTTGCTGAATTAAGGATAAGATACTTTAAAACTATAATAGGAAACTTCAAATTCAGATAAAGCATACACTACACATATTTCTTTATAAACTAAAAAATGAAGATTATGAGGACCATAGCTACAGCAACTGATTTCTAAGAAATTGCTGATAGATATATCAAGTTCATTAATTTATACTTTAATTAAACTATACCTAAACCATATTAAATAACTGGTACATTTAATTAAATACCTCCAGAAAAGAGATTTTATAATCTCAGTCAATAACGTGAAGTATCTCAGACCTTAACAGTCAGGAAATATAGAAAAACAACTGAAAGCATGAACAGATATGAGAGCTTTTTCATAGATTTGCAACACTGTGTAATTTTCAGCAGAAGATTTTCTTGTTGTTTTGTTTTTATAAAGGAAATTGTCTTGTTTAGGCAATAGATACAGACACATCGAGCAGTATTTAGGAGAAATTCTTGGTAAATTATTGATTACATATGAAATAATCAATGAAATAGCCCTTAGAGTGAGAAACAGTAAAAATCAAAATGGCTGTGATTCAGTTTCATGAATTAAAAGAAATGAAAACTAGAGAAGTAACAGGAACCAGTGATCATTTTAAGAAAGGACTGCAGTTTAAAATTTTTCTAAAAAAAAAAAAACTTCAGTGATAACAAAGGTAAAAACGACAAAAAAATAGCATACAAAACTCTGACAGTTTGAACCCAATTAGTGTATATATTTTACACTGAAGAGAACAAAGGAAATACAGTAAAATTTTAAGTGATTGTCTGAGTTGCCAAATTATGATGATCTCTCCTTCTAATTTCTACTCTGCTTGGTTTCTCAAGAATCGTACAATGGGGTTTACCAGCATGTGCTTTGGAGCCAGAGAGGCCTGAGATTTATTCTTGATTCTGCCACTTATTCTAGTGACACTGAAGGTAAAGTCAAATTATTCAAGCTCCAGGACCTCAAAGGATTGTGATGCTTAAATAATACCATGCAAAGCAACGGACAGATGTCCAAAATGTTAGCTTCTGTTATGATCAAAAGAAAGGGTTTGGTTTGGTTTTTTTTTTTTTTTCATTTTTTAAATAAAGAACAGTTTGTATTCCTCAAAGCCTTGTCACTATTTTTATTTTAAGCACTAGCCAACAAAGAAATGTTTTCTCATGGAACATGTTTTTATAGACTATAATGTAAAAGAAATGGTGCACAGTGTGAATTAAAGGTAAATATTAATTATTTTAGGTAAAATAAAATAAAAAGATAGTTTTATTTTAGGTGATCAATGGACAAAGGGTTCTGTGAAAAGTAAGATCTGAAAAAAAATGATGTAAATTGTCCCTATGAAAAAAAAGCTATGAACATAGCTTTGTGGTTATGATACGCCTAGACCTAATCATTATGTCTATTTCTCCCATTACAAATGTGCAGAGTTTTCAAATCATTAACTTGTGCCTCACGTAAACAACTCATAGTGGATTAGAGATAACTGAATGTGTGTCTCGTAAACCAACTGCTGCTCTTAGTCACAGGTAAGAGGAGGACATGGAAGATACTTGGCAACCCTAATTCCTGAGAGTATCATTTCCCACACTCTCCTATGAAGCAGTAATTATTGTTGGGTGGGGGGAAATTCTGTGGTGAAATATGTCTGGAAGACACAGTACTGAAGTCAGAAATGGGTTTTTGCATGTAGAACTTCTTTCTCCGAGTCTAAATGGACAAGCAAATATGCTTCCTTATGTCTACAGTAAGGACATGCTTCATTTCTAAAACTGTATGACCACAAAATGCATATTAACACGTACACCATTTGGGAAAAGCAACTTGAAAGTAAATTTATATTGTGAATCCATTGTATTTATAGTACTTAATATAAAATTTATTTATCCCATTTCATTGTTGCAATATTAAGAGAAGACATTTACTCTCCTTTGAGTTGTTTTAAGCATATCAAAGCATATCAAAGACTGCTATTCAATTCTTCTTGGCTTTCCTTTTCTTTTTCTCAGGACATAATTTCCAATTACTTAATAATTGTTCAAGACTTATTACCCAATCTTTGCTTCTATCTTTTGCTTACTTGCCTAGTAGTGATTTATACCTTCTAAACCACTAAATTTTATTCATTTTACTCTGAAAATAACTTTCTATTATTTTTTTTTGCCCTATAATTTAAGCCACCATGGGTCAAAATAGAAAGTGATATTATATCCAACTAAGTTTCAACAGAAAAATAGGATTACTTTCAAACTTTCAAGAAAAAAGAAAAGCCAAACCCTGAATCACAACAAATACTATCAAGCTCAAATACTAGTGCCAATAAGTACTTGTAAAAATGTTTTTAATTTGTTAATAGTCATATATTCCCTGACATTATTTAAAATTTTAAATTTATTGACATGACAGTGCAACTAAGCCAAAGCAACACAAGTGAAAAATGAAGACAAATACACCAAATGCCATATTTTTAAAAATTTCTAACACACAAAATGACACTGTAGTTATCCTATGTAGGAACATGTTTAACATGGTAACAAAAAAACACCGAAGTGGCTCTAGAGTGATATACTTTACAGTTAATATTTATGTTGTCATTAATTTTGGACAGCCAAATCTTCTAACAGAAGGGAGAAAATGATATTTATGCATTTCCTGTTCTTTGTTTTTAATTTGAATTTTATCAGGCTTTTAATTGTACTTGTACACATCTATTTTGCTTTATATCAATTTTATGTAGGTGAATATTGAAAAATTTCTACCTGATTTTATGATGGTATACATGTAAGCAATATTATACTAAAACTAGTTTATGGTACTTGTGTGGGAGGGGAGAGAAGGATTGTCTGTGTAAACATGTGCCTCTGAAACTAATAATACACTATATGTTAATTAAATTGAATTTAAATTTCAAGAAATTAAAAAATAAAAGGTGGAAAGACAGTGATCTATATATGCATACCCTTTTTAAAATGCGTTTGTTTCCTTTAAATCTTATAACTGGTTTAACAGCGACGTTTATGGTTCCATTCTGAATACACTGATGTTAATATCCTCAGAGCAAGGAATTTTAAGAAAGGAGTTAAAATAAAAATGGTGATTTCAGTATGTATTCTACACTCTATGGTGGCAGAATTTTTTATATTACCATATATATATATATATAGTTTTAAAATCAACCTGGCTTTCCCTCAAAACCTCAGAGTATCTGTGTGTATAAATGCATTATGTATTTAAGTAAGTGAAACTAAAAAGGAAATCTGGATTTTTATGCCCATTTTATACCCATTATAGCTATATTCAGAAGCCAAATCATACAAAACTAACACAAATTTCAGAAAAAGTACTGAAAAACGTAGTAAAACTTACTGAACGATCAAGGGTTTATCAGAAAAAATGAAGGGTTTTGCTAATACAGCAGCTATTGCATGATGCTTTGCTCTAGATTTCAGTACCAGACCTCTGTCACCGGGCACTCGGTTCTCTTTCAATTCTTCTATTTCCCATCTTCCTAAAACATAAAGCAAAGCAATTAAACTAAAATCTAAAACACTGACTTACAGATTATTTACCAGCAGTGACCCATAAGATTTTTTCAAAAAGGCTGATTTGGGAAAAATAAAACAAAATTTTAAATCAATGCACAGAAATCAGTTGTACTTCTATACACAAGCCATGAGACAGAAGAGAGAGAAATTAAAAGAGTCAATCCCATTTACAACTCCACTCAAAACCACAGGATACCTAGGAATAAACCTAACCAAGGATACAACAGATCTGTAGTCAGAAAACTATAGAACACCCATGAAAGAAACTGAGGAAGACACAAAGAAATGGAAAAACATTCCATGCTCATGGGCTGGAAGAACAAATACTGTGAAAATGTCTATGCTACCTAAAGCAATCTATACATTCAAAGCAATTCCTGTCAAAATACCATCAAATTTTTCACAGAGCTGGGACAAAGAATCCTAAAATTTGTATGGAACCACAAAAGACCCAGAATAGCCAAAGGAATGTTAAAAAAGAAAACCAAAGTTGGTGGCATCACAATTCCAGACTTCAAGCTTTATTACAAAGCTATAATCAAGACAGTATGGTACTGGCACAAAAACAGGCACACAGATCAATAGAATGGAATAGAGAACCCAGAAATGGACCCTCAACCCTACAGTCAATGAATGTTGGACAAAACAAGAAAGAATATCCAATATTGAAGACAGTCTCTTCAACAAATGGTGTTGGGAAACTTGGACAGCCACATGCAGAAGAATGAAATTGGGCCATTTCCTTACACCACACATGAAAATAGACTCAAAATGGATGAGACCTAAATGTGAGACAGGAATCCATTAAACTCCTAGAGGAGAACACAAGTTCTGTGACCTCAGCCACAGCAACTTCTTGCTAGACACGTCTCCAAAGGCAAGGAAAACAAAGGCAAAAATGAACTTCATCAAGATAAAATCTTTGGCACAGCAAAGGAAACAGTCGACAAAACTAAAGACAACTGACAGAATGGGAGAAGATATTTGCAAATGACACATCACATAAAGGGCTAGTATCCAAAACCTATAAAGAATTTGTCAAATTCAACACCTAAAGAATAAATCATCCAATCAAGAAATGGGCAGAAGACATGAATAGACATTTCACCCAAGAAGACATCCAAATGGCCAACAGACAAGGAAAAAAAGCCCCATATCACTCGGCATCAGGGAAATACAAGTCCAAATCACAATGAGGCACCACCTCACACCAGTCAGAATAGCTAAAATTAACAAGCCAGGAAGTGACAGATGTTGGTGAGGATGGGGAGAAAGGGGAGCCTTTTACACTGTTGGTGGGAATGCAAGCTGGTGCAGCCACTGTGGAAAACGGTATGGAGGTTCCTTAAAAAGTTGAAAATAGCTACCCTGTGAGCCAGCAATTGCACTACTGGGTATTTACCCCATAGATAAACAAATGTAGTGATCTGAAGGGGCATGTGCACCCCAATGTTTATAGCCCCAATGTCCACAACAGCCAAACTATGGAAAAAGCCCAGATGTCCACCAACAGGTGAATGGATAAAGAAAATGTATATATATATACACACACACAATGGACTTCTACTCAGCCACCTAAAAAATAACAAACTAGAGGGTATTATGCTAAGCAAAAGAAGTCAATCAGAGAAAGGCAACTTTATGATCTCACTCATGTAGAATTGAAGAAACAAGGCAGAGGTTCATAGGGGAAGAGGAAAATATGAAATAAGACAAAACCGGAGAGGGAGACAAACTCTAAGAGACTCCTAATCATCAGAAACAAACTGAGGGTTGCTGGAGGGGTTGGGGTGGAGGGATGGGATAACTGGCTGAAGGACACTGGGGAGGGTATGTGTTGTAATAAGCACTGGGTATTATATAAGACTGATGAATCATAGACCCATACCCATGAAACAAATAAAACTATGCATTAATTAACTGAATTTAAATTTAAGAAAAACATTGATTTGGGAAAATAAAATTTTAAAATAAGAAATAATATCGGCAACTGTATGCATGCCTGCTCTTTTTTTATCCTATCCAAGAATGCTTTCATTTTCTCAGCTAAAATTATACTTCTCTGACTTTTCATCAATTAAATTACAAAATGTGGTTTGTTGCATGGATGTATCAACACTGTATTTTTAAAATGAGATATTTTAAAATTACATGAGATGAAGAGCATCCTTAACACAAAATAAACAGTTTGCATCAGTCAATTTATTTTTATTTTTCATTATTTTTTTCAAAGATTTTATTTACTTATTTGACAGAGATCACAGGTAGGCAGGGAGGCAGGCAAAGAGAGGAAGGGAAGCATGCTCCCCGCTGAGCAGAGAGCCCAGTGTGGGGCTTGATCCCAGGACCCTGGGATCAGGGCCCAAGCCGAAGGCAGAGGCTTTAACCCAGGTACCTCCAGTCAATTTACTTTTAAATATATGGTACTCATCAGCTACTTTCCTTACTTTGCAAAAGTTACTGTGGGGATTTAGGGGCACCTGGCTGGCTGAGTTGGGAGAGCATGTGACTTATGATCTTGGGGTCATAAGTTTGAGGCCCACATTGGGTATAGAAATTACTTAAATAAAACTTAAAAATAATAAAAAATAAAATTTAAAAAGTTATCATGGGAATTTAAATTTTATTTTGAAAACTATATGCCTAATGAACATAAATTAAAGTCACCCTCCTCAGGCTAGGCCAATTAGCCCTCAGAAATATTAATAAAAGGAGACAAAAGACTGAACATTCTTTTGTGAAGCATGATGGGGCCCCAGACCCCATATACCTTATCTACATTTAATAGAACTATAATCTGTAAAGCTAGAGAACTCGGGTCATTCTGATTTTATTGAATATTTAAATAAATATTTTACCATCATATATAGAAATCTCCGCATCTGTATCATCTTTCTTTGCTTTTGATAAGACCCACCTGTAAACAAAGATAAAAGCAAATATGCATCATTAAAACTAAAAACCAGCAATTTATAGACATAATGCATATTAGAAATAAAACAAAAGATCATCCCACAGTCACTTCTCATTAAAAAATAAATGCTTAGAGGTTAAATAAAGATGTCCATATAGAATCCTGCAAGGTTAGAGTTAACTCATACTTGGAATCCACAATTTACTAGTTGTATGATCATATGTAAGATATACTTAGCCTCAGTTTCCTCACCTGTAACAAGGAGATAAAGATAGTACTTACCTACCTACTTGGGACAGTATCTGGTATATAATAATCAACAAATAGTAACTTTTTTTAAACCAATATTTAGGATGGAACAGTAATTTGAATTTGTTATCTGAAATTAGATTAATAATATCTATCTTTACAGACAAAGAAATGTTATAAATTTTTACTTTCTATTCTTAATTTATTTGTATTATTTTGTGTAAATGAGTAACCCTTCAAGTTAAACATTTCTATCGATAACAAAAATGTGTTATGGGACCGGTTACACTGCCAAACAAAGTACTTTAACATTTCTTTATAGTTTTGTAGTAGAGGTAATTTTCATAGATCAATAACCAGTAACTTCAAAAATGCTAATTAAAACAAAGAAAACATTCTCTTGAATGAATACTCACCCAGCCAACCTTCCACTATCAAAAGTTTCTGTAAAATATACTTCTCCTATAGGTTGAGGTGTCTTATATTTAATCTAGAAAATAGATTTTTTAAAATCTAGGTTATTCATCTTTGCAAATATTTTAATTAAATAATCTCACTAGTTAAGAACCTAGTATGTAATGCACATATAAATAAAATAAATAAAAGGTGACATGGCCTCAAAACTTTGTATCCTAGTAAGATACAAGAGAGTATCAGAGATACAATGCCAGAAAAAAAAATACTGTATAGGTGCAGATAGAGAATATACTGATTCCTTCTATCACAGGAGGGATGGGAAAAAATTCTATTAGAGAAGGCCTCATGATAGAGCTGACATGGCCTTGAAAGGATCTTAACAGGTGACAATATTTGGGAACACAAATCATTAGAAACAGAGGAAATACCATGATCCAACATGTATAAGATGAAAAACTTAGCAAGCATATAGACTAGTTTAAAATTAACTCTTAAATTCCACTGTTACATGATAGAGGATGAGGATACCTTTTGGAGAGATTAGGAACCCAGAGCAGAAAAAGACTCAATAGAGAAAGCACTGCAAAGCAATTATCTGCAAAGCAGTTTCAAGGGCCCTATAAGAGTTAGCGGCTACGATGATGGTAATGATATTGGTGGTGGGAATACAGTGGTTCTTGTAAGACTTTAATTCTTGTAAGACTTCTATGAGCAAAGTACTATTATTGCCCCCAAGTTACATCCACTGTCACACAGTTAGATAGTTAGGGGACATCAAAGGAGCTCAGGCTGCCTGCCTCCAAGCTCATACACTTAACTGCTGTGCTATACAGAACATACCAACAAAACAATTTAAAAGATTAACTCACTGACAAATTATAAAGAGATAATTTGAACTGATGAAGAATGAATAAGTTCGCCTAAAGTAACAGATCAATTTGGGTCCTTTCTGAATCAATCTCTGTGATTCTATCTGTATGAGATTTCTTTTCTCAACCTTCAGGGAAAAGGATGCAGAAGGACTTTTTCTATTCACTGTCCCTACCCCAACCTGAGAGTACATTTCCCGTCTATTTAACAGGGTAGAAATCAATAATCAAACACAATTCCACGTAATTACTGAAGGGTCAAGATTCTAAATACCCAACTTTTGTATCAACATGGACGGGACTGGAGGAGATTACGCTGAGTGAAATAAGTCAAGCAGAGAGAGTCAATTATCCTATGGTTTCGCTTATTTGTGGAGCATAAGGAATAGCACAGAGGACATGGGGAGATGGAAAGGAGAAAAGAGTTGGGGGAAATCGGAGGGGGAGACGAACCATGAGAGACTGTGGTCTCTGAAAAATAAACAGGGTTTTGGAGGGGAGGGGAGTGGGAGGTTGGGTGAGCCAGGTGGTGGGTAGTAAGGAGGGCACAAATTGCATGGAGCACTGGGTGTGGCGCATAAACAATGAATTCTGAAACACTGAAAAGAAATTTTAAAAATAAATAAAAAATTAAAAAAAAAAGATGCCACTTCCTCTCATTTTTTACAAATGTCACCAAAGGCAGTGAAAGTGTTATGTATCTCCCAATTTCTTTGAAGTATTAACCTTCCAATGACCGTTGTAGGAGCTGCACCTAAGTCAACCAGCAGCTCTCTGATTACTTACTTTCTGCAGACCGCATAAACTAGGTTGTAAAAGAAACATCCTTGTGGAGTTTACAATCGTTATAACAAGAGAAAGAATGTTCACCTTGAACAGCTAAATAACACTTTCATTTGCAAGCAGAAAACTCTCCAAGTAAGTGGGCAGAGAAGTCTGTAACAGCTAAATGCTATGGTCCTTGGCCCTTTAAGCAGCTGCTAGCACAACAGAATCGATCCATTCTTACCATCAACAAGATTTCTGAAAAATTCTCCGAGGTCCCAATCTTATCTATGAATGGTCCTCACTGTACAAGTTCTTCTGGACTGTCAGGATGTGCAAGAATCTCTGCAGGGTTCTTCAGACTCGTGTTAGTCCCCACCTCAAACCACATCTTAACCCGACTGAGCCAGGACACAGGTGCCTACTTCATGATCACTCCCCTTTCTGATTCATTCTCTTAGTTAGCATTTCCTTTCCTCAGAGAAATAAGTAAAATTACTTTACTTCTAGGAGAACTGCAAATTATACTACCTTATGTCCTTTCTGAAGAGGGCTGGCTGTGTCAGAAGTGAGATTGGAAACCTTTCAGACAGAAATCCATCAGTCCTCTTCAGCAGTCACAAATTCCTATTCTGACAGTAAAAACCTTCCCCATATTTACATTGTAATAAAACTATGCTAGGAACAATGCATAAATTTCTGTAATACATGGGCACTTTAAAACACAGCAAGAAATTTTGGGGAAAAAACAGCGTTTTCTATTCATTTACAAAATGAATACTGTCAGAACTGAAATGAATCTTAAGGGTTCGTGCTCCTCTGTATCCTGTAAAGGGATAACTTACAACTCAGTTCACAATAACCTCACCTCTGAGGAGAGTTCACCTTCATTAACATCAATCTCTTCTGAATTTTCATCAAAATCTTCCATCTCAACACCATCATCCATAAATTCTGCATTAATTGAGATGAACATTAGTGCCAAACATGGCCAAAAGCTTTGGAAATGCATACCGATTACCTGTGAAGTTAAAAGTTATCAGTGAAAATAAAAGTTGTGAAAAATAAGTACACTTACAAAGAAATAATTTCTCTTTAATACCACCTTTATTCTAAGATGGCTTTTAAAACAAATCATTGGCAAAATTATGTATATTACACTTTGAACAAATAAAAACACAAATGTCAAATCCCACAGGACACAGATTCTGGAGCTACCCACCTGCCTCTATTAACAAAGAGCCAAGCAACACCTGGATGGCTCAGTGGGTCAAGGTCAAGCGGCTGACTATTGGTTTCGGCTCAGGTCATGATCTCAGAATCCTGAGATCCAGCCCCACCCAGCGCTCTGCTCAGCAAGGAATCTACTTGCCCCACTCTCTCTCTCCCTCCCTTCCTGGCCCTCCTCTGCACACACACTCTCTCTCAAATAAATAAAATCTTTAAAAAAAAAAAAAGGCGTGGACCCCTTTAAAAGAAAGAAATAAGGATCATGATTCTTAAATGTTTATTTTTTAATTACAATGTTGCTTAAGTATATATAAACATACAATCCGAGTTTCACAATTATGAAACCAAAGTATATCTACATATAAACACCAAAAAAAAACCCTAAAGAAAAATAATTTTATCACAATTTAATGTGACAGTCTTTTCATGAATCAAATCACAGCTGAAAGAACAATCAGAACTGCAATCAGGTTCACTAAGCTGGATTAACATTCTTTTACATTTATCATAATACTTTGATGACTCAATAATCTCACCATGTCTCCATTTAAATACTGCTAAGTGTCCATTCCTTATTATAGCATTAGAAACCAAACAGAATTTATCTGACTCTTGGCAGAAATATATGATTTATGTCCTCTTCCCATTAACATGTTAAAATTCAAGTTTATTTTTTGGTGCCAATGGCCTTTCTAACGCAAAGTAAATGTGGACACTGAAAGAATGTGGCAGGCCTTGGTTATGTGGTGGGCGAGTGATCCAGATGACCCACAGTACAGCTCTATTATTATTTTTTTTTTTCAGTTACCATCAACATGACAATTTTTAAAAAAAAGTAAATTCTCGGGGCGCCTGGGTGGCTCAGTGGGTTAAAGCCTCTGCCTTCAGCTCAGGTCATGATCCCAGAGACCTAGAATCGAGCCCCGCATCAGGCTCTCTGCTCCTCGGAGAGCATGTTTCCTCTTCTCTCTCTGCCTGCCTCTGCCTACTTGTGATCTCTGTCTGTCAAATAAATAAATAAAATCTTAAGAAAAAAAAAAAAAGTAAATTCTTAGAGAAAACTCTTACATCTTCCAGAAAATATCAATAGCTGGGTCTGCTTAAGAAACACTGGATTTTTCTGAAAATAAATAAATTGGAAAAAAAAAAGAATTCAAACTAAATAAAATATCAAAAATAAAAAAAAATGTAAAAGACTGAAACATTTATCAAAATTAGTACAGCTGGTAATTTCCATTTCATTAAAATGTATGTGTTTCCATTTGTAAAGTTTCTTCAACTCTCTGAGATCCATGAAACCTTTCAAAGTTTATAGATGGGAGATCATGAACTCAGTAAAATTTTTTTGTAACAAAAAAAAAAAAAAAAGAAAGAAAAAAAAAGAAACACTGGATTTACGAGATAAGCAATTTATATCCACCAGAATGGCTATAATAAAAAGGAGACATTAACAAGTGCTAGGAGGATGTAGAGAAATTGTTATCTTTGTGCTGGCAGGAAGGTAAAATGATGCAAGTTTTGTTAGATCATATGGCAGTTCTTCAAGTTAAAAATAGAACTACTCTATAACCTAGCAATTCCACCAGTAGGTATCTGCCCCCAAACTTAAATATAGATGTTTTAAGAAATATTTTTCGTAATAACCAAAAAGTAGAAACAACCCACGTGTCCATCAACTAATGGTTAAACAAAATGTGAGCTATCTAAACAATAAAATATTATTTACCAATAAAACAGAATGGAGTACAGATATAAGATAGATGAATCTCAAAAAACATGCTGAGTGAGAGAGGCCAGGGATAAAACACCACATGTTGCATGATCCCATTGAAAAGAAGAGGCAAATCCATAGAAATAGAAAATAGATTTAGTGAGTGCCTAGGGAAAGGAGTGGGAAGAAAGGGTTAAGGGGTAATGAAGATTTCCTAAAACTGAATATGGTAATGTTATATAACTGTGTGAATGTATTAAAACCCATTCGCTTCCACACATTAAACAAGTGGACCTGAAGGTGTACAATGTATTAATAAAGCTGTTTTTAGAAAAGAAATGGTCAGATTATAAAAAGCTTTCTTCCACAGAGTTAGGCCGAATGATTAGAACTCTTTTTTTTTTTTTTTTAAATCTCCAATGTCAAAACCCCCATCCACCCACCCACCTCCCCTCTGGTAACCATCAGTTTGTTCTCTATAGTTAAGAATTTGCTACTTGGTTTGTTTCTCTCTTTTTTCCCTTTGTTCTTTTGTTTTGTTTCTTAAATGCCACATAGGAGTGAGATCATATGGTATTTATGTTTCTTTTGACTTATTTTGCTCAACATAATACTCCCTAGTTCAGTGTTGTTGCAAATAGCAAGATTTCATTCTTTTTTTATGGCTAATATTCCGGGGTGTGTGTGTGTGTGTGTGTGTGTGTGTGTGTGTGCCTACCAATATATACCACAACTTTATCCATTCATCCATCAATGGACACTTGGGATGGCTTCCATGGTTTAGCTATTGTAAATAATGCCACAATAAACACAGGGGCACATACAGCCCTCAAATTAGTGTTCTTGTAGTTTGGGGTATATACCCAGTAATGCAATTCCAGGATCATAGGGCAATCTATTTTAATTTTTTGAAGAGCCTCCACACTGTTTTCTACAATGACTGCACCAATTTGCATTCCCACCAATAGTGCAAGAGGGTTTTTTAACTCCACCATCTTTGTCCACATTTATTGCTTCTTATGTTTTGATGTTAGCCATTCTGACTGGTATGAGGTGATATTGTTGTTTTGATTTGCATTTCCTTGATGATGAGTGATATTGAGCATCTTTTTCTGTGTCTGTTGGCCATCTGCATGTCTTCTTTGGAGAAATGTCTGTTCAAGTCTTTTGCCCATTTTTAACTGGATTATTTGGGTTTTGGGTGTTGAGTTATATCAGTTCTTTATATATTTTGGATACTAACCCTTTATCAGGTATGCCATTTGCAAATATCTTCTCCCATTCATTAGGTTTCCTATTAGTTTTGTTGATTATTTCCTTCACTGTGCAGAAACCTTTTATTTTGATGTAATCCCAACAGTTTATTTTTGCTTTTATTTCCCTTGCCTCAGGAGACAAAAATGTTGCTACAGCTGATGTCAGAGAGATTACTGACTATGCTAACTTCAAGAATTTTTATTGTTTCAGGGCTCACATTTAGGTCTTTAATCCATTTTTCTTTAAAGATTTTATTTATTTATTTGACAGACAGAGATCACAAGTAGACAGAGAGGCAGGCAGAGAGAGAGAGAGAGAGAGAGGGAAGCAGGCTCCCTGCTGAGCAGAGAGCCCGATGCGGGACTCGATCCCAGGACCCTGAGATCATGACCTGAGCCGAAGGCAGAGGCTTAACCCACTGAGCCACCCAGGCGCCCCTCTTTAATCCATTTTGAGTTTGTTTTTGTGTATGGTGTAAGAAAGTGGTCCAGTTTCGTTCCCTTGCATGTGGCTATACAGTTTTCCCAATACCATTTGTTGAAAAGACTTTTTTCCCATTGTATATTCATTCCTCCTTTGCTGAAGGTTACTTGATCATATAATTGCAGGTTTTCTGTTCTATCCCGTTGTTCTGTGTATCTATTTTTATGTCAATACCATACTGTTTTAATTACTACCACTTCGTAATATCACTTGAAGTCTAGAATTGTGATGCCTCCATCCCCCACCCCGCCAAGACTGCTTTGACTATTAGAGGTCTTTTCTGATTCCACACAGGTTTTAGGATTGTTTTTGTTCTAGTTCTATGAAAATTGTTGTTGGTATTTCGATAGGAATTGTGTAAATGTGTAGATTGCTTTAAGTAGAATAGACATTTTAACAATATTTGTTCTTCCAATCCATGAGCATGGAAATGTTTTTCCATTCCTTTGTGTCGTCTTGAATTTCTTTCATCAGTGTTTTATAGGTTTTCAAAGTAGAGGTCTTTCACCTCTTTGGTTAAGTTTATCCCTAGATATTTTGTTGCTTTGGGTACAATTGTAAATGGGAGTGTTTTCTTCGTTTCACTTTCTGCTGCTTCATTATTAGTATATAGGAACGCAACAGATTTCTGTTGTCCTGCAACTTAAATGAATTCATTTATCAGTTCTTGTACTTTTTGGGTGGAGTCTTTAGTGTTTTCTATATATACTATTATCTCATCTGCAAATATTGAGTTTTACTTCTTCTTACCAATTTGGACCTTTTATTTCTTTATGTCATCTAATTGCCGTGGCTAGGACTTCCAGTATTCTGTTGAATACAAGTGGTAAGAGTAGATATCCTTGCTTTGTTCCTGACCTTAGGAGGAAAGCTCTGTTTTTCACCATTGTGTTGGTTGTTGGTTTTCATTTAAGGCCTTTATTATTTTGTTCCTTTCTAGACCTACTTTGCAGAGGTTTTTTTTTTCTTTTTTACTATGAATAAATGCTGTACTTCTTCAGATGTTTTTTCTACATATATTGAAAGGGTCATATGGCTTTTATCTTTTCTTTTACTGATGTGACATAACATGTTGATTGTTTTATGAATATTAAACCATCTTGCATCCTGGGAATAAATCTCACTTGATTGAGGTATATGATTTTTTTAAACATACTGTTGGATTCAGTTTGCTAATATTTTGTTGAGGATTTTTGCATCTATATTCATGAGAGATATTGGCCTATAATTCTCTTTTTTTGTGATGTTTTTATCCGTTTTTGGTATCAGGATGATACTGGCTTCATAGAATGAATTTGGAAGTTTTCCTTCCTGTTGTATTTTGTGGAATAGTTTTAGAAGAATGGGTATTAATTTTTTTTAAATTTATTTATTTATTTGACAGAGATCACAAGTAGGCAGAGAGGCAGGAGAGAAAGAGGAGGAAGCAGGCTCCCCGCTGAGCAGAGAGCCCAATGTGGGGCTCAATCCCAGGATCCTGGGATCATGACCTGAGCCAAAGGCAGAGGCTCCAACCCACTGAGCCACCCAGGCACCCCTTAATTCTTTTTTCAATGTTCAGCAGAATTTGCCTGTGAAGCTGTCTGGTCTTATACTTTTGTTTGTTCAGAGTTTTTTGATTACTGATTCAATGTCATTGCTGGTAATTGGTCTGTTCAAATTTTCTATTTCTTCCTGCTTTAATTTTGGTAGGTTACACATTTTTAGGAATTTATCCATTTCCTCTAAGATGTCCAGGTGGTTTGCTTACAGACTTTTATAATATTCTGTTACAATTATTTGTATCAGTTGTTTTCTCTCCTCTTTCATTGGTAATTTTGTTTATTTAGGTCCCTTCTCTCTCTCTCTCTCTTTTTTTTTTTTTTGTGAAGTCTTGCTAGAGGCTTATCAATTTTCTTGATCTTTTCAAAGAACCAGCTCCTGGTTTCACTGATCTGTGATTAGACCCTTCCTAATGAAATCAAAACTTTATATGAATATATCAAGTTAAATCAGTAAATCAAGTTAGCCTTGGTTTCTTCTGTGGGACACTGACTATAACAAGGGATTTACTTTGAAAAATGCGTTTTTTAAAAATCAACTGATCTGCCATAATTGGAATATTCTATATTATATTATTATATGGTTAATACTACCATTTTAATGGACAAAGACAACACAAAAATTGATGTATGCTGTTATTTGTTAGGAGAGTTTAAGCTCCCTGAATCATAAAAAAGAGGTGTAAGTGAGATAGAAAGTAAATTTAAAGAGATCAATTTGACTCAATAACCATAGGTAGGTTTATTTAAAAATTTTTTTACTATTGGCACGGGAATGAGTACATTTGCAAATTGCTTATGAATTGTTAATAATTCTAAAAGCTCCAGTTCTCAAGTTTTAAAAGTTTCTCACGATTTCCATAATGTAGTAAAGTGTTTTGCTTGACTCACTATCAATAACATTTAAGTAAAACAGAAATGCATAAAACAATAGCAGTAATAACGATACCACTTGTGGCCCATATCTTCTTCTTCAAAATGAACACAGACTTTAGTTTCTTAATAATTAATTTGTTGAAAAAATATATTCTAAGTGCTTTGTTTGACCTCTGGTGTATGGGGCTGCTGGGAGAGTTTAGGGAACACCAAGCAGGCAGTACTCTACTGGAACCTTATTCTTACTTCATCCAGAACAATCCCATTCTGTTTTCTATATTACAATTCTTCCTAACTTTCCTTCAGAAATAGTTAACAAAGCTTTAGGAAAAAAGTTTAGAAAATCTTTTATCTTAAAAGTCTGAATATTGTCTCTAAGGCTCTATGACTATAATCATGCATTTGCATAAAGGGATAAGCTAAATTAATCTCTGCAGCCCAGGACATGAGTAAGAAGGCATTACTACTTCCAGTCTACAAATTGAAAACAGATTTAAAAACTTGGTCAAAGTCACATGGGTTGAAAATATGAAACAAGATCAAAATCTAGAACTGTACATCAATATACCATGCTACCTTTTAATCTTACCCCACTGCATTATCATATGCTTTTTGAAAGAGCAACAGAAATTACAAAAATGGTAATGGCACATACTTTGAACCTCTTGGAAATTTCTCAGATTTAGGTTATTAGTATTAAGCTAGTAAGATATTTACCCAGAAATGACCATATTACCTTACTACAAAAATGAAATGCTTAAAAATAAACTGCTGTTGGTCACAAACCACTCTACAGGCAATACAGTTCTACAGATAGTAGTCTCCATTTAAAAATGATGTAGTTCAAGGTCATTGCTGCTATTTATTACTTTTAAATGAGAACCAGAAATACAGACCTAATAGTTTCTGCTTAATTCCTGAGTGCTCTATAATTGTCAGTGATAGACAAGCTGACAACTAAGAATTAAATCATGAAGGTCACAGTATGGTGCCAATATGTCCTTAAGCTCCAAACAAAATTGTGAGGTTTGTCACTTTATTATTTCTTAAAGGAGGTGGTAAAATGTGGCCAGGTCTGTATTGTTGCATTGAGAGGCTGACAATGAGGTGAAACTCCAAAACACAAGCAACTAATTTGTATAGTTAAAGAATTTTTTTTTAATTGTGGTAGAATTTACAACATAAAAGTTACCATTTAAAACAATTTTAATCATTCAATTCAGTAGTGCTAAGTACATTTACACTGTTGTACAACCAAATCTCCAGAACTCTTTTCATCTTGTAAAACTAAAATCTATACCATTAAACAACAACTCCCTAATTTTCCCTCTCTCAAGCCCCTGGCAACCATCCTCCTTTTATTAGCTCTAACATGTTTTTCTGGTAGAGCTTTTAGGTTTTGTCTACATATAACATCATGTTATCTATGAAGAAATTTTATTTCTTCCTTTTCAATTTTATTTCTTTTTCTTGCCTAATTGCTTCTGCTAGGACTTCTAATACTATGTTGAACAGAAGTGACAAAAAAACCCAGGAATACTTGTTTTTTCCTAGTTCTTAAAGAAAAAGTTTTCAGCCTTTCATCACTGAGTATGGTGTTAGCTGTTGGCTTTTC
This sequence comes from Neogale vison, assembly GCF_020171115.1. Classification (NCBI taxonomy): domain Eukaryota; kingdom Metazoa; phylum Chordata; class Mammalia; order Carnivora; family Mustelidae; genus Neogale; species Neogale vison. The sequence goes on along the minus strand of NC_058101.1, from coordinate 71,607,441 downwards.
ATATATGACCTTTATTACATTGAGGTTGTTTCTTTGTATTCACAGCTTGTTGTGTCTTTATCATAAATTTGTGTTGAATCTTGTCAAATGCTACTGCTGCATCAACTGAGATAATCACAGTTTTCCACCTCTATTTTGGAAATGTGTTATATTGCACTGATTGATTTTCATATATTGAATCATCCTTGCATGCCAGGAATAAATCCCACTTGTTCATGGGGTATAACCTTTTTTTTTTTTTTTAAGATTTATTTATTAGGGAGAGAGAGAATGCAAGCAAGGGGAGGGACAGAGGAAGAGGTAGAGAGAGAATCTCAAGTAGACTCCCCGCTGAACATGGAGCCTAACACAGGGCTCAATCTCACAACCCCGTGATGATGACCTGGGCCAAAATCAAAAGGCAAACACTTAAGTGATTGAGGCACCCAGAAGCCCCACTGTATAATCTTTCTAATGTGCTGCTGAATTCTGTTTGCTAGTATTTTGTTAAGGATTTTTGCATCAATATTCAGTAAGGATATTGGTCTGTAGTTCTCTTGTAGTTTCTTTGTCTGGCTTTGGTATCAGGAAAACACCCCCCTCAGAGAATGAGTTTCAGAAAATCTTCCTCTGCTTTAATTAATCAAAAGAACTAGAGGAAGATTGGTATTACTTCTTCTTTCAATGTTTGGTAGACTTTATTAGTTAAGCCATGCACTCTTGTGGGTTTTTATTTTTTCCCTCTGATCATATATAATTAAATGACCAACAATAAAAAAGATCATTTAAAAGGTGCCATGAATTTATTTTCTTAAAAATGACACTCAGATAATCAAGGCTTGACAAAGAAATCACAATCAGAATCACTGAACATAACTGAGATGAAAAAAACCATATGAAGAAACTTGTGGGCCGCTGTTAACACAATACTTAAAAGTAATAGGTTAAGCAGTCAACTTGAGTAGCTAGAGGCAAATCAAAATAAAGAATACAATATCACGCTTGGGTTTTATTTGTTGGGAGATGTTTGATTACTGATTCAATCTTCTTACTAGTTCTAGGTCTGTTTAGATTTCCTGTTTCATCATGATTCAGTCTTAATAGATTGTATGTTCTAGGAATTCACCCATTTCATCAAGATTACCCAGTTGTTGGCATACAATTGTCCGTAGTATTTTCTTACAGTCCTTTTTAATCTATAGAATCAGGTATAATGGTATAATGTACCCTCTTCCACTTTAGAGTCTTCTTTTTTTTTTTTTTCTTACTCAATGTAGCTAAAGGTTAGTTAATTTTGTTGATCTTTTTGAAAAACTAACTCCTGGTTTCAATGATTTTCTCTATTGTTTATCTACTCTCTATTCCATTTATCTCTCACTGAATCTTTATTATTTCCTTCCTTCTGCTAGCTTTGGTTTTTCTAGTTCCTTAAGGTACAAAGTTAAGTTGCAAATTTGAAATTTTAATTTTTTAATGTAAATGACAGCTATACATATCCCTCTTAACAAAACTTATACTGCATCCCATTAAGTTTTGGTATGTTGCATTTCTCTTTTCATTTATCTCAAGATATTTTCTAATTTCCTTGTGATTTCCTTTTTGGCCTTTTGTCTGTTTAAGAGTGTTTCTTTATGTTCCACATATTTGTGGATTTTTCTATTTTCCTTCTGCTACTGATTGCTCATTTTACTATATTATAATTGAAAAAAACACTTTGTATGATTTCAGTTTTTAAAAATGTATTAAGATTTGTTTTTTGGCCTAACATATGGTCTATCCTACAAAATATTCCATGTGCACTTAAGAAAAATAATGCATTTGAATCAATATTCATCAGTGATACTGTCTATACTTTTCGTGTATTGTCTTTGCCTGGCTTTGGTATCTGGGTAATACTGCTCTCATAGAATGACTTTGAAAGTATTCCTGGCTCTTCAGTTTTTTGGATGAGCTGGAGGAAGATTGTTATTAATATTTATTTCAATTGACTGGTATTAATTTTTCTCCCTGTTGTTAGATGGAATGTTCTATACAATACATCCACTTGGTCCAATTGGTATATATTACTGTTCAAATCTTCTGTTTCTTTATGATTTAAATAGTTGTCCTGGGGCACCTGGGTGGCTTGGTCATTAAGCGTCTGCCTTCAGCTCAGGTCATGATTCTAGGGTCCTGGGATCGAGCCCCACATTGGGCTCTCTGCTTGGCAGGAGGCCTGCTTTTCCCTCTCCCACTCCCCGTGCCTGTGTTCCCTCTCCTGCTGTCTCTTTCTGTCAAATAAATAAAGAAAATCTTTAAAAAATAAGAAAAATAAATAGTTGTCCTAAGTTATGCATGTTCAATGCAGCAAGCTTTCATTTATATGGTATAAGGTATAAGATTTAATGCTAATGCCACTCCCCCCCCACAACTTCCCTGCTTACAATAAACAAGCTAGCATGTCCAGGATTCTAAGCTTTCTGTGCATTCCTTACTCTATACAGATTGCTGAAATCACCAAATATCATCTAAGCCTGAGGAAGAAGGGAGGCAATTCAATGGAAGAAGTGCATCCATTTTCCTGCATCTTTGATCTAGCATATGTTCTCTGCACTGCTTCTGGGCTGATTCAATAACAAATTAAAGTGTAGGTAACTTTGGCCAAGTAGGAGATACCATTCTCACTGACATCTGAAACAAAGGTCAAGCAGCCCAATCGATCTCAAAGAGTTTCACCAACATCACCTAAAAGCCCTCCTCAATCTCCGCTGTGAGCCCGCAATCACAAATTATAAAGTGCAGCTCACGTACTGGTACTGAAGTAATGCTCACTTCCACATCAAAGGTGGCTGGAGCCCTAAAAGGAAAGACAATCGCAGGATACCCAGTAATTGTTGTAGAGTGTGAGAGAGATTGATGGCTGATCACCAAGCTTTTCTCTCTTTTTCCAGGGGACATGACTGGACTATATTTTCTTTGGAGTTAGGTGGAACCCAGCAAAGCCAATGATGCGGGTATAGTCTGAGTCTGAAGGCCCGAGAGCCAGGAAAGTCACTGGTATAACTTCTAGTCTGAAAGCCAGCAGGCTCAAAACCCAAACACAGCCAATGTTTCAGCTCGAGTCCAAAGACAGGAAAAGATGGAAGTGCCAGCTCTGACAGCCTGGCTGGAGGAATTTCCTCTTCTTCACTGGAAGGTCAGCCTTCCTGTTTAGTTCAGACTTTTAGCTGATCGGATGAAGGCTCCCCACCCCGGGGAGGGCAATCTGCATTACTCAACCTATCATTCAAATGTTTGCCTCATCCCCAGACACCCTCACAGACACACCCAGAAGAATGCCTGAGTATCTGGGCACCTCGTGGTTTGGTCAAGCAGACACGTACAATTAACTGCCACAGCTACCCACTCCTTCAGAAGGCCAGCAGCCAGAAACTGTGCTGGGTCTTTGGGATAGTTTTGTTTTCTATGTATTTGAGCATTACGTTAACTAATACATACTTTTGACCAAGACCAGGTATTTTCTTCCTAAATCAGAAAAACCTAGAAACAATGAAAAGACCCCAAGCAATAGAGCAAAAAGTAGAAAAAGAACCATAACAGCAGAAATAATAATTGAAAATACAACTTTCTGGCAGTTCAGATACCAGTACTACAAAACAGCCCAAGGAGTCTGGCTCTGATCCTGCAAAGAGAGAAGCTACTGAAGTTCTGAGATTAATGAGAGGAACAGAGCTGAAATTCTGGATATAAGAATATTATTTGAATTATATACTAAGGTCATTTTCAAAATTATATTGATGTAAACTTTAGAATGATTTTTTTATTTATGTATTTAGGATTTATACTACCTCAGCAGAGTTCCAAAAGAATAGCTGAAGGCATCATGCAAAACACAACATAGACAAAAATATAAGCCTGCTGAGGACAGGAACTCCTTCTCATTTCTGTATTCACAGCACCCAAGAAGGCCAGCACATGATGAGTAAGAACAGATACACATTCATAAAATGAATGAATGAACAAATGAACAAACGAGTTCCTGGGTAAGAGGGGAAAAAAGTTGGAAAAAGATGTTACGAAGCAACCAGCTGGGAAGAGTTTGTTGTTGCGGCAACAGAACAGCAATACGTTTAGTGAAAGGGTTTCTATGCACTTAGAGGGAAGCCAGGAATAAAATGAGGGGGGGTTCTCACTGTCCAAAAAAGTCTACAAGATCCTTAAAGAAAAAAATGTTTTTTTAGAATTAACTGCTGGAAAAATTTATGGACTAAATCCTTACATAATAGATGTCTGTAACTACTATTTTGAGAGAAAAATCGTTATGTAAATACTTACGACACTGGTCCTCTAAGGTTTGTTAGAACATTGATAAAAGTAACATAATAAAACTTTTCTATAGAGAAGAGAGATAATGGTCTAGAAAGTTTGTATTTTATGATCTAATTTAGTATGGGGGAAATTAATCATATTTTTTAATTCTATGCTACATCTATGAAGAAACTTCTCTTATTATGAGTTACTTGAGAATTTTGCTCCAGACAGACTGCATATTAATAACCCAATTCATAATTTGCTAGAAAAGATAGTAAACAGAAAAATCAGATTAAAAGGTTTGTGTTACCATATCACAAAAATAAAATGGGACAAATTCTCACCAAAATTAGAGGGTATTCTTGGAGTTTTCCAAGTAGCAAATAGAAAATTCATGTAACACACAGAAAATTCACTTAGAAGGATCACGGGAGATCCAACATGGAGAGGCAGGAAACAGTAGCATCTTAGAAGGCAGCCTTCTTCCAAAGATGCTGCAAGACTCCATTTGAAATGCAGCTATTTTCTCACAAAAGAAACTAGCATGCTTCAGAATGAGCTGCGCAACAGATCTGCTAATTTTGTGATGGCTGACGTGTCCAGAAATTCAGGGGAGATCAGCCAGTTGATATTAACATTTATCATTCACAAGTCCATTTAACAAATATTTGATTGCCAATTACATGTCAGGAATTGTGTCAGTTACAGTAATTAGCAAAACATATATAGCTCTTGATCTCAAAGAGCTTACAGTCTAAGATGGAAAGCCGACACTGAAAAATTAACCCAGGTATAATATGTAAACAACAATAAGTGACAGGAAAGTAAGTTCTAAAGTTGGTAGTTGGGGAACTGAATTTACATGGTAGGGGAAAGGTCAGAGGAAGACTGCTTGAGAAAGTCACATTTAAAGTATGACGCAGGGCGCCTGGGTGGTTCAGTCGGTTACCATCGGACTCCTGATTTTAGCTCAGGTCTTAATCTCAGAGTCCTGAGATTTGGACAGCAGCCAGTCTGGATCCCCTGCTCGGTGTGGAGTTGGTTTGAGATTCTCTCTCTCTCCCTCTCCTTCTGCTCCTGCCCCCATGCTCTCTAAATACATAAATAAATAACTAAAATCTTAAAAAAAAAATTTTTTTTAAAGGGGGCACCTGGGTGGCTTAGTCAGGATCCCAGGCCAGCCCTGCATCAGGTTCCTTGCCCAACCGGGAGCCTGCTTCTCCCTCTGCCTCTGCTGCTCCCCCTGCTTGTGCTCTCCCTCTCTCAAATAAATACATAAAATCTTTCAAAAATTTTGTTTTGTTTTTTTGGTTTTTTTTTTAAGAATCAAGTGTGATGCAAAGGAGAGAAAGGAGTGATTTCCCTAGGCAAGAACAAAGCAACCAGCATGTGATGAAGGAACTGAAAGGGGAAGATTGGGGCAGGAAGAATGAGCAGTGCCGTCTCGTGTACACACTATTTTCAAACACATTGATCCCAATCTTTGCAGCACTCTGTGGTCAAGGTATTGGCATCCCGTTTATACACAAAGAAAGTGTGTTCTTACTCAAGAATACAGAGTGCTGCTAAACAGAGGGGGGAGACTCAAAGTTAGGTCAAGTTTTAGGTTATACATTCCTTTTATTAAGGCTCTAAGGTGAGAAGGTTTAATTATTTAATTCTCACCAAATGGGATTAAAGTTCAAGGTCTATAAAATATAAGGTTAAATATTTTACATTCCATCCTTCAGACATACATTCCAGTTTCTGTAGGTTTTACATGTGAAAAGCCATATTTTTACGTGTATCCAAACTACGACTTATGTACATATGTATATAGACTTATGTACTATAACTACATATAGTTAGTTTAAATGGCTTTTAAAATCTCTCTAGCAAAGATTTTGAAGCAGTTTTAGGTTATATAAAAATACAATTACCAACAAGTTCATGGTAATACGTTACTATGATCCTTTAAAATTTTACAGAGTGTTTACATAAATTTCAGGATATTTAAGAAAATAGCTGGCTTACTACTGGAACTATAATGATCACATATTGGATAACATAAATGTCTCTAGGTATCTCCTTTCCCTAACAAAAGCTAAAAAGAATGTTATTTTTAAAGATTTTATATATTCATTTGACAGAGAGAGAGAGAGAGAGAGATCAATCACAAGTAGACAGAGAGGCAGGCAGAGAGAGAGAGGGGAAAGCGGGCTTCCCACTGAGCAGAAAGCCTGATAGGGGCTCGATCCCAAACTCTGAGATCATGATCTGAGCTGAAGGCAGAGGCTTAGGCCACTGAGCCACACAGGTGCCCTTGGAAAAAAATGTTCTTATTAATTGTTAATACTTCTAATGTCCTATGGTAGACAGAATACTGATTCCCTAAAGATATTTGCACCCCAAATATCTTGTCTTGTGAATTTTACCTCACACAGAAAAAGGGGCTTTAAAGATGGAATTAAGCTTCCAGAGGCTGAAAACAACCCTCAGCTGACAGTCAACAAGTAAACTGGAACCTCAGTCCTACAACCACAAGAAACTGAATTCTGCCACCAACCTGAATGAGCAAGGAAGCAGAATTTCCTCAGAGCTTCTAGTAAGGAATGATACCCAGCTGACACACTGACGTTAGCTCAGTGAGACCTGTGTCAGACTTCTGATCTACTGAACTAGAGAAAATAAACCGGTATTGCTTTAAGATGCTATTTTTGTAGTAATTAGTTATGGCAGCAATGGCAATAATACTTTTATCATTCCTGGGCTCCTTGATTACAGGTTCTTTGAAACTGTTACTACAAACGAAGTCTTCATTGACAAGTACAATAACATTTTTCAGTTCTATTGACTACTGCTCCTCCTGACTGCCTCCTTCTTGGAATCATCTCTTCCCTTGGTTTTATTGTCACCATTCCTGATTCTTAACTTCTTCCTTTTCTCAGCCTTGGACACAGGCACTTTCTCCAATCTTCTGTAAATGTTGCTATTCCTTAGGTTTTTGTCCCCAGGATCTCTTCTTACATGACATAAACTCTTGGCTTCTACCTATAAAAGATAGCCAAGGACTCCCAAATCTTATCCACAGCTCAAAAGTCACTCCGTAATTTCAAATCACTATCCCATCTTGAAAGATTGTCCCAAAGTTTCTGCTAATTTGAACTTAGTCTTTCTTCCCAAACCTGCTTCTCTATCTATTGAATGTTCCTCCTCACTTCACTGTACCTCCAGTCAACTAAACCAGTCAAGTCACTTGGCCATTATCTTAAGACTATTCTTTTTCATGGGTCCCCTATTTCACTGGTGGCTGAACACACTTGGGCATTTCTTAAATGTCTTGTTCTATCCCCAAGCCACAGCCTCTATCTATCATTTCTGAAATAGATTAGGAATCTATCATTTCTGAAATAGATTAGTAAACTCCCACTTTGCCTCAGCCTCATCACTTTCAGTCTGGCCAATCTCTAAATCTTTCCTCCACCTTTTCTCCAGCAAGAGTTTTCTAAAGCAAGTCTTATCTTACTGTTTATAAAAATGTACAGCAGTTCTCAGCATAAAATCTGTCCTTTTAAAACTTATTTCTTTCGCTCCCTTCAACACTCACCTATGTATGTAATACATTAATACTATTCTGTATGCTGGATCTTATAACTGAGGTGCCTTTCTGCTGATCATTTTCAGTGGCTGATTGAGGACTCACCCAAAAGTGGTACATCTCAAAGGTAGAGTTTTAAAATCACTATTTTTAAAGTTTTAGTTGTCCTGCAGCTTTCGGAAGAACTCAAGTACAGAATGATATAATAGAAAATACACTGAACTTGGCACATTCACACCAAGCTCCTAGTTCTATTATTGAAAAGGCAAGAGGTTAAAACTGCCTGGGGCTTGTTGTTTTTCATTTGTCAACTGCAAGAGTCAAACTAGATGATTTAAAAGGTCCATTAAAATGGACACTTCTAGCTTTCTACTTAAGAGCACTAAAACTTACTAGGCACTGAAAAGCAGTAAAGCTAACATAACACTATTCAGTTTCTAGATATCCATCAACATACTTATTCATATACAATGATTAACTATATCAACTAGATAATATAGATTATCTTGCTCTAAGGCTTTAAGGATAGGTCTAAATGGTATTGAAAGTTCCAATCAACCAAATGTGAAGGCAGAAATGTAAAGTGAAAAGAGGCCAATTTACTATTACCAAGGGAAGGCTATCTAGAGTGATGTAAAAATTTTAAAGCAAGCGAAATCTTAAGACTGAGATCATGGTTTTGATGGCTTTTATGAATCAAAATTTCAAACTTTTTTCGTAATTTGAGACTCCTTCCCACGGCCACTTTCTCTCTTCCCCTTCTGTGCTTTGTTGCCACTTGCTTTTAAGTCCCAAGCAAATGGCTCTTTGTTGCTTGGGCGATGCTATAAATAAAATCAGCTAAAGCGTCTGATTGATCGTAAACAGGCTTTGGGCGATAATGAGTCTATAGTAATTAGGGCTTCACTGGATTCAACCCAACCCTCCCGCTCCTTCCCTGGTGGCGCACACCGGGCTCCAGGCAGTGCATCTAGGGAGAGGCCAGGAATTACAGGTCCCCGCGCTAAGAGCGTTGGGTCTCTTCGCCTTTACAGAGGCAGAGATTGTAAACTGCGCCTTTTTTGGTTTTGTTCACGTTTTCGTGAAAACTAGCGGGTGGGGTGAGCTGCAGCCAGACACGCCCCCGCCCTCCGTAGATCCCTCCTGCGCGCGCACCTGCGCTCGAGCTTGGAACGGGGCTGAAATGGTAACCGCTGGAATAACGGACTCCGCTCCCTGGGGCCGCTCTAGCCCCCGGGGTCCGGCCGGGATGGAGAAGGCACCCGTCTTCTCTGCGCCCCAGCCCCAGCGCAGCAGGTGGACGCAGCAGTTCGGGGGGACCCAAAGGACGCGGCGTGGCATCCACTTCTGCCGCTCGTGGCTGGCTCTCCTCCTCCAGAGGCCGGGAGAGCCCACCCAAGAACCTAGCTCGGGGCACTCCAGCCCCGAACTCTACAGCCAGCCCCTCACCTGGCCCCAACCTGTTCAGCCTGGAGGGTCGCCAAAGAGAGGGGAGCGGCCCAGGAATCCCCGCCCTGGGCGTAGAAGCAAGGACTCCCATTCCTCACCCTAGCCCCAGCAGAAAGAGCAGCAGGCAAGTGGCCCACTACCCACGCACCTGTCTTGCGGGCCCGTTTTCGGCAGTGGCAGCTCAGATGTCCGAGTCGCTGCCACTTGGTCCCCGCGCTTCCCCAGACCAGTCCCGCCGGCGGCCGCCCAGCAGCGACTGCTAACCGCGCATGCGCGTGCGGCTGCAAGCTGGGAGGAGGCGGCGGCGGGAGGCGCGTGCACCGGGAGGCTCAACCGCCGCGGAGGGGCGCTGCTGGGCGAGGCTTGTGCTGAGCGTCCAGCCACCCTAAGGCGCGTCTTCGGGCTCGCGCCAGCTCTGCCAGCCAGTCGTGGTATGGACCGGGCTCCTGGACTGGCATGGGACGCATTCCTCATTAGCCGGAAGGCTTTCTCTTCCCTAGGAGCGGCTGTCTTCTTTGCATTCAGAGGGGTTCTGCCTGCTATTGCACAGAAGTGGGTCCTGAGTTTTAAATAAACCCCGTTTTGAACAGTGCCCAGTTAGCACCCCAGGCCTTTCCTAGAGTTCTATATGTTAAGAGATGAGAAGTCATTGTGGTCTGCAAGGAGGCTTCTTACTTCGTGTGGGTGTGCGTATGATAAAGATCTATAGAATGTTAATATAAATAATTGCTTTCTTTCTGAAATACTACCAGTAAGAATTGGTAACATTTATTGTGCTCACTATACTCTAGGGGATTTACATCCATTATTTCATTTAACCATCACAGCAACCCAGGTGAAGGAACTATAGATGATTACTTGTCTGAAACTTTGATTAAGAAATAGGGTTCAAATCCAGGCCTGTCTCTCTCAAGAGCCTCTACTTATAAACAACACACCAAAAATAAAAATACAGTGTAAAGGTAGGATTGAATCACAAGCTTCTTGGCCCCATGGATGGTTTGCCGTGCAGCTCTCACTAATATTTTACAGTAAATCTGGACAGGATTTGAATAGCTGGGATGTATGGTAGGCATATGTTCAACTGTTTAAGAAAATGCTGAGCTGTTTATGTTCCCAGCCGCCATGTATGAGAATTCCAGTTATGCTAATTGCTTGGTATGGCCAGTCTTAATCCTTCCAGAGGTCAGTCAATGACGTCTCATTGTGGTTTCACTTTTTTTTTAAGAGAGAGGGCAAGGAGAGGAAGGGGCAGAGGGAGAAGGAGAATCTCAAGCTAACTCCCCGCTGAGTGCCCAGCCAACATGGGGCTGGATCTCAAGACCCTGAGATCATGACCTGAGCAGAGATCAGGAGTCTATGGCTCAATCCACCAAGCCACCCACATGCTTCTCACTATGGTTATAAATACTATGTAGTTTTCTTATATATTACCAAATCCCCTCCTTAGGAGTTCTATCATTTGGTGTCCTCATCAACAGTGTATGAGAATGTTTATTTCTACATAACCTCACCCAAAAGAATGTACTGTTAAGCTTTTGAATTTTTGCCAACCTGATGGAGCAATTTTTGAGATCTCAGTGTAGTTTTAATTTTTACTTCTAAGTGAGGCTGAATAAATTTTTATATTTAAAGGCAATGTTTTCTTTATATTGCTTCCACATTTTAAGTTATAGTTAGCATACCTTTCCCTAGGGGAGACTGAATGGGTCAGTTGGTTAAGCATCTGCCTTCTGCTCAGGTCCTGATCCCAGGATCCTGGGATTGAGACCTCCATAGGCTCCCTGCTCAGTGGGGAGTCTGCTTCTCTCGCTTCCTGCTTGTGGTCTCTCTCGCTGTCAAATAAATAAAATCTTTTAAAAAATACCTTTCTCTACTCCCAGGTTGTAGAGTGATTCACCTATATTTTCTTTTAATACTTGTATAATTTTAATTATTTCTGACTCATTTGAAGTTTTTGTGGGGCATGTAAGTCTTTTATTTCTCCAAAAGCCTATCCAGTTGTCCTGATATCATTTATCAGAGTATCTCTTTGCCCAGCGATTTAAGATACTGCTTTTATCATTTACTAAGTATCCATATGTACTTGAGTGTATTTCTGGACTTTCTACTCTATTTCAGTGATTTGTCTACCCAAATGCTGGTACAAAGTGCTACAGTGTTTTAATTATAAAGGCTTTGAAAAATATTTTACTGTCTGGTTGTTCTAGATCCCCTCCTGGCTTTTCCTTTTCAGTACTTCTCCAGATATTCTTGGATTTTTTTTCCCATATGAACCTTAGTATCAATATGCCGACCTCCAGCAGAAAAAGATTGTTGGCATATTTACTGGGATCACAATAAGATTGTAAGTTACCTTATGAAGAACTAAAATTTTGATGAGATGTCGTATCCGAGAAGAGAGAAGCCTTTCTATTTGCCTGAGTGTCTTGCATCTTTAGGAGTGTTTTATAGCTTTCTTTGTATAGGTTTTGCACATTTATCTTTAGATCAACTTCACTGAGATTTACATACACTAAATACCATTCATTTAAAGCTTACAATTTGATGAGTTTTGACAAGTGTACATACCTCTGAAAACACTTCCGCAATTAAAATATAGACTATTTCTATCACTTCCAAAAGTTTCTTTGTTTTGTACATTTCTTCTTAGATTTATTCCTAAATGTCTTTTTCACTGATATTATAAAAGAGGTTTTTCCCATTCGTAATATATTCTAAGGGTTTATTATCACTTTTAAGAAGTTACTCACTTTTGACTGCTAAAGTTATATCCCAATATCTCACTGTATTATTTTAATTAGTTTTGTGATTAAGTCCCCTGAATTTTTCCACATATATTATCATCCTATCTTCAAACAGAACTTTGCTTTTTTCCAATTCTCATGCCTATAACTCTTTTTCCTTTTCAAATTTCATTGGCTAACCTTGCCAGAACAATGTAACAGTCCTGGAGATAGTGGGGTTCATTTGCTCGGTTTCTGATGCTAGTAGAAATGCCTCCAGTGTTTCCCCATTAAATAACCATTTTTAGAATTGAGGTATATACACCGTATCTAGAACTATCAGACTTAGCAAATTAAGATACAGGACACTCAATGAGATTCTAATTTCATATGAACAGATAATTTTTAGTACATATATTGTTCATATGTGTTTATCATGTTAAGAAAGTATCCATTCATTGTTATTTTAATATTCTTATAGAAAATAGGTGTTGCATTTTTCTGCGGAAATAATCATATGATTTTTCTCCTGAGACCTATCAGTAAGAATCCTATCCAGATCCTTACCCACTTGGTATCAAAAAACCAGGTCATGGGGCGCCTGGGTGGCTCAGTGGGTTAAGCCGCTGCCTTCGGCTTGGGTCATGATCCCAGGGTCCTGGGATCGAGCCCCGCGTCGGGCTCTCTGCTCAGCAGGGAGCCTGCTTCCTCCTTCCTCTCTCTCTTCCTGCCTCTCTGCCTACTTGTGAATTCTATCTGTCAAATGAAATAAATAAAATCTTAAAAAAAAAAAAAACAGGTCATGGTGTATTGTTCTCTTAATGTGGCTTAGGAATTTATCTCTAATACTGCATTTAAGATTTCTGCATCATATAGGTCTGTGGTTTTTTTTCTTTCTTTTTTTTTTTTTTTGTGCTATCATTATCAGGACCAGGTATTCATGTTATATTTCCACCACTAAAAGAGTTGGTAACTTTTCCATTATTTGCTATACTCAAACAATTTTAAAATACTGGGACTATCTGGTTTCGCAAAGTTTAGCTAAATTCCCTTGTGTAATCATCTAGGTTTAATGTCTCTTTGTGCTTGTTATCTCTCAACAGCTTTCTCTATTTCTTCATCAAAATTCATTGGTTTATGCTTTCTGTCTCTATTCATAATAATTTCAGTAAACCAAATCCTCCTAAAAAATCTTCATTTTATCTGGGCTTCTAGAAAGAAAACTAATACTGGCAAAACACAAACCCAAGAAGAAAACTAATACTGGCAAAACACAAACCTATCAGTTCATATAAACTTCCTCATAATTCATTGCCTATGACTGGCAATTAATATGAGTAATAATACTAATTTATTAATAATGTAATACTAATATAATAATAATAGTATTAATAACATAGCATCTAAAATGTAACTAGGAGGGAAAAAGGTAATTAAGGGGAAAAACGTAATTAGTTTTTGTGGGAAATATCTGCCCAGGTTTAGCTCCCATTATTTTTTCATAATTGCTGCAAATCTGCCACAGAGTGGAAGCTCCACAGAAGTATACAACAAACCCCAAGATATTGTTACCCACCTATGCTGGTAGAGGGTTAACTCCTATTTACCCAAAGAGTACAGTCACATTTGCTATTGCTACCCCCTCAGCTTTACTGAAATATACTTGACATATTGCTGCTTCTCTTCTAAAAAGGGAGAATGAAATGTGAATGGTTCAGCTTTCATATACTCCTTATATGTTGTTATGTGACACAGTTTAGACTGAGGTAAATATGTAAAGTTTTGGCAGTCAAGGACAGTTAATACATTAGCAGTATAAATTATGATTTTTGTATTTTATTGAAGAATCAGGAGAAAGAAGAAACATCTCTTATTATTTCTCAAAACAAATAAAATAAACCCCAAAAGAATAACAAGAAGAATAGGGGAGTTTAATAGACTTCTCTAAGAAACTGATAGATCATTCAAGCAGACAAAAATTCATTAGAATTAAAAGAACTTGAAAATGTAAATTAAAAAGCCTCATATAAGAGAGTCCTTTACCCAATAAATAGGAATATTTTAAAAAGACATTTTTAAAGCACAAAACTAACTTTTATAAAAAACAAGTGAATGCAACATATTTGAAAAGGGGTGTAAAATTCATAACAATTCTCAAATCATCACACAGATAAAATCCACTAATATCAATGTAATTAAATAAGAAATCAACAGTAAAAGATGGCAAAAACCAATATATTTGAAAGAAAAAGGAAACGCAAAACTACCAACTAACCCCAGAGCTAAAAAGATAATAATAAGAGAAATTATAAATCTTTAGAACTGAATGACTATCAGAATATATAAATATCAAGAGGTTGGTAATTCAATGGCACTTCGGGGTAAGTTTATAGTTTATAGTAAGTTTATAGTTTTATGAATTTATTTAAAAGAAGATATCTTTAAATATGTAGAGCCAGGGTTGCTTAAATTGTGCTTTCTATTTCTTTAGATGTCCTAACAAAATGGATAAGAACATACTCCAGTATACACAGAACTTGTTTGTGGCAATGGCAATTTTCTAAACTTGTAGATATTTAATGAGATTATGTGACAACATCACTAAGTTAACAAAATACATTTCTTAATTTCAAAAACTTCCCTGCTTTTACTATTTTAAAATTAAATTATAATAGTAATAGTACAAGCATCATAAATATTTTAATTTTTCTTGATGTAAGAGGTAGTTTAGTACTTTCAATTCTAGTAGATTACTGTTTTCTCCTCTTCTATACAATTATGCATTTTCATTATTATAATTTCTGAAAGAGGCCATGAGAAAGCAAGGTTCTCTGCGGTTCCAAGGTATTATAGGGTTTTTTTCTTGTTATGCTTATTATCTTCATATTTTCTGAAATAAAAACAAAAAACCTGTAACATGCAGAAATAACATTCACAAAGATGGAATTACTTTCATGAAAATTTTTGAGAATGATGTTCTTTCATTATTCTGTCCTTTTAACAAACTTTCCCTTTATAAATAAGATAGTTTTACACTGGCAAAATACACGATTCTTAAGATGTATTATTAATATTGTCCTGGTGTTAAAATTACTGAAAGTAGACTTCTATCACTGGGATACCTGGAAAATCCATCTTGTTGGATTATCATTAAAGCCAACAAACTGTTATAAATAAGGTACAGATATTTTTAAACATTCACTTTATTTTAATGTTTATAATTTAAAATATAAATACTGAAAAGATTTAGGATAACTAAGTAAAGACCTAATATCTTTTAATACTAATATATGAAAGAAAATCCTAAATATAAAATTAGAACTGAAAAATTTTGCTGTGACTATGAGTACTACATTTCACATGAAATTAGTTTTGAACTTATTAGTCAAGAGGAACAAAATACCCACAATGGGCAAAAGGAATCATGACAATTCTTTGGGAAAGAATATCTTTTTTAAAGCTCCAAATTCTTTAAAAAAGTTTTTTAAAAAATTTATTTGACAAAGAGAGAGAGCACAAGCAGGGGCAGTTAGGGAGGGAGAAGCAGATTCCCCGCTGAGCAGAGCCTGACACAGTGTTTGATCCCAGGACCCTGGGATCATGACCTGAGCCAAAGGCAGAGGCTTAACCCACTGAGCCACCCAGGTGCCTCTCTAGTTCCAAATTCTAAGAGAACGTCGTAACATGTATTTTACATAGAAAAGAAACATAAAACTTGAAATAACTGCTTTGAAGAAAATGCAAATATGCCATACATCATTCTTTAATAAAAGTCAAAACCATAAATTCAATTCAGTTAGAGCATTTTGATGGGAAATACCTATCTACTTCCTTTCTTTCCATCACCTGCAACTAGGCATACCAAATGTAGCAACAGCAAAAAAAAAGAACGGGTCATACATAGATACAAAAAAAAAAAAAAGTCATTGTTCAACTAAATTCAAGGTTAAGTGGGGTATCCTGTATTTTATCTGGTAATCCTACTTCCAACACCTTGAAACACTTTGCCCCTTGATCAGTACACTGTAGTAAAACAAAAATAACTTTTCATATAGGATGAAACACTAGCAAATTATAGAAACACAATATTTTGTTGCTTATGAACAAAAAAACTTCAAGTATCTTTTTTAGGATTTACTTATATTAAAGAGAGAGAGAGAGCGGGGAGTGCTCCATCCCAGGACTCTGAGATGATGACCTGAGAGCTGGGACCAAGAGTCAGATGCTTAACTGACTATGACCTTCACGTGTCCCAAAACTTTAAGTGTCTTATCTGAGTTTTCAGAAATTATTCATACAGAAATATTTCAACTGTTTCTAAAATAAATTTCTTTTATATTTATTATAGATTAAGAACATGAAATGATAAAGAACATTTAAATGACTGACATAGGCATATTTTTAAAAAACTAAAACCCTAGGAAATTTATCACTAAGAAAAATTTTTTGTTTATTGAATTATTATTTTTGAGCTACAAGCTGGATGACTAGAAATAAACCAAACTCTTTTTCTCCTTAATGAGCTATAGAAAATTTACCTTACATTTTAAAGTTTTATGAGAAGTGTAATATATAATTTAACTGGTTAAGGAACAAATTTTACATAAAAATTGTTTAAAGAGGTAATGAAATGAATATTAAGGAAAGCATAGCAACACTTGTTGATATGTTGGACATAGTTAAAGAAAGGAGGGGAGGGGTGCCTGGGTGGTTTGGTGGGTTAAGCATCTGCCTTCGCCTTGGTCATGAACTCAGGGTGCTGGGATCGAGCCCTGCATCGACTCCCTGCTAGGCAGGAAGCTTGCTTCTCCCTCTCCCACTGCTTGTGTTCCCTCTCTCGCTGTGTCTCCCTTTGTCAAATAAATAAATAAAATCTTAAAAAGAAAAGAGGGTGACATTTATTTCACTGGGGTCATGAATGTAAATTTTATCTTAATAAAATTAAAAATGGAAGAAAGTTGGAATATAATATCCAAACTCTTGGTTCTAGGTGGTGGACAGCTAGGCCCCACTGAAATGATAGTAAGTGAGCTGAAAAGACGTAACTCCAAACAATGTAAAGAATGAAAGGGGCTCTGAGACATTTAATTAAATTAACGAGACATAAATCTGATGGAAGCGTGGGGACTGACGGGCGGAGCCAATAAATCTGTAACCTTGGCACCAGGAATGGGGCTAGAATGGAGACAGCAAATTCGAGGAAAGATGGGAGCCCAACTAGGGCTAGCCCTGGAGAAGGAAGTGGGTCTGTGGGGGGAGCACCCACAGTCCCCAAGAACAGCAAGGGCTTTAGGCCCCAGGCAACTCATGTACAGTCTTCTCTGAGGAAAGCTGAATGTGCTGCCTGGATGTACTAGCTCAGGCAGTACAAAGCTCTCTATATTTTGGCATGTTGTTGCCCCTTCTCTCAAACCACTGGGAAAACAAAACAGGAAAAAAAAAAAAACACAAAAACTCCAACACAAAACAATCACAACCTAGCCAAGCACATACTGTAAAACAGAGTTTATAAACTGACAAATTCTACCCAGGTACCAAAGACTTTCAGGAAATCTCATTCCTTTATATTTTATAAAAGAATATGAAGATGAATGCAGTGTCAGGGGAGGGGAGAGGAGAAGAGGAAATAAATGACTCCTATTACCACCAGACCATCAAGAATCACTAAATATTTGAGGAAAGGGTGCAACCTAACAGAGACAGATAAAAACACACAAGGAGATTGATCTGAAAAAAACAAAAAAAAACAAAAAACAAAAAAACCCCAGCTCATTCAGAATACAGAAGAGAACTTTAAAAATCTTTCATGAAAAGATCTAATACTCTGAGATTTGAGGAAAATTGTACCAACAAAACAAATAGGTGGTAGGAAAAAAGGGAACAAAATAAAAATAAAACATTCATAGGAAAAATCAGTCAAGGAACCCATCTAGTACATAGAAAAAACAAGTGACAGAAATAGTAGAAAGGGGCACCTGTGTGGCTAAGCTGGGTTATGATCCCGGAGTGCTGGGATAGAGCCCGAGGCCCCACCTCTGGCTTCCTGCTCCATGGGGAATATGCTTCTCCCTCTGTTCCTTCCCCTGTTCATGCTCTCTCTAACTCTCTCTCATGTGCTTTCTTTCTCTCAAAAAGATAAATCTTCTTTAAAATAGAGAATAAAAGCTATGACACATAGGAGATCAATTCAGTAAGTTTGATTATTTGATTATTCTTTCAGAAAAGAGAACTTAGAAAAGGGGCAAAATAATTAAAGTTATTAACATGTTATCAACTGAATTTTGTGTTCCCCTCCCTCAGATTCATATGCGGAAACCTAATTCTTCAGTGTATTTAGAAATGGCAGCTTTGAGAGATAATTAGTTCCAGAGGGTTCATGAATGAGTTTAGTGCCTTTATAAGGGGATAAAGAGACTAGAGTTTTCTCTACTCTTGGCCATGTGAGGATATAGTCAGAAGACAACTGTCTACCAACCAGGAGGTGGGCTCTCATCAAAATCCCCCATGTTGGCAGCCCCCTGATTTTGGGATTGCAAATCCCTGGAACTATGAGAAATAAATTTCTGTTGTGTAAGCCACCCAGTCTGTGGTCTTTCTGTCATAGCAGCTGAAACTGACTAAGACATAATAAAAGTGAACAAGTATCTGAGCTAAATATGCATCTGTACTGCAGGAAAAATAATGTGGATAAATAAAATCTCGTAGCATAAGCGTACTATTTAGTAATATAAAGAAAACTATCAGAGGCATTTAAAGCAGAAATGATGAAATGTCATTGCCTCTGGTGAATGAGATAAGGCTGGGGAAGTACAGGGGGTTGTTGCCTCTTATTATAAGCTCCTTTTTATTCACTTTTAGCCAGATATGGGCATATTGCTTGAAAAATATAAACAAAGCTAAAAATTTTATATGATTAAATTTTATTCCATTTTTAAATACAGCCTTGGAAAATAAAAGGGGTAATCTATTCTCTAACTCTTTCCTCAGTTTGGAAACATCTAATTTTAAGTATCTAGAATTCTTAGCAAATAGACAGCTCATTATTTCCCTGAAACTGTTTTGGATAGGGAAATGTGGTTGCAATGGAGGATGCTGAAGGCATTTCAAATCCTAATGTGGGAGGGAAACTATGAGGTGGTGGTGGTCTTCTTGTTCTTGAAGGAACAAAGGGACACATTCTGAAAGAAGCGAGTAAAAGAGAAAGACAGGTGCCTGAGAGCACAACAGATAAAGGCTCCCGGGAAATTTACCAGTTGAGCTACCTTCTTCAAGCTTTTGCCCATCTCAGTCCCATTAAAAAAAGAAAAATACCTTTTAATATGATGCAGGTCTAACTGAAACTCATAGAATGCAGGGTCATCTTCATGGAAATGCAGCCACATTTCCTTGAAGTGGTATGTGTATAAATAATGTATACTTTTGATTATATATTATATGCCCCTTTTACTATTGAAGTGTCAAAAGGTAATTAGGCATGAACACACTCCCATCCATATAAACCACGCAGACGGAATGTTAAATGGGACGCAGATGAGGCTTGGTTAGAAGGGGAGGAATTCAAATTCCAAACCACACAGGAGCCAGTTAGTAGAAAGGTGGGCGTGGCTCTAAGGATGACCCAAGCTCAGAGCTGATGGTTACAGGGGAACAGGCAGGGGCACTGGAATTAGTTGCAGAGTCACAGTTGGAACATACATGCTTATGCCAAGCAGCAGACATCAAATGACATTGCCCAGCAGGGCAGAGAGTACAGGTGTTTGTGAAGAAGAAAACCAGACTCAAAAAGAATGGGTCTTCCCTACTCAGAAGAAAAGCTTCTGCACATAGTGAGCCCTGGACTGCCCATTCCTCCCATAAATACTGGAGAAAGTCTACAGAAAACAGACTCAACATTCACGGACAAAGCAACAGAGAATTTCAATAAGTAAGAAACAAAATTTAAGTTTGAGGGTATGTGAAACACAAGAAGCAGCAGATCCCAAGAATCTGAGTTCAGTCAAGGAAACAGATGCCACTTGAGGTATTTGGAAGAAAGAAATCTGCTTCATGCAGCTAGAGTGAACTAGAGGTGAACTCAACTCTTAGAAGGGTCATGGGAGCAAATGTCAAGAAGCCACTTCTGGAAACTGGAAATTCTCAGCAGAATATCGGGCCATTATGAGAACCCTGGAAGCCAGGAGAAGCCACCAGGGATCTCAGCTGGCCAGGCAGCAAGTGTGAACTCAAATTCCTGTCTACAGCAGGCATCTCTTGCCTCTTGGCCGCTGTCTTCCAGGTCTACTGAGAGTACCTCTCACTGACAACCTACCACAGCACTCTGTGAGGGAAAGACATTCTGTGAGGTGTACTCCCCCAATTTTACTGTGAGAAGCAAAGAATGGAAAGGAGGATGGCAATGATGTAGAATTAACAACTGACAATAAGTATAAGAAGCAGTTAAAATAATGAATTACACATATACTAATATACTACTGTTTAAGTGTAAATTAATTTTCTCTGAATGATAGGAAGGATATTGTGTATATAAAAAGAATCAACTGAAAATCCTGGAAATTAAGATTTTATTTTTGGAAGTTAAAAAACAAATGAGCCAAAAAGTGAAAGTTCAAGAATGAACCAGCAGGATGCCCCATAAAGATGGTGAATCAGATACAAGTATTTACTTTCACTCTTTCTAGAAATCACACTTAACCATAAGGGCCAGCTGAAGATGCATGACCTTACAGACAGAATGGCAAAGCAGACAATGGCAACCAAATGGAGGTATGAGAGAGCTGTGTCTCAAGCTGCCAGTGGGGAGCAGAGAAGCACAAACCCAAGGGCAGAACCCCCCCTACTGCTAGAAACGGAGGTGAAGAGGGGGTAGAACTAAGAGGATGGCTTGCAAGTCGCAGTGGTGGGTTAAGCTCTAAATATCCTCGGAACCAGGTGATGATCTTTTCTTCACTCCCGAAGGATAATTCTCTGAAAAGGCAAACATAAGGTATGTATCTAGACTCAAACCAGGGTAAGGATAATAATGATAAAGGGGACAAATAGGGGCACCTGAGTGGCTCAGTCCATTAAGTGTCCGTCCGTCATTAAGTCTTGATTTTGGCTCAGGTCATGATCTCATGGTCGTGTTTTCAGGGTTGTAAGATTGAGCCCCGCATCGGGCTCCACGCTTGCCAGGGAGTCTGCTTGAAATTCTCTCTCCCAGTCTCCCTCTGTGGCTCCCTGCCCATAAATAAATAAATAAATCTAAAAAAAAAAAGAAGAAGGAGGAGGAGGAGAAGAAGAAATCAGAACAAATAAGTAAATATTGACAAAGTGAACACCGAAAGCCCAGCTATCTTTACCCACTTGGCTCCCCGATTCTCTAGCAAATTGACTAGCCCACACAGCAAGACTGGGAGGCACTAACACAGGTGATTCTCTGGGAAAGAGCCTAGCCACTCCGACTCCGACAGTGAAACTGACAGGTTCTGCCATGTGTTCAGAGCCTCCAACCAGCTTTCTCCATTTGAACGTACAATCTGTATCACTACATACACATGGAAAACCTTCAGCAACTTGAGGAACAGAGACCAACAACAACAAAAAACAACTTGGAGGAAATAGAAACTTACAGGAAGAAGAAATTTTTAAAAAATCTTTAAAAAGAACTATTAAAATCCTCAGAGGGTTAAGTGGAAGCATTTCAATCATAAAATAAGAACTGAGTGTTGAAAGAGGGGACAATGGCATTAGGAGCACAAAAGGGGTTCCTGTCTAAGAACAAGAACTTATTTTAAGGCTAAAATAACAAAAACAATAATCAATCAATGAAAACTGCCCTCCCCCCAAAAAAGCACTAATAAAAAGGATTTAAGACGAAATTTACAAAAATTTTCAGAAAGTGAAGCAAATAGAAAGAAAACAGGAAGGAGAAAGTAGGGGAGAGAGAGAAAACATCAATCCAAGGAATCCAACAGTCAAAACAGGGATCCTTAAAAAGAACATAAAAAATAGAGAAAATTTATCAATAAAATAATTTGCGAATATTTTCCAGAATCCAAACATGAGTTTTCACATTAAAAAGCTCTACCAAATATGAATCACAATCAATAAAAATAGACCCATCGTCATGAAACTGTAGAACCTTAAATAAATATAAGACAAATATTAAAGGTTTACAGATGGGAAAATTGTTCTTATATCAAGAAACAGGAATTAAAATGGCTTTAATTACTTTTCATTGGCTACACTCTTGAATACCTTCAAGAATCAGAATTCAGATTTCTTTGCCTAGCCAACCTAACAATGAAGTTTGACAGACTCTAGTAATTTCAAGATGTTTTACTTCTCCAAGAATTCACTTCCTACACAGTCTTTCTCAAGAAATTACTAGAGGATGTGCTTTACTAAACAAACAAGTAGACCAAGTATGATACAGATTTGGGATATTGAAGACAGGAAAATCAACCCCCCGGTTCTTTTTTTTTTTTTTTTTTAAAGATTTTATTTATTTATTTGAGAGAGAGAGAGACAGTGAGAGAGAGCACGAGCGAGGAGAAAGTCAGAGAGTGAAGCAGACTCCCCATGGAGCTGGGAGCCTGATGTGGGACTCGATCCCGGGACTCCAGGATCACGCCCTGAGCCGAAGGCAGTCGTCCAACCAACTGAGCCACCCAGGCGTCCCAACCCCCCGGTTCTTAAGATATTTTCTAGAACTGGTCAGAGGGCTGAAGAAGAGGTATTTTTCAAGATTAAGAAGGAGTAGAAATGTAGAAAGCACTTGACGATATTCAACATTTATCCATGATTTTTAAATGTTTGAATATACCAAGAACAGATTTAGATAATTTACAGGGAATCTAAGGGTGAATTAGTGATAAGTTACATTGAAATAAAATCAATTTAAAACTCCAAAAGAAGAGGCGACTCGGTGACTCCGTTGGTTGGGCAACTGCCTTCGGTCAGGTCATGATCCTGGAGTCCCAGCATCGAGTCCCACATCAAGCTCCCTGCTTGGCAGGGAATCTGCTTCTCCCTCTTCTCATGCTCTCTCTCTCTCTCTCATTCTCTCTCAAATAAATAAATAAAATCTTCAAAAAAACCTCCAAAAAAAGTTGTATAATAAAGGAAAAATAAAGGATATTATGTAGTTTAAGTGGAAATAGCATTTATATTCTCATAAAATCACTGAATACTGAGCTAACCACTGACATAACTATATGGATAGAGTGGAGTTTGGGTGGAGTGAACTCTATCAAAGTTAAAATCTTTCATTCATTGAAAGAAAATGAAATTTTAAAAATGAAAGAGAAAGCCATAAGACTTGCAGTCAGACTATATATGGAATTATAACAACTCAAAAATAAACAGGTGAACAACCCATTTTTTAAATGGTCAAATACTCAATAAGACACTTCACAAAACATATACATACATGTCATTAACATCTGCGTTTTGTAAAAATCTATGTATTTTATATATGTACACACACAAGCAACTAGCAATGATGCTCAACATCATTGGTCATTAAAGAAATGCAAATTAAAATCATAATGAGATATCAGGATCTGCCATTTCTAGCATTCCATACAAATTGAATCATACAGTATATAGTCTTTTGCATCTGGCTTTTTTCATTTAGTATAATGCAACTTTAGAGATTCATCCATATTGTTACAACTATTGATAAGAATGAGTCTTCAGGGGTGCCTGGTGGCTCAGTTGGTTAAGTGTCTGTTTTCAGCTCAGGTCATGATCCCAGGGTCCTGGGATGAGCCCAGCATTGGGCTCCTTGCTCAGCAGGGAGTCTGCCTCTCCCTCTGCCCCTCGCCCTCCTTCACTCCTTGCTTGCATGTGTGCGCGCTCTCTCTCTCAAATAGATAAAAATCTTTAAAAAAAATGAGGCTTCAAACTCAAATCTATTGCCTCCAAATTCATTGTATGTCTACAGTATATGATAAAAAAGGAAAGGAAAATACTTATTCATTCTTCTAAAACAAAATATTAGTATATTAGAAAGTTATCTGTATATGATTTTAAAATACACAAAACACGATTATAAATTAAGGCCAACAAATATCTGATAATTTTCTATATATCAGTTTCATACTTACTAAAACAAATATCTGATAATTTTCTATATATATATCTTTATACTTACTACTTTATACTTACTATATTATCAAAGGCTTAAATTTTTTTATATGATACAGTCTCTTATCCACTATGAAGTAAGTTGAGAGCTAAGACTAATCCTTATTATGCCATTTTTTCCAAAGAATGTTGTTCATCAATTTTAAAGAAGGTATTTGAATTATGAAGCTCCTAATAATAAATATCCTATTAGAAAATTTTAAAATAATATAATTAAATAATTATATATATAATTAAGTAATTTTGACAATTAAAATAATATAGATTTTGGAAAATACACAATCACATTTGACATATCATTAAATTGTTATTTATTTCTATTTCACGTGGGGTGAGGTATAAAAAAAGAAAAAAGCTAGATTATAATATCAAACTACGAATGATTAGATAAATATTCTAGTCTGTTGTGAATTTACAAAAGGTAAGGTTAAAATAGCTTATCCAGCAAAAAATATAATAGAAGGAAAGAGTCCCATTATATAGCACCAACAAACAGAATGGCATAGACAGTTTCTTTCTGCATCACCTGCGGCCATGTTTTATTTATTTTCATGGTGTTATTTGTTGTATTAACATTCATAACAGTTAAATTTTCATTATTCCTGGCGCTTGTTTGTTTTGCTTAATGAACACTTTTAATCTAGACACTTTGCCTAACGGCTAACAGCTAAGGCTTACTGAATCCACACTATGTTTCAGACAGCGTTCCAAAGAGTGCAGTGCAATAGACACATAGAGATAAGGAGTAGAAAAGGTGGAAAGAGGGCAGGTCATAAAAAAAAAATGAATGAAATGATGGGAGTATGTGTATGTGCATTTCTCTCATTTTAATTGACAAAGGGTTAAAGCAATCACTTGCTTTGTCGTGTGAAGAAACTAAGAAGGGAGAGATTACAAAGGTGGGAAACATCTTAAAGATCATCTAATTTAAACTTCTCTTGGGACGCCTGCGTGGCTCAGTGGGTTAAGCCGCTGCCTTCGGCTCAGGTCATGATCTCAGGGTCCTGGGATCGAGTCCCACATCGGGCTCTCTGCTCAGCAGGGAGCCTGCTTCCTCCTCTCTCTCTGCCTGCCTCTCTGCCTACTTGTGATCTCTGTCAAATAAATAAATAAAATCTTTTAAAAAAAAAATTAAACTTCTCTTACAGATGAAAAAAGCACAGAGTGTTAGGGCTTGCCCAATATCATGTACATAAGCCACCATTACTAAAACCTAGTTGTTTTGATTCTGAAGTCTTTGCTTCTTCTGTCCTACCAAGATGTTAAGTCAATTACAAATAAATTGCTTCCAAAAAAGATGGCAAATTAAAGAATGATTAAAAATCAAACAATACTGATTTTTTATTGATATTTTGTTGATCTCAGTAATCTTAAAGAAGAATGTTGATACATTTCAGTTCAATAATAGGGGCATTTTACTTAGAAATATTCTATAACTTTAAATAGACTAAGATGGTGAATTTTATTATGATTTTTAAAACATGTTTGTCAATTACTTGCATTGCACAGCTGGTAACAGTAAAACAAAGAAGTTTACATAGGCTAGATTTTTCTTACCATGACAGGTAACTCGGGTCTTGAAAAGAAAATTGCTCTGCCCAACATAAAGTTATCATAAGATGAATTATGTTTAAACAACCATATTTTATTCTCAAGTTTTCATTTCTCCTTTCATAAACAATATTTTATAAGTTCATGAGACATTGTATATTACTCAAGATACATTTCAAAATCTTACTTTGGAATATTGTTCTTCGCCAGGGAGTGATGACTCTATACCCACATGCTGGAAAAGAGAAGGCTTGTATCGAATACGAATTTGTTTATTTCGTTCTGCACATTTTTCCTAGGGAAAAATAAGAGAAACAACAATCTTCTGTAACAACCCAAATACTCCTTTTGATTGCATTTATGGGTGGCAGAATTTTGTATTATGTTAGTTTTTGTATTATATTAGGTTTTTATTTTGATATTTAAAAATTACATTAAACTTTATTTCTTAACTTTTCCTTCATTAGGATAATAAAACACAAGTTGAGATATAAAAAGGTTTTAGTTAAAGCATGTATTTTCCTGAACTCTGCCTTAGAAAATCAGGCTACTGTTGTACCAACTATAATCTTCTGCTCCCTTCTTTTTATTTCAATAACATAGATGAAATTTTTTCATATTTTTCTATTTATCTCAGATTACATTATTCTTTCTTTTCATAGTCATTAATTCCTAAACTGAGCTATATCTTCTTTAATTTCTTCTTAAATATAAAAACACATGATTAAAATGAAGAACCAATATTATATTTTATGAAAAAAGATCTGGTTAACCTCATTAAAATAAAAATAAGAAAGATGACCTGTGATACCATTCCTATTAGAAGAAAACATCTGAAATTATTATGATTTTTGATAATTATTTTATATACTGTATACACAGAAAATTCATAAAAATACATCTCAAATGTTTATACTCAATTTTTTAAAAAGATTTATTTATTTGAGAGAGAGTGTGTATGCATGCACACTAGGGAGAGTAAACACCCAGTGGGGAGGGGCACAGAGAGAGGAAGAGACAAAATCTCAAGCAGGCTCCCCACTGAGCATAGAGCCAGAGACAGGGCTGGATCGCATGATCCTGCAACCATCACCCAAGCCCAATCAATAGTCAGATGCTTAACTGACTGAACTACCCAGATGCCATTTTCCAGTAAAATTAACATAATTTTTATTCCAGTGTAGTTAACATACAGAGTCATATTAGTTTCAGGAGTACAATGTAGTGATTCAGTAGTTCTATACATTACCCGGTGCCCATCATGGTAATTGCACTCTTACTTCCCCTCACCTATTTCACTCAGCCCATCTACTTCCCTTTGGTAACCTCCAGTTTGTTCTCTATAGTTCAATCTATTTCTTGGGGCACCTGGGTGGCTCAGTCAGTGAAGTGTCTGACTCTTGATTTCAGTTCAGGTCATGATCTCAGTGTTGTGAAGTCAAGTCTGCATGCTGGGCATGGAGCCTGCTTAAGATTCTGTCTCTCCTCTTCCCTTTTCCCTCAGATCCTCCCCCGCCCCCACAAAGAGTTTATTTCTTGATTTGTCTTTTTTTCCTTTGATCATTTGTTTTGTTTCTTAAATTGCACATATGTGAAATCATATCATATTTGTCTTTTTCTGATTTTTTTTCCACTTAACATTATACCCTCTAGTTCCATCTATGTTGTTGCAAATGTTAAGATTTCTTTTTTGTGGCTGAATAATATTCCATTGGGTATATATATCACATCTTCCTTATCCATTCCTCTATGGATGGACTCTTGGGCTGCTTCCATAATTTGGCTAGTGCAGGAAAATGCTGCAAAAACATAGGGGTGCATGTATCTTTTCCAATTAGTATTGCTTTTCTCTGGGTAAATATCTAGTGTGGAATTACTTGATCATATGGCAATTCTATTTTTAATTTTTTGAGGAACCTCCATGTTTTCCATAGTGGATGGACCAATTTACATTCCCACAGCAGCACACAGGATGTTTTTTGTTGTTGTTGTTGTTGTTTTTCTCTCTTTACATCCTTGCCACTGCTTGTTATTTCTTATGTTTTTTATTTTGGCCATTCTGACCAGTGTGAAGTGCTATTTCATTGTGGTTCTGATTTCATTTCCCTGATGATGAGTCATGTTGAACATCTTTTCATGTATCGTTGGCCAACTGTATGGCTATTTATTTATTTAACAGAGAGAGAGATTGAGAGAGTGTGCACACAGAGGGAGAGGGAGAAGCAGACTCCCTGCTGAGCAAAGAGCCTGATGTGGGCCTTGATTATAGGGCCCTGAGATCATGACCTGAACCAAAGGCAGACATTTAACTGGCTGAGCCACCCAGTCACCCCTATCTGTATGGCTTCCTTGGAAAAAGGTCTATTCAGGTTATCTGCCCATTTTTTCAAATTAGATTTTTTTTTTTTTTTGGTGCTGAGGTATATAAGTTCTTTATATATGTAGGATATGAACCTCTTATCAAATATATGTAACTCCTTATCAGATTTGTAAATATCTTCTCCCATTCAGTAGGTTGTTTTTATTTTTTGAACAGAAGACTTACTTAAATGCATTTCTACTTGGTGCTAACATGTAGGAAAATATTACATTAAATGATTGTTTTTGAAACTGTAAACTATATAATCCTGGGTTAATTTAATTTGAAACTATAGTCAGATAAAATTAGTTGAGGAGTTGAACTTTAGGAAATAGAAATTCTAATATTTGTTAAGTTATTAATAGAAATACCAATGAGATGGTATTATCAAATGCTGGCTTCCCAAATTACCCTCCCAAATAACCTGTTGATAAAGAAAAACTAAGTTCATTGCTTATTGTAGTAAGGGGAAAACTGCTTTTCTAGTGTCTATTCAAGTCTTGTGCCTATTTTTTTTAAAAAAGATTTTACTTATTTATTTGACAGAGAGAGAGAGATCATAAGTAGACAGAGAGGCAGGCGGGGCGGTGGGGGGCGGTCGGGAAGCAGGCACCCGGCTGAGCAGAGCACCCAGTGTGAGGCTCGATCCCAGAACCCTGAGATCATGACCTGAGCCAAAGGCAGAGGCTTAACCCACTGAGCCACCCAGGTACCTCAAGTCTTGCACCTATTTTTTAATTGGGTTGTTTCACTGTTGTTAAGTTTTAAGAATCTTAGATATATTCTGAATACAAATCCTTGCTGTATATGGAATTTACAAATATTTCTTCCTAGTCTATGGTGCCTTATCCTCAAACAGTAAAATCTACAGTACAAAAGATTTAATTTGGATAAAATCCAATTTAGCAATGAAAAAAAAATGGATCATGGTTTTAATGTCATGTCAAAGAACTCTTCTCCTTGTCCTGGAGCCTGAAGATATTTTTCTACACTTTCTTCTAGAAGTTTTATAGTTTATGTTTCATATTTAGATAGATGATGTATTTTGAAATAATGTTTGTATCAAGTGTGATGTTTGGGTTGAGATCATACACACATACACACACACACACTTTCAATTAATCCAATATATATTTGTTGAAAAGACTATTCTTTCTCCATTGAATTGCATATGCTCCTTTGTCAAATATCAACTGGCCATATTTTGTGGACCTATTTTTGAATTATCTGTTTTGCTCCATGGGTCTTTTTGTTTACCTCTTTACTACAAATGTTTGTCTTGCTTACTGTAGCTTTATCATAAGATTTGAAATTGAGTTCTGTGATGCCTCCAACTTTATTCTTCTTTTTCAAAATCATTTTAGCTAAACCAGTTCCTTTCCTTTTTCTTAAAAATTTTAGAATTAGCTTGTCTACAACTACCATAAAAAATCCTGCTCAGATTTTGACTGGAATATATTAAGTCCATAAATCAATTTAGGAAGCATTTTCATATTCACTATACTGAGCCTTCCAATCCATGATCATGGTATGTCTCTTCCTTTCATCAGCAGTTCAAATTTTTCAGCATATAGATAAACCTACATATTTTGTTAGATTTAGATACACACACACCTACATATATACCATGATATCTCTTTCATTTTAATATTGATAATTTATGTTTTGGGGTTTTCTTTGTCAGTTTTATTAGAAATTTATCTGTTTTCTTACTCTTTTCAAAGAACCAGATTTTGGTTTTATTAATTTTCTCTACTGCTTTTATGTTTTCAGTTCCATTTCTTTCTGCTCTCGTAGCTATTATTCTCTTTCTTCTGCTTGATTTGGGTTTATTTTGCTCTTCTTTTTCTAGTGACTTAAGGTGGAAGCTGAAATTACTAATGTGAGATCTTTCTTCTCTTCTAAAATAATGGTTTCTTCTAAGATTAATTTCTCTGTAAGTAGTGCTTTAGCTGCATCTCACAAATTTTGATAGGTTGTATTTTCATTTCATTCAATTCAAAGTATTTTCTAATTTTTCTTTAGAGACTTTCTCTTTCACTTTGGTTTATTCAGGAGTGTATTGTTTAAATTCCACATCCTTATGAGTTTTTGAGTTATCTCTCTGTTCTTGATTTCTTTTTTTTTTTTTAAAGATTTTATTTATTTATTTGAGAGAGAACATGAGTGAGGAGAAGGTCAGAGGGAGAAGCAGACTCTCCACAGAGCCGGGAGCCCTATGCGGGACTCGATCCCGGGACTCCAGGATCATGACCCGAGCCGAAGGCAGTCGTCCAACCAACTGAGCCACCCAGGCGCCCCTGTTCTTGATTTCTAATTTTATTCCACTTGGTCAAATTTTAGTCTCATTATTTTTGTGATTTCATCTTAAATTTGCCAGCTTTGTTTTATGATACAAGACATGTCTATTTTGGTGTATGTTCTATACATACTTTAAAAGAATATGATTTCTACTGCTGTTGGACATAGTGTTTTTAAAATATCAGTTAAGGGGCTCAGCAGGTTAAGCATCAGTCTTCAGCTCAGTTCATGATCCCAAGGTGCAGGACTGAGCCTGAGCCCTGTTTCTCCCTCTCCCTTTGCTTACCACTCCCCTTGCTTGTGCACATGCGCTTTCTCTTTCTCTTTGTCAAATAAACAAATAAAATCTTTAAAATAAAATAGCAATTAAATCCAGATGTAGATGATGTTCAATTCTTTTATCTCTTTGCTGGTTTTCTACCTATCAGCTCTGCTGCTTACTAAAAGAGGAGCGTTGAAGTCTCCAACTATAACTGCAGACTAATCTATTTTTTCCTTTAGTTCTGTCATCTTTTGCTTAATGTATTTTGAGTTTCTGTTGTTAAATGTATACATACTTCTATGATTATCATATCTTCTTGGTGATTTGACCCTTTTACCAGTACGTAGTATCTTTCTTGATCCCTGGTTAAATTTTTTGGGTTTTTTTGCACCAAAGTATACTTTGATATTAATATAGCTACTACAGATTTTCTTTGATTAGTGTCTGCAGTTATTTCTTTTTTATACCTTTTACTTTTAACCTATGTATATCATTATATTTGAACTGAATGTGGACAGCAAGTAATTGCATAGTGTTTTTTAATCCATTCTGATGAACTCTCTCTTAATTGGTAATATTTTGGTCATTTATATTTAATGTAAATATCAACATATCTGAATTTACATCCATCATTTTATTATTTGTTTGGGTTTTTTTTGTTGTTGTTTCCTTTTTTCTACTTTTCACTACATTTGTGGCCTCTCATTACTTCATTTAGTACATATAAATGTCAATAAAAGTTTTGGATACCGGAAGTCAAAAAATGAATGCATTCATCAGGTTTAGTTTGGTGAACAAATTTTAGGGAACTACATTAGACAGATAGTATTTTCCTAAAATATTTTGCATTTACAAAGTAAAGAAATACTCACAGGAGTTTCTCCTGGGTTACACATCTTTACCTGAAAAATGTCCCCCAAGAGCAAGTCTATGGGTTTATCTTTGTAGAACATTAAAAAAAACCGTACAAAGTCAGTTAAGTCCTCAGATTTAAACAGCTTTCCTATGGAGAAAAAGTAAACAAATCCAAATAACTCTTAAGTGTTTACAAATCCAAATAACAATATATCATAAAATAACACTTATATACAGTTGTTCATTCTATTAACATGAGAAAAGACCCCCCAAATCATTAAAGATTAAATAGATCATATTCTTTCAAAATAAATAAAGCTTTAAGTATTAGTGAAGTTGAAGGATAATAAAACAAAATAATACATCTGTTTAAGTATTAATGATTACCATTTCTGGGCAAGAAGTGTGAAGCAGGTTTAGTATAGTGAACACTCTTAGGCAATTTTGATAACCAATGAGATAAATTTTCTAAATCAAATGAAAGATATATACATAATAATAAAAGATATATAAATAACATGAAAACTATAGGAGCTTTAATCTTTTACTTAATTTTACAGAAACTGATTTATAACCTGACTTTTGTAGAACTCTATCAATCTACCAGATTTTTTTATGTTTAACACTTGTGATTAGAGTACTGTATTATTTCAGTATTTGAGCATCATTTTATACGAATTTTATTTCTATTTCACATTTGTGATTCTTCAAGATTTGCTGTATTTTAAAGTACAATATTAGGTCTAATTGGTTTTTCCTAATATACTACATCTTTAATTTTAAAATTAATTTAATTTTAAAATGAAGTTGAAGGTATAAAATTCAGGTAAATTTTCACTTCAAAGTCAATAGTATAAAAAACATCTAACCATTTAATAAACATGCCGGTAGGAAGTGAGCATGCTTCAGTTTTTTTCACTAGGAGCTGAGCCTGTATGGGTTACTTAGTGAAGTGTATAGTTGTATTTTAATTTTTTTGGCACCAGTATATACGGTGACCAAGTGATTTAACGATAGAAATAGCTGATTCAGTGTTTGTGTTTTCCTTATCTGCTGTCAGTATGCTATAAAATTCTGCTTAGCAAACTCATAGTTTTGGTAATATTGAGTAAGAAAATTATTATTATTATAACAACAGAAAACAAAACCTTTATAAACTTAAGCTTAAATAAGACTTCAGCTTTACATATCTAGTGCTCCTGTTCAATGTGCTCTTATGATCAGAATGTGAATATTCTCTATCCTTCTCATACCTGACTTCGGTGGAAAAGATAAAAAGTAATTTATAGTTCACAGAGTAATGTATCAATAAGCTTACTTCCTCTTCAAGCTCATCAGGTATTACTGCTACCTATCATTCTTCTTCTTATTTAAATCAAAGCTGAGCAAAATAAGGTCTTAAAATTGGATTCTACAACACTTAACAAAAAAGTATGGGAAAGAAGGTAATCAAGTAAGTATATGAATAACATTTCACAAGCAGTCAGGGAAATGCTTTACACTCCTCCCAGTGGCAAAAAAAAAAAAAAAATAGCAGAAAGAATCAAATATTGTCAAGCATATGGAGAAGCAGGAACTCCTTCCTACACACTGTTTAGGGGGGTATAAACAGTACAGTCAATCTGCAAAGCAATCTGGCTACGTAGAGACACTGCTACATTCGTTCTCCGTGGTTCTGCTCCCGGGGACATATATGCCACTTCATTTCTTTGTGGCAGCAGGGAGTTAGAAGCAATCAAGGTCAACCACTCTGAGGCTGGATATATCAAATGGATTATTATGTAGGGCTTATGCAACAGCAGGAGGAACAATAAACTAAACGGGCATAAATCGACATGTTGGCAGTTTTAAAATCTAGTTTTAAGGACAAAAATGTAAGGGGCATGAATAAGCTTATCACACATCACCTGTTTTTGTAAACTTTAAGCAGGTACAAATGCGATAAACACCAAGTATTGACAGGAATACATGTATATTTATGTGTATTCTTTGAACACAGTAGAGCACAAACCTGTTGGGGGGATGGGAAGAAGTGGGAGTAGGGACTGGGCCTAAAATAAAAGAATAAAATAAGAGAAGGCTCCTGCATGAAGAAACGATGACGTGCACCATGAAATGAGCAAGGTCATTCGACTTGCTACCTCAAAGTTCAAATAAAAGGAAAAGTGTAGAAGGAAGAGTGGAGAGAGTGGAAGGAAGCAAAAGAAAATTCATAGACGAAATGGTTTTAAAAATCACATCATGGGGGCGCCTGGGTGGCTCAGTGGGTTAAGCCACTGCCTTCGGCTCGGGTCATGATCTCAGGGTCCTGGGATCGAGTCCCATATCGGGCTCTCTGCTCAGCAGGGAGCCTGCTTCCCTCTCTCTCTCTGCCTGCCTCTCCATCTACTTGTGATTTCTCTTTGTCAAATAAATAAATAAAATCTTTTAAAAAAAAATCACATCATGGGCACAATTTTAGGAACTCTCGGTGGTGGGTCCGATTCATATATTTTTATACTTTTCTACGTAGGTCAGCTTTGGCATACCGGAAGTGACAAGGAATTTAATACAGGAGTCCTAAGTTAGAATTCCATTCTCTGGAATTCTAACTAATTCTCTGGGATTCTAACTTAGGACTAAATAATTCTTTGAGATTCTATGAGATTCTATGTAATCTGAAACTATTTTTCTACATAAAATCGAGAAGTACGCCTTAGTCACTGAACTTGCAGACTCTCAGCAAGCACTTAGCAAGTGGTATCTTTCCTGCATTTTTATAACATATATGTATATGTCAACCTGCTAATCTATATTGTCCACCTAGGAAAAAATTGGTTTGAAAATACATTTTCTGAAATCTAGATACTTGAATTTGATCTTATCTTAAAAATTATCTTTATAGAAATCATGCCATTTTTTTCCATTTATTAACAAACTGCTAAGTTTTTTAAGATTTTATTTATTTATTTATTTGAGAGGAAGAATGAGAGAAAGAGAGCACGAGAAGGGGGAGGGTCAGAGGGAGAAGTAGACTCCTCACTGAGCAGGGAGCCCAACGTGGAACTCGATCCCAGGACTCCAAGGTCAGGACCTGAGCTAAAGGCAGTCGCTTAGCCAACTGAACCACCCAGGCATCCCAAACTGATACGTTCTTCAGAACTTTTAAGATTATTGTGTGCTTAAAAATAGATATATTGTTTACCTATGAATCCAAGAATTGAAAACTCAATATAAAACCAATTTTTGGAAGTGATATTATGCACAAAATCTGTGATTTTTGTAAAGTATGTCTTTTTAGCTATGATATCATCTTCTAGCTGGGAAAAAAAAAAACAAAAAGTCATTAGTAACTTTGATACTTCCATTGAATAAGTTGCATTCATTTGAGAATTGAAAATACGTTCAACAGCATACACTGAAGAAAATATTTTTATGAGGTTAATTTTACTTTTAGTTCAAGTTGCTGATGGTTTTTACTGTTAGTTTTCACTTTCGGATTCTGAGACCAGAGATGATAGGTTTCTTTCCTAAATAATAATATGGAACACTCAATCTAAATCCTCACTGAAAAAAAAAAATGGCTTACCTGAATCCATTTTCATCCTTAAATACTTCCGTTTCTAAGTTAAGGCCAACTAGCTTTATGTTCAAGATGACAGGTGCCAAGTCCTATCGCCAGAGAGGGTGGCTGGCCAAGAGATGACAAAAGGGAACCAGCACTCTCATCCACCCCCAGCTGGGTAGAATGATGGTGCACATAAGCCCAAGAATAGTTCTCCCTAAGAAAGGGGGAAAGGAAAACTAGAATTTTCCTTTCTTTTAAATCTGATATATATTATGTGTAATCTATGCATTAAAAAAACCTCCTAAATGATTCAGAAAAATGTGAAAGTCCTCAAGCATATGACCAGAGCACAAAAGAGAACTGCATTGTTGTAAATTGGGAAGAATTCATTGGCTGGATCTCGTGTTTCTGTTACATTCCACTAACTAGGAATCAAAAGATTTTTTTTTTTTCCTTCCAGTAAAAGAGAGGACCCTGCTTCGGACATTTTTCTAACATTCTCTCTTCTCCAATGATGTCTTGCAAACTCTTCTTACAACTACATATTGTCACACATAGTAAGGCATACACTCACTGCTGGGAAACATAACACTATTATTTAACAATACACCAGAATTCAGGGAATTCAATCTATATATAATTGCTTTATTTCAGAAATACAAAAAGGCACTGTAACGCTGGGTTGAACATACAATGCAAGCCTATGTAGGGTACCAATGGTAAGCATACGTACTGTCTGACATACTGTAAGTGCTCAAAATACGTCTGCCTAATGTAAGAAATTTGTGGGAAGAGAAACGTAAGGAGCATAATTTCTATTTTTTTCCTAATTTGAGAATTTCTTTACAGTTTGCTTCAGGTAACTAAAATTTCCTTTGTTAACTGTAAATCCAACAAGAAGACTTACATAAAACCAACTTTAAACTTCCTTTTTGGAACTTAAATATATTAAGTATTTCCTGAATACAAAGTAAGGTGGAGGAACATGATGAGGAAGGAAGGAACCAAAAGAGGGAAGAATATAATACTTCCACTTTAAATTACACACACACACATACACCATGGTCTTACCTGTAAATAATACATGGCCTTGGGTTGGGCATATAGCATCAAAAAACAAAAATCCAGTACTTGTTTGATACGCCAACTAAAGACAGCAACAAAGTCTGTTAAAATTTGCATTATTATATAATTTTTATTTATAAGCGCACTTCAGTAATTAAAACAATTTTTTATGCTTTGCTAACATAGAGTACTATCTACAGTAAGTGCAATAATATGTTATATTGAAAAGTTGTATTAAAATGTTTCCCATCTTTATTCAGTGGACCTTATCTGCCGTCACTACACTAGGAGAAGCATAATCTACCTATTTTATGTTTTGGTTGAATTCTGACCTGTGTAGTAAAGTTAATAGTATCTCTGGTCTTAGGTCTTGTTCAAATAAAAATAAGAAGAAACTCTATTCTAATTTAATACTAAGCTAGGTTTAGGCCACTTCCTGAACACACAAAAAGCAAGACACAATGCAGTTCTGCCCTTCTGAGTTTCATAATCCAGTATGAAAAGACAGAAAAGATAAAAAAACAGAACGATTAGGTAAGTGCTCTACAGAGACATTGGCAATGATGACGTAAAATAAGATGGGACGGTGGATCGGGAGGCCAGGCATTCAGTGGGAGGATCAGTATTGCCAAGACATGAAACGCATGAGAAAGTGTTGTCACCTTAGATCCAGAGCACTGAGAGAGGATGGAAAAGCTGCTATGGGAAGAGACAAGATCAGGAAGGAAACTTTGGACCTGATCTCTTATGAAAAAGGTATTCTGGCTACACATGGGAGAATGAACTGGAAGAGAGGCCAGGCTAGGCTAGATCATGGGTGGCCTGACGTAAGTCCAAGGCAGAGGAATGGAGACAAGGGGGATAACGCAGAGAGAGATTGTTTAAAATAAATAAATAAATAAGAAATGATGATGGAGGCACAAAAAGCAGAAGGAAAAACAGGACCTACAATGTCTCCCAGCTTTATGACTCTAAGAACTGACTACTGAATTCAAAGCAAAGGAAAATCCCTAAGAGATTTCCAGATTCTGACATACCATTTATTACCATTAAACAAAACAGAGCTAATAAGTTTTCTGGGATCAAACTTTTTTCTGAATTCTGACATTTCTTTTACTCTAGTAATTTTGAGGAACCAAATCATTACACTTCTTATAATATCTATGACATTTATAATCAAACAATAGTGATCCTTTATACATGTATAGACCTTTTTTCAAAATTATTTCATAAATATTATATTTTATTCTTACAATGACTTTTCCAAATATATATTGTAGATTTTATTATGCACAAGGGAAAGCAGAGGGAGGTAAGAAGACAAAGTCTAAACTACCTGTCTAGGATGACCTATGGCAAACAAAAAAACTGGAACTAGAATGTACCTGTAATAATTTATAACCCCAGGCTTTCCCCCTTCCTTACACCCTTGCTAATTATTGGCTGAAAACGCAAACACAGATACTCAGTGGTGTGCTGGTGGTAAATGTTTTAACAACTGATTCTTCAGGGAGTAGGGTGAGGGTGAACCACGGTTTGTGCTTTACCCATCTCTGTGGTGTAAATGCTCCTACCATGGCTGATTCCATGCTACCGACTTGATGCTGCTGGACGCAGACTGGGAAGAGCTGCACAGTCAGCTCTTGCAAGCTAATGGGAGCTGGCTGTGGTTTGAGATGGGGTCTATTGGATGCCTGTTCCTACATGACATCTGATGGGGTTATTTAAGGTAGTACGTAATACCTCTCTGATCTTCCGGAGTCCTCAGTTGACTGCTTGACGTGTAATATGTTTGGATAAAAAAAGGCAGGTATTGAAATGATTTCTAATGATCCAGACCTTAGTTGCCTTTTGAATCTGTAAAAAGAAGTAATTGGAAGCTTGCAACTTAATATTTGATTTACCAAAATAACAGATATTTTTAAAAGAATGTCTTTGTGCATATCCACATAACATTTGTATTTGAATTATTTCACATGTTAATACATGATATCCACATTTTGAAACTAATACTCTTTAGTCTATTTCTTTTACAAATTAGTATGCAACCTAACAAAGTTAAAAAATACAGTATAAAATTAATTTCCTTTTGTAAAAATTATAGGCACTTTGAAATTTTGCAAGTTTACAATCAGGTATGTACTCTAAAAGATTCAAAATAATGGAACTAACGAGTTAGCATAGAACATTAGATGACTTTTTAAAGTGCATAGTTTTGAGTTTAGTAAACATCCTACTGAATAGCCTCATAGCTGCTTAATGAGTGTGACTTGTCCACAACTCATTGGATGACTATGTATGCTTTTCAGAATCTTTAAAGTTAATATTTATAGACCAACTAGGATATTACTAAAAGCATGAAATATTGCTCACAAAACCTGTAATACACATCTTGTACCATCAAGGTAAAGGACAGGACACACCAGGTAGAGCATTAAATGGTTTTCCTTTAGACATAGATAATATGACTTTAAATGAGATTTAAATTTAGGCATTACATTATTTATTGAAATGCTAAAGTCTCAAGAAAATGTTTGTTTTATGCTAATAGGTGAAAAAGCAAGATGGGGTTTTATATGCACAATCTCTATTATGTGCAAAATAAGTAGTCCTCACTTTGCACAGTTCTATTATGCATGAATCTGTTACCATGTGTCAGTTAAATAACAGCTCTCCCTCAACAACACCGGTTGAATTTGAGTCTTCACACTGGATTAACGTGAATAATTCCATGAAGTACAAACTTGCTTCTGACTCTTCAGTCCACAAATCACTACATAAATTGCATATCATCATCTTACCATCTCACTGCCCCTTTCAGAATCTGTGGGTGCCCGATCACCGCGACTCTGTTGTTCAGTTTACTTACAGACAGCAAAACATGTGGTCTTGTTGCCTCTTTGTGCCATTGAAATGTGGACAATTGTATTCCTTTCATTTGCATTTTAAATGGTTTCCAGATGTTTCCTAACAGGTATGTATCATGAGCATGGGATAGCAGCAGCAACCTCTAGCAGTGCTAGAGAGAATGTGAGACCCAGAAAAGGGTCTCTACAAATTTTGCATCCTTCACTTAAAACACTTTGAGCAAGTCATTTACTTTCTCTAACCTTCAGTTTCTTCATCTGTAAAACTGGGATAGCAATACATACCCGGGTAAGGAAAGAATTCTTCTACAGACATAGATTCTTCCCAGGCTCTATGTATCAATGGAAGAGTTATTGTTTGCTTACTTATTTATTTTTTTAGGTGGGAGTGTAAATGGGTGAGTACAGGGGATGAAAGGCTTACTGGCTCTTCTGATTTTATGGTATATCAAATAGAAAGGTTTTTTTATTTTTTAAAAGATTTTATTTATTCATTAATTTGTCAGAGAGAGAGAGAGAGGGAGAGAGCGAGCACACAAGAAGGGAAAGCAGTAGGCAGAAGGAGAAGCAGAACCCCCTGCTGAGCAGAGAGTCCAATGTGGGACTCGATCCCAGGACCCTGGGATCATGACCCAAGCTGAAGGCAGTTGCTTAACCGACTGAGCCACCCAGGCATCCCCGAAAAGTTTTTTAAAAATCCATTTTAGTATGTTCCTTGAGGAGTAGAAAATATTGGTATGGAAGAAAAGAATGAGGATTTCTATTTGGTTTGGGGTAAAAATCACTAACATAATAGCTACATTTTTAAAAGTTAAATTGCGTAACTTTTTATAGCAATTTAGAATAGCAGAGGCTAGTGAATACAATCACAAAAAGTTTGGATTACAGATGCTTGTAAGTAGATTTTATCCTCCAGAAAATTTCAGGCAAAGTACCAAGGCAACAAAAGTCAAGTTACAAATAATTTCTATCTTTTTTTTTAAAAAAGATTTTATTTATTTATTTGACAGACAGAGATCACAAGTAGGCAGAGAGGCAGGCAGAGTGAGAGGGGAGGAAGCAGGCTCCCTGTGGAGCAGAGAGCCAGATGCGGGGCTTGATCCCAAAACCCTGGGATCATGACCCGAGCTGAAGGCAGAGGCTTTAACCCACGGAGCCAAATAATTTCTATCTTGATGGTATAATTTCCCATTACTAATAAAGAGAAAGATTCCAGACTCAGTTTTACTCAGTCTGTCTTAAACAAGACCTTTGAAATCCTGTGTGGGGACACCTTTCTAGGATTCTTTAAATATTTTCTAGCTTATTAGGTTATGGATAGCATCAAAAGTTCTTGAGATAATGATACCAGAATTGCTAGCTGCCAGTGACTAGGGAAAATGGTATAATTATACATTGTTGCCATTATAAATGAATGATTCTACCTTGTGATTATAAAAAAGTGGAAACTTTATAGCTGTATAGTTTTATATAAAGTAATAGTTATATACAGTTTCATATAAGGCTATATATAACCTTAGTTGGGTCCTTTAACAATTACAGTCTCAAATTTAAGACCAATAAAATACAGAGCAATCTTTCCTTAACCCCAATAAGCAGACCTAGCAAAGAGTTTTGGCTAAATTAAATATATAAAAATTAACGGATAGAAATGAAAAGCTACGAGTTTACATTAACTTAGATACAATTTCACTTAAAATTGTATATTCTATAAGATCTATTTTAAAATTATAGTTGTATTCTATTTTCACAAAAAATAAAATAATTTTATTCCAACTCTTTATCCTGTATTGACATTAACAGTCTCATCATCACAAGAATCTCTTTTTGAATCATCTGACATCGTTCTCTGGCACACATGATCATTAAGTCTAACTAAAATTCTAGTTAATGACATTGACTGTATATTTTATAGCAAAACTGTATATTTTATAGTGTATAAAAGTGTTTTTATGCACCAAGTAGTATTTTTATTTGTGATCTCCACAAGTAACCATGTACTGTAATTTTTCAGTCATCTTCAAAGGATTTCAAAACATATCCCTAGAAATTGTTTGCAAAGCTCTGCCTTCTTTGTAACAGATTCTGTGAAGACTCCCTTATAAGGACACAAAACTAGCATAGATTTAAGTCATTTCAGGCTAATGTGTCTTCTTCAAACAGTGGTTTATTAGGCAGAATAAAGCAACCAAGAGAGGCTATCCTGGAATATGAGAACATTTTAAGGATTCAAGTATGAGACAACTTTTTTCCCTGGGGAATCTTTTTTGGGTAAAATTAGACATACAAGGGTGTTTTAGTTAATCTCTACCAGTTCTATCTCCCTCCACACACATCATCTACTTCAAGGCTTCACTACCATCCTCAAGATCAAGTTCACTGCCAATAAATCACCCATTCTCAACATACTATCTTTCTTTCACAGAGAAAAGCAAATCCTTTAAGGAGGGAATGCTTTCATTTCACCCTCCTTTCTCAAACTATTTTTTCCTACTCCTTCACCGGTTCCTACCTTTTTCCCCTAAACCTCCTGCCATGTGTACCCTGCATCCAACTCCCCACTCCCCAACCCCCATAGACTTTATTCATCAGCTTCCTCCCATCCATGAGCAATGAGTGCAGGTATAAAGCCACTCCTGGGGCTCCCATCTCCAGACCCACCCTGCCAATCACAAGTTTTCCTTTAGGCTGCTGTGCTTCAACGTCTCTCCCCATCAGTCCAGCTTGCTGAGAATAGCCTAATTCAATTCTTTACATCTTTAAATTTTATTATGAAAATTAACACACAGAGACACAAAAGTGGTATTATAATGAATCCCTGATCACTTGATTTCAATAACCATTACTTTTGTTTAATCACACTTATTTCATCCATTCAGCCCCCTTTTTCTTGTTGAAGTATTTTAAAACAAATCCTAGATAATCAGTTCTCACCCTTTAAATCTTCAGTGTCAAAATCAAAAAAGCACATTTATTTACACAACCAAAAGCCATTATCACACCTTACAAGGCTAAGAATTTTAATATCACGTAATATTCAGTTGATATTCAAATAAGCCCAGCATTCTAACAAGTAACTAATGGATAAAGACAAGGGGTGGGGAGGTGGTGCTCCAGGGAGTATCAAGGTCCTCTCGTTATTTCTTCCTTCTTTTTAAAACTTATTATCCA
This sequence comes from Neogale vison, assembly GCF_020171115.1. Taxonomy (NCBI): domain Eukaryota; kingdom Metazoa; phylum Chordata; class Mammalia; order Carnivora; family Mustelidae; genus Neogale; species Neogale vison. The sequence goes on along the minus strand of NC_058101.1, from coordinate 71,565,313 downwards.
TAGCAGTCATTTCAGTTCTTCTCTTTTTCCGTCAACTATCTTTTTTCACAGAACTGGGTCAACTGTCCTATAGGATGTCCTGCATCCTAGTGGTTACCACGGATTGCTTCCTCTGTTCACTGTGCATACTCTACACTGGCTTTCAGATTGCACTAAATGTTGTTCTGTCTTAAATATATGATTTCACTCATATGTGGAATTTAAGAACAAAGAAGACGAATATAGGGAAAGGGAAGGAAAAATAAAATAAGAGGAAAACAGAGAGGGAGACAAACCATAAGAGACTCCTAGTCAGAGGAAACAAACAGATTTGCTGGAGGGGAGAAGGGGGATGGAGTAACTGGGTGATGGGCATTAAGGAGGGCACGTGATGGATTGAGCACAGGGTGATAGATGCAACTGATGGGTCATGAAATTCTACCTCTGAAACAGAAAAAAAAAAAAAAATAAGGCTGTTCTGTCTTGTGTGTTGTGTTACGTTGTATTTTGGAGGGCAGGGAGCAATAATCTGCTCTAGTTATTTCACAGCGGATTTCATTTGCTACACAAGAAAAGCCACAGCATGTCTGACTGCCTTAGCGGCAGTGATGCTGAGACTGGTCAGAGGTTCAGGGGAGGGCACCCGAGCCCTTCCTGCCGCCTGCGCATCTGGCCTCAGCCCCATTCTCACACTCCGCTCTGCAGGGCTGCAGGGTCAGGGCCTCTGCAGGCCACAAACCCAGGCCCCCCTGCTCGCCAGCTTCCAGGCAGGTTCTGCAGATGGCAGGCAGTATCAAGAGATTAGAAGGCAGTAAAAGAGGAGGTTCTGCTTCCTATTCTGGGGTTGGGGGAAGTCTGCAGCAGCAGCAGGACGGGAGCAGGAGGAGGTCGTGGACTGGGTACAGTGCCCAGCTCCGGCAGCGGGCCAGCGCTGCCATCTGGGCATTTTCCACAGCGCAGGAGCAGGGGAGGCCCAGCATTTGCTGGGGGGTTGAGGCGGGGCAGGGTGGCTATAACCCCAGCACCCTTTATGCTTCTCCCACTTCCTTTCTTCTCTTTTGTTCTCTCAGCCCCTGTCAACACTTTCTTGACCAATTCTCTGTGCGGAATTCCCTCTATCTGAATGACCAAAGGTTTCCTGTTTAGAAGCTGGCTGGCACACCTTCCTGGTAAGGAGCCCCGTCCACATGTCCCTTAAGGACATGCCTGAACCAGTTGTTTCGAAATGGTGATTTTCTAATTCCATTCATTCTGCAGTTATTAGCTAGATTTTTTTTTTTTTTTTTGAAAACAACTTCTCTCCTCCCCGCCCCCCTTGGACTATCTGGTAAGGAAACAAAACGAAACACCTTGCTGGCGAAACCAAACTTGTCGGATGGCCAGATTCTGCTTGAAGGCCGTGTTTGCGACCCTGGTCTGTAGCATGAAGTGCATCATGCTCAGACCTTACCCAAGCTCTTCACGATCTTATCTCTGCCCGCCTGAGCTCCCACTGATACTCCTTCCTTAATCCCAAACACCCACACTCCACCATACACTTCCACTTCCACAAATCTAGCGTGCTCCTTTTTGGCCTTTCTGCCTTCTCAAGCAATTCTATTTGCCAGGCATTCACTTTCCCCTTTTATCTGCTTTAACAGAATCTACTTACAGCTTTAGACTCAGCCTCAATTACTACTTCCTTTCTATCTTGCAGGGAGAATGGAAGGCTTCTCCGTCTAGGTGTTCTCATGCTTCCCTCTCCATGCCAGTACCAAACACCAGCTTCCTGGCTGTGATTTGTTCTTTACCAATTGTATCAGCCACTTGAACATAAAGATCTGAAAGGCTGCGTCCATTCCACAGCATGTTGCTTGATAAATAGCTTCATGTTGGTTCATCATATGCTCGCCCCTCCCAGGCTGCATCCGGCAGGAGATCGTAAGCAGAAGTGGAGAATGTGACTTCATACAGTAAGGAACACCAGAGTGCTTAAAAAATAATCTAGTAGCTTTCTCTCAGAGGAGGTAGATTTCATGGAGAATAGATACAGCGATGGTAACACGCACAAGCTGGGTTATTACACAGACAACCTACAACACTGGGGGAAGTTATAAGCTATACTTTGTCACAGCTTAGAACGACCCGTAGTTCCAAGTAGTTCTTTCTATACAGCTACGCTCATCAGAAAGAATATGATCACTAACGCCATAATATAATTGGGCTGAAAAAATAAAACAGAAAAATGAAAGAACAGTTATTTTCAAATTTATCAAACTACAAACTACTTACCTTTTTGTAATCATGTCAACAACAGATTTTAAATAATCTTCGTTTCCCTAAAAATGAGAAAAATATTTCACTGAAATTAAGCACGCCTCATAGTTTTGCCACTATATGGTTGCTACATATTAGTTTAGTTTAGGCATGGAATGGCATTGCTTCCTAAGAATTTTTTGTTTTTTCACTGTCTATAAAAGAATTTAAAATACCCACATGTCTTAAAGACCCAATTTGAATACTGAAAATATTTCATTCTTCCTTTTGTCACAGTACAAAATATCACTACACATTATTTACACTTAAAAATTAGTATGCAGGGCGCCTGGGTGGCTCAGTGGGTTAAAGCCTCTGCCTTTGGCTCGGGTCATGATCCCAGGATCCTGGGATAGAGCCCCGCATCGGGCTCTCTGCTCAGCGGGAAGCCTGCTTCCTCCTCTCTCTCTGCCTGCCTCTCTGCCTTCTTGTGATCTCTGTCTGTCAAATAAATAAATAAAATCTTTAAAAAATAATAATAATAAAATTAAAAATTTTTAAAAAAATTAGTATGCAAAAACCTATGTATCTAAAACAGTTTTGTCCTAAAAATGGGATGGCTTATTTCTAAGAACTGCTCTTTCTGAAAATGTCTTCATTTTATGAGTATTATAGGATAATAAATGTACTTCAAAATTATACCACAGTTTGGGGCACTTGGGTGGCTCAGTGGGTTAAGCCTCTATCTTCGGCTCAGGTCATGATCTCAGGGTCTTGGGATCAAGTCCCGCATCGGACTCTCTGCTCAGTGGGGAGTCTGCTTCCCCCTATCTCTCTGCCTGCCTCTCTGCCTACTTGTGATCTCTCTCTCTCTGTCAAATAAATAAAATCTATAAAAAAAAAAAAACTATACCACAGTTTTCCAGATGGTATTACTTAGCTAGATCCCCAGATTTTCTTTCATCAACAAACCTTGTGTGCCTACTCTCTTTATCGAATTCTGTGCTAGATTAGATGAAAGATTCATTTGTAAATAGCTTTTGGTAGTACATTCTCAGATTTTTTTTTTTTTTTTACCAAAGTGATTAGCATTACACAATATTGCCTCAGGACCCCAAGCATCCCTAATATAAAATTCTATAAAATTTTGAATAACATTTCTATTATCAAATATGAGTATATAGTCAAATAAATAATAATAATATATAAAAATAATATTTAATAAAAATAAATAATAATATATAATAAATATAAATAAACAAATGGTTATAAATAAATATAATAAAATAAATAATAAATATAAATAAATATAATAAAAATAAATTTTAAAAATATAGTCAAATAAAATATAGCTTATTTTAAAATATCCATCATGATGCAGATACCTCTGACAGTACTTAAAGTTCTTAAGATAGCCATAAATTGAATCACCAGCTATTTGCTACACTGAAATATTTTATATATTTTATTTATTTATAATAAATAAATATTATTTATTTATTATAAATAAAGAGATCACAGAGAGAGATCACAAGAAAAAAATCTAAAACGATACAGCAATTACCAGGGAGGAAGGGTATTTGGAGACCACAGACTTGGCACCAGGAGAACTACTTATTTTTCATACGTACATCTGCAACAGAGACAATCACCACGGAGTCCTTCTCTTCCGAAGGAGTCATCCTGGAGACAACGGAATTCAGTGTTTGCTTCAGGTAACTCTGATTTCCTCTGTTAACAGTGGAAATACCCAGTGCAAAAGAGACTGCAGACAGAGGAGTGTGGAATCATCATTTCAAACCATAGAGAAAAACACAATTTATCATTAATAGCTATGCTTATTACTGCATTTGGGTTAGTTGTATGGTCATAAGTAATGTCCCAAACTAAGTTATAAAAATTACCCAAACTACCATTAATTTTTGTCACAAAGTTCATTTTCTGCCTGAACAAATGCCAATTATCTGTGGATTGTTAGCTGTGGATTAGCTGTGGATTATCCTTTATATAAAGTTAATGCTTTTTTGATTCCTGTTGAGAAATCTTTGTTTATCTTCAGGTCATAAAGGTCATTCAGGTCATAAAGATAGTCTCCTGAATATGAATATCTTCTCAATATATTGTTTGTATGCAGGAGGATGAGGGCCACATCTGGTAGAAGCTGGTTACTTGAGGACATGGGAGGACTGCACAAAGAAGTTGTCAGTTAAGCTGAAAAGTCATACTGGGGAAGGGACCTCCGTGACAAGTTAGTTGTGGTCGGTAGGAGGTGGTGGGTTCACTGCAGGCAGCAATCACATTGTGCTAATCACTTGGCTTATTCATAGGGCCTCTAAGTGTTCTGGGGTTGCTGGAAAGGAGGGGAAGTAGCAGAAACTGATTTGAAAGATACAGTCTATTGTGCAAGGAGCTAGCTTCACCCTATATAACCTGAAGATCCACTAAAGGATTTTAAGCAAGGGTTGAGCATGACATTATGCATTTTAGTATGTAGCTCTGAAGAGGGTATGAAGAATGGATTGACTTTAGTCAGTTTACAAGTCTATTTCAATACACTGCGCAAGAAATGAAAGCTCAGAAAGAATAGCTATAGCGGGTAGAGAGCAGAAATTACTTGAGATATACTCAGAATATAGAACAAATAAGACTGGTCACAGATTCCCCTGTAGGCCTTGCTACAAGCTTCCGTGCATTTACAAACGTTTTATGTGCTATAATCTTTTAGTTACCGGGGGAAAAAAAATCTCCTTTTAAATTACCTCTGATATTGAAGATTTATAGGCAAACTGATCCTCCCAAGAACCTATGAAAATCCACCAAAGGGGCCTCAAAAGGAAGATCAATATATACAGCATAGATGGAAATCAGGAAATAGATGGGAATCAGAAAATTATCCAGGATTTAACACAATTCTGCTAACTAGGTTACCTCAACAACCCATAACCCCTAAACGAGTTCTGCTGTTCTTCCCAATTACAAACGTCTCTCCCTCCTTCTTTCACTCTCTGGAAAGAGCTTCTGCTTATCTTGGCTGATGTTTATTTAAGGCTATGTTTATTCTTGGTATCTCGTATCTTATAGTGTTCTTGGTACCTTGTATTCTATCGTGTCTGTATACTGGGGTTTTTTCCCTATGTCTTTCCTCTCCTCCTCCTGTTACTTCCAGCATTGGGGTAGCACACACTTTCTCATATAGTCACACACAGGTATGCATGTTTATGCACACACATATGCCACATCCAAAATACCCCCAAGAGGGAATCTGACGCAGTTAAAGACTCAAGTGTGATCCCAGGAAGCACCTTAATATCTCTAAACCTCAATTTTCTTAGGTGTAAAATAGAGATAATCATAGGTCTTACTGTAGTGGGTCATGAGGGTCAAGTGAGACAATAAGAGAAAACAAACAAACAAAAAAAGCAAGCAAGCAGGCACAGTAAGTCCGTCTATGGAACACAGGGAGAATTCAGATGCTAAAGGACACGCAGGCACCCCCATCCCAGCACAGCAGGCTTGGCAGAAGCATGTGCTATGGAACAATACTACTTGTTCCCTAGGAACCACATAGATCAGACGGAGGTCAGGAAGCTGCTTCGGTAAAGCACCGGACAGTAAACACCTTTGGCTCTCGGGCCATACAGTCTTCGTCACAACTACTCCATTCTGCCACGGCAGCATGAGAACAGCCACAGACGAGTAAGATAAATACTGACGAGACTCCAACCAGATCTTACTGTCAAGTAGCAGGTTTGGCCGGTGGGATACAATATGCAGCCGCTGGCCTAGAGTGACTGGCCCATTAGAATAAACAAGGTTTGTGGGACTCGCACTAAAATCCCTACTTCTAAATTAAATGCTTTGTCTCTTCTTCAATACCTGTTGAAGTTAAATTCATGCTTTAAGGATCAGCTCAAACATCACCTCTTCTGTAAAATTTTTGCTGACCTTGGTCACCAGAAGGATGGGGAAATAGGATGATAACTAGATAAGAATGAACTGATCAAAGCCAAGGGAGACAAGAATTGCCTGGTACTTAGCAGATGCTTAATATAAGTCAAATGTATATGTGACTTACAATGACCTATTTTCAAAACATCCTATTCAATCTGAATTTGAATTCAAGTCTAAATATCTGTTGAACTATTTTTTTCTGCCAGGTCATATACTGATTGCTGGCAGTCCAAATTAATGCCACATAGGCTGGTGGCCTATATATCAGAGCATTATATTAATGGATTACATTTTAAAACTTAAAAGCAAGCACAATAATAATTAAGAGAAGCGTTCAAAAAAAGCTTAAGGGGCGCCTGCCTGGCTCAGTTGGTAAGAATCCTGATCTCAGGATTCTTAGTTCAAGTCCCACATTGGGCATGGAGCCTATTTTTAAAATTAAATAAACAGGGACACCCGGATGGCTCAGTTGGTTGAATGACTGCCTTCAGCTTAGGTCATGATCCTGGAGGCCTGGGTTCAAGCTCCACATGGACCTCCCGATCAGGCTCCCTGCTCAGCAAGGGGTCTGCTTCTCCCTCTGCCCTTCCCCCTCTCCTCTCTCTCTCTCATTCTCTCTCTCAAATAAATAAATAAAATCTTTTAAAAAATTAAATAAACAAAAAACAAACAACAACAAAACTTAAAAGCATGTCCTCAAAGATCAAAATATCTTTATTTTCTTTTCTAAGTTTGCTTACCACCTGTTTTCTCTTTGCCAATGATTACATCAGGATAAATTCTGCCTGCTTTCCTTAAATGAGGAAAAAAGAACTTTAGGATTTCAAATGTATTAGATGCTGTTTCACTCTTACCCAAGGTATTTATTTTCTTCTCTACTGAAAGAAAGAAAAAATAGAGTTTCTAAGTACATGACCATAGGGATTTTTCTCTGGTACAAATTCTCATAATGAGATAAACAGATTTAATATTCAGTATATAAGAGACATAAAATTAAGTGTGAATTATTAAAATCATGGCTACAAAATATAATTCAAATATTATTGATTCACATTCATTTAAAAAGTAGTATCTAAGTCTAGCACTATGAGCTACATAACCAGAGACTAACAGAGCTGTCAGTTCTGAGTGAAGTGTAACTGAAACATGCTATAATTGATCTGACCTGCTACTTTGATTAATATCACATTACAGTTTATATCCTTAAATGTTGCTTCATAGCTTAACATTTAATGATTCTACTTATACAATTCATTTGAATATACCTGTACAATTTTGAGAAAGAAGAACACAATTAGAAGACTCACACCCTACTTAATTCATAATACATAATATTACTGTATTATATATTAGTATGTATTAACAATAATACATAAAACATATAAAATAAGTGATACTACATTTAAAAAGATACATAGAACGATGGAACAGAATAGAAAATCCAGAAACAGGGCGCCTGGGTGGCTCAGTGGGTTAAGCCGCTGCCTTCGGCTCAGGTCATGATCTCGGGGTCCTGGGATCGAGTCCCGCATCGGGCTCTCTGCTCGGCAGGGAGCCTGCTTCCCTCTCTCTCTCTCTCTGCCTGCCTCTCCATCTACTTGTGATTTCTCTCTGTCAGATAAATAAATAAAATCTTTAAAAAAAAAAAAAGAAAATCCAGAAACAGATCTACATAAATATCATCAATTGATTTTGGAAAAGGTGCAAAAGCTGCAGAAAGGACAGCCCTTTTGACAAATGGTGCTAGAATACTTGGACATTCATATGAAAAAGACTGAATCTTGACCAGTACTTCACACCATTTATAAAAATCAATTCAAAAGTTTCATAGACCCAAATTTAAAATCTGAAAGTAGAAAATTAAAAAACACATAAAAGAAAATCTCCATGACGCTGAAGAAGGTAAAGTGTTCTTCTTCTTCTTTTTTTTTTTTTAATTTGACAGACAGAGATCACAAGTAGGCAGAGGAGACAGGCAGAGAAAGAGGAGGAAGCAGGTTCCCTGCTGAGAGCCCAATGTGGGGCTCAATCCCAGGATCCTGGGATCATGACCTGAGCCAAAGGCAGAGGCTTTAACCCACTGAGCCACCCAGGTGCCCCAGGAAATTTTTTTTTAAGAAAAAAATTTTTAAACAAAATTCTCTTCACAAAAAAAACCTGCATATGAATGTTTACAGCAACATGTAATTGTCAAAAAAATGAAAACCACCTAACTGTCCTTCAGTTGGTAAAAGGATAAACAAACTGTATCCACTGTACATCCATGTAATCATAGTTTACTCAGCAATATAAAGGCAACAAAAATTTGGTCCCATAACAACTTCGATGAATCTTTGCTAAGTGAAAGAAGTCAGTCTCCAAGGATTGCACCACTGTATGATTCCATTCATATGGCATTCTGGGAAAGGGAAAACTCTAAGAACAGAGAACAGATTAGTGGTTGCAAGGGATTAAGAGTGAGGACTACCTGACTACAAAAGGGGAAACAGAGGCAGGACTTTTATCCCAGAGAAATGGGAGCCACTGCAGGATGATACACAGGACAGTGAACCTTCCCTTTGGTTACAGTGGAAATAAGCAGGGACAATTCTGGGGAAAGAGAAAAAACAGAGAAGTATGTTAGCAGTCATTCAGATGAGGCATGAAGGAGGCTTGACTAGCAGAGATGGTGATGGGAAAATGTGCACAGATTTGTGAGATACTCAGGATTGTGAACTGACTGAAATGGGTATATGTGAGAGGAGGCGGGGGAGGGGCAGGAGTCAGAGGGACCCTCAGGGTTCTGGCCCATCTAGTGCATGGGTCGCCATGGTGGTGCAAGTCACACGGAAAACACAGGAAGACCATTTCTGAGATAGAGAGGAGAGGAAGTATATCAGTGCTATATCTCTTACATGATTTTTGTATGTCTCACAATAAAAGAACAAGTACTAATTTAGTTATATTTGTTGGGGAGAAGTGTCCTAAAATCAGAAAGCACAAAATCTTAATTCCCAAACACAAAACACAAAACCAACAAACAAACCACCACACGTAAAAACAAAGGCAACACAAACCTAAGTGTATGGACATATTTTTTCTCTGTGTCATTTCATACTTCATTTTACTCAAGGCTTTGATCAGCTCTTGGCGATTTCTTTCAGTTTTGTTTTTTAAACGTAGCATTTTTTCCTTAAACTCCAAAATATGGTGTCTACAATGAATTAATTGATTACCTGCAAAGAAAACATATGTGTATATATTTATATACATAGCAACGATATCATACCATTTTCTATAATATATAACAAAAAAATAAGATATACACTTCAATGTAACTATAACACTATATTTGTGTGTACATATACATGTACATAGTTTATAGATAAATGTGTATACACGATACACATAAGAAGAGACTAGAGAAAGAGTGAGATTTAAAATAGTACTATCTGGGGACGCCTGGGTGGCTCAGTTGGTTAAGCAGCTGCCTTCGGCTCAGGTCATGATCCCAGCGTCCTGGGATCGAGTCCCACATCGGGCTCCTTGCTCGGTGGGGAGCCTGCTTCTCCCTCTGCCTCTGCCTGCCCTGCCATTCTGTCTGCCTGTGCTCGCTCTCTCTCCCTCTCTCTCTCTCTGACAAATAAATAAAATCTTTAAAAAAAAAAAAATAGTACTATCTGGAAATGGAATTATTATCAATGGTTTTTCCTTTATTACTTTCTGCTTTTTTATATTTTCCAAATTTTCCATTTTGTGCACATGCTAGATTTGTAATTAGAGAGAAAAACCAATTGAGACCAAAAATTCACTTTTAAGAATTTATTTGAAGAACAAAACCAAAAATATATACCCAGATTTGGCTCTAAGGATGTCTAACATAGGCAGCAGCATTACTAATCACTATAAGAAAATCAGAAACAGCCTAAATGCTCAACAATGGATATATGCTAAATAAATTACAGAATATCCTTTTAAAAGTTACAGAGGCTCTCATTTTAAATCAAGTGTAATTGAATCCCAGTTTCATCACTTAATACTTTTGTGACCTTGGACAAGCTATTTTATGTTTGTTAGCCTCTGTTCCTTCATGTATAAATGGATATATAAAAATTCCTGTCCCAGAGTTGGGAAGAAGTGATACAGTAATGCACATAAGCCATGTGGCAAAGCACACACACACACACACACACACAAAACACTTGACAAATGTCTGGTAAGTATTATTTATCAAAGGGCTACTTTTTATTCATTTGCCAATGTAATATCATACAGCTATGAAAATCAGCTTAGAGAGGAATATTTAATGTTGCAAAAAATTGTTTTTTAAAAACAAAACTATGTATAAAATCATCTCTTTCTGGTAAAACAATATACATACAGATAGTAAAAAAGAGTAAGCATACAAACTTATATTTTGTTAATATATAATCTTTAGTTTGTTGGATCACTTTTTATTTCCTATTTTTACAGAATTCTTTTGTTGTAGAATGTTACATTGCTTCCATAATCAGAAAAAAATTAACCAATAGAATAATTCTGCACCTTTTATTTGCCAAGTACTCTGTGCCGAGGGAAGTACAACAATAAAGATACAGTAGTCTTGCCTTCCAGAAGTTTATAAGGTAATTGGTAGAACTAACTTAACTGGTAATTTAAATCATTGTAATATTTCAGATGTTACAGATTTCCTTCTCCTTGGGTTTTAACTCATTAGGAATACATAGATAACACCAGACCCAAACAGAAGCTGTCAGTTTTATCTGGGGCTGTCTGACAATGGCTATATTGCCAAGCACAGTGGGATGTCCTATTTCCCTGCCCAAGTTAACTCACTCCCAGCCCATTACTGAAAGAGCAAGTGGACCACAGTGAGGCCACAGTCACAAAAGGGATGACTTGCCACATGTGCTTACTATTTTGGAGGAAAAAGTGGAGAGAGCTCGCCCTTCTTGGAGGGAGTGCATAAGCACTTTTATGAGCGAAAGAGCCCAGAGATGGCCTGAGTTGTCTTTTCAAGGAAGCCATTCTGCCTTCCTGTCAGTGTGGCCCACAGAAGTCATTCTGACCCATCTCACCATTTAGATGACTCTCTTCCCTTCTGAAAGAAAGTCAAGTGGGCACTTGAAAATGGCCCTTCTAGGAGAACAAAATGAAAGGTGTCCCCGTGAAGGAAATATGGGCATGATAAAACAAGGCAGCTAGCCCTGACTTCTAGTGATAACCGTGCATCCAGAGGATGGGATCCAGACAGCTTGGGAGGGAAGAGCAGGAGGTGAGAAGAGGAATGTGGAGAATGTACTGCCTGAGGGGAGAACTCTGGGAATGGGGGTTGGGAGGAGTGTGAGTTCAAAAGTCCAGGGAAGCAAGGACAGGTGTTCTCTTTGGAGCACTGCTGAGGGAAAGGCAAGGAGGTTTTCAAAAACATGGCGCTACACACCCAGAAGCTCTTCATTATTTTAGGGCCAACGGGGGAAATGTTTCTCTTCAGATCGCAGAAGTTAAAAGAGAAATCTGGTTCTGCTGATCTTTTTGGTAAGCTAGTTAAAGAGCCTGAACACTCCCCTACACACCAGTGTTTCTTAAACCTATTTTCTAAAAAAAACACTTTAATTATGGTAAATTTGAATAAAAGAAATGCGGGTGGAGGCATAACCTGAAATAGCCCACCACAGTCATGAAATTTCTCTGACGTTTCTGCAAAATATGTGCAAATTTTGCAGCCCACTCTACAGTACATATTTGTTGTTGTTGTTGTTTTGGTTTTGGGTTTGTGGAGTTTCATTTACTTATTTTTTAATTGATGTTTGGTTGACATATTAGTTTCCGGTGTGCCAATGAGTTGATATTTGCGTATGTTATGAAACAATCACCACAATAAGCTAGTTAAAATGCAGTTGGTTTTTTTTTTTTTATTCAATTTTTTTCAGTGTTCCAAGATTCATTGTTTATACACCACACCCAGTGCTCCATAATACCCACCACCAGGCTCACACAACCCCCCACACTCCTCCCCTCCAAAACACTCAGTTTCTTTCTCAGAGTCCACAGTCTTTCATGGTTTGTCTCCCCCTCCGATTTCCCCCAACTCACTTCTCTCCATCTCCCGATGTCTTCTGTGTTATGTTATGTTATGTGTTACTTATGCTCCACAAGTAAGTGAAACCATATGATAATTGACTCTCTCTGCTTGATTTACTTCACTCAGCATAATCTCTTCCAGTCCCATCCATGTTGATACAAAAGTTGGGTATTCATCCTTTCTGATGGGAGGCATTGTATATATGGACCATATCTTCTTTATCCATTTGTCTATTGAAGGGCATCATGGTTCTTTACAGTTTGATGACTGTGTCCACTGCTGCTATGAACACGGGGGTACAGATGGCCATTCTTTTCACTACATCAATATCTTTGGAGTAAATACCCAGTAGTGCAATGGCAGGTCATAGGGTAGCTCTATTTTTAATTTCTTAAGGAATCTCCACACTGTTTTTCAAAGTGGCCGCACCAACTTGCATTCCCACCAACAGCATAGGAGGGTTCCCCTTTCTCCACATCCTCTCCAACACACGTTGTTTAATGTCTTGTTGATTTTGGCCATTCTAACTGGTGTAAGGTGGTATCTCAACATGGTTTTGATTTGAATCTCCCTGAGGACTAATGATGATGAACATTTTCTCACATGTCTGTTAGCCATCTGCATGTCTTCTCTGGAGAACTGTCTGTTCGTGTCTTCTGCCCATTTTTTGACATGATTATTTGTGTTTTGGGTGTTGAATTTGAGGAGTTCTTTATAGATCTTGGGTATTAGCCCTTTGTCTGTAGTGTCATTTGCGAATATCTTCTCCCAGTCTGTGGGTTGCCTCTTTGTTAACTGTTTCCTTTGTTGTGCAGAAGCTTTTGATCTTGATGAAGTCCCAAAAGTTTATTTTCACTTTTGTGTCCTTTGCCTTTAGAGACATGTCTTGAAAGAAATTGCCTTGGCCGATGTCGAAGAGGTTACTGCCCCTGTTCTCCTCCAGGATTTTGACAGATTCCTGCCTCACGTTGAGGTCTTTCATCCATTTCAAGTTTATCTTTGTGTACGGTGTAAGAGAACGGTCGAGTTTCATTCTTCTACACATAGCTGTCCAATTTTTCCAGCACCATTTATTGAAGAGACTGTCTTTTCTCTACTGTACATTTTTTCCTGCTTTGTTGGAGATTATTTGACCATAGAGTTGCAGGTCCATATCTGGGCTCTCTACTCTGTTCCAGAGAATGAAAAGGGGAGAGATCACAACTAACACCAAGGAAACAGAAATAATCATCAGAAATTTTTATCAACAGTTATATGCCAATAAGTTATGCAACCTAGACAAAATGGATGCAATCCCAGAAACCTATAAACTTCCAAAACTGAATCAGGAAGAAACTGACAACCTGAATAGACCAATATCTAGTAACGAGACTGAAGCGGTGATCAAAAACCTCCCAAGAAACAAGAGCCCAGGACCTGACAGATTCCCTGGAGAATTCTACCAAACATTCAAAGAAGAAATAATACCTATTCTCCTGAAGCTGTTTCAAAAAATAGAAACAGGGGGCGCCTGGGTGGCTCAGTGGATTAAGCCTCTGCCTTCAGCTCAGGTCCTGATCCCAGAGTTCTGGGATCAAGCCCCGCATTGGGCTTTCTGCTCAGCAGGGAGCCTGCTTCCTCCTATCTCTCTGCCTGCCTCTCTGCCTACTTGTGATTTCTGTCAAATAAACAAATAAAATCTTAAAAAAAAATAGAAACAGAAGGTAAACTTCCAGAGTTTTTCTATGAAGCCAACATTACCCTAATCCCCAAACCAGGCAAAGACCCCACCGAAAAGGAGAATTTCAGACCAATATCCCTGATGAATATTGATGCCAAGATTCTCCACAAGATCCTAGCTAACAGGATCCAACAGTACATTAAAAAGATTATCCACCATGACCAGGTGGGACTTATCCCTGGGATTCAAGGGTGGCTCAACATTTGCAAATCAATCAATGTGATAGAACAAATCACTAAAAGAAGAGAGAAGAACCATATGGTCCTCTCAATTGATGTAGAAAAAGGATTTGACAAGATAGATACAGCAACTGTTCCTGATTAAAACCCTTCGAAGTATAGGAATAGAGGGAACATTCCTCAACTTCATAAAATCTACCCACAGCGAATATCATCCTTAATGGGGAAAAGCTGACAGCCTTCCATTTGAGATCAGGAACACGACAAGGATGTCCACTCTCACCACTGTTGTTCAACATAGTACTAGAAGTCTTAGCAACAGCAATCAGACAACAAAAAGAAATAAAAGGTATTCAAATTGGCAAAGAAGAAGTTAAACTCTCTCTCTTCACAGGTGACATGATACTTTATATGGAAAACCCAAAAGACTCCACCCCCAAACTACTAGAACTCATACAGCAATTCAGTAATGTGGCAGGATACAAAATAATGTACAGAAATCAGTCGCTTTCTCATACACTAACAATGAAAACATAGAAAGGGAAATAAGAGAATCGATTCCTTTTGATATAGCACCAAGAACCATAAGATACCTGGGACTAAACCTAACCGAAGAGGCAAAGGATCTGTACTTGAGGAACTACAGAACACTCATGAAAGAAATTGAAGAAGACACAAAAAGATGGAAGAGCATTCCATGCTCATGGATCAGAAGAATAAACATTGTTAAAATGATTATACTGCCTTCAGCAATCTATACTTTCAATGCCATCCCGATAAAAATTCCACTGACATTTTTCAAAGAGCTGGAACAAACAATCCTAAAATTTGTATGGAACCAGAAGGGCCCCTTATTGCTAAGGAAATGTTGAAAAAGAAAAACAAAACTGGGGGGCATATCATGTTGCCTGATTTCAAGCTTTACTACAAAGCTGTGATCACCAAGACAGAATGGTATTAACACAAAAAAAGAGGTAGTTGTTTTAATATAAAGATAACAAAGTCATGTTCTCCCTCCTCCCAACTTTTTTTTCAGGTGACTTTATGTATCTTGGAACAGCACTACTGGCTATCATGGGAACAGGTATTTCAATCGAGAAACATAGCTGAAGACTATTAGGTACAACATATGTTTCAGGAAGATCATTCTGGTGCCCATACAGAAGATTGTTTCAGAAAGGCAAAACTAAAGCCAGAGAAATCACCTGTCAGGAACCTAAAGTGATAGTAGTTTCATGCGAAAGAAGATAAAAGAATAAACCAGGGCAGAAAGGATTAGGAAATAGGGGAAAATATGAAAAATATCCAAGAGCTTTTATTGAAAAGACTTTGAACTGACTTAGAGGGGATTAGAATCCCTGCTAGGTTTCCAACATGACTACAGATTTCTGCAGTCTGAGTTGGGAAAACAGGAAAATGAGCTGTGATGATGCTTATGAGACATCTACATATGTGGCAAACAGTTGGCTATGTGACTTTGAAGTTCAAGGGAGAGATTAGGGCTGGTGTTACAGATTTGAGAGCAAGAGTGAGATTCACTTATAAAATGGAGCAGGAAAATGTAGTGATAAAAACTCCAGGGGCGCCTGGGTGGCTCAGTGGGTTAACAACTGTCCCAGTCTCATCTCCTGCTGTGTCTTTCCTCCCTGCCTTGGTTCACCCTGCCTGGGGCAGAGGGTTCAGAGTTTGAAATCCAGGAGGGTGCCTAAATGTCTGGTTTCAGAGGGGTCTTGAATCCCTGGCCAGGGGCAGACTTGGCCCCTCTTAACAGCACTATACATCCATCTTGCTGGTTCCATTCAGCTTTCACACAGACCAGCTTGGAACACACGTGTGTCTTGCCTGAGCTACCTTACGAAGATAAGAAGCAACTAATAAACTGTAATATCCTGATATTTCTCTTCCAAACCTCAATAGATCATCCACCCCAGGATACAAGAAAGGAAAGTAAACCTGCTGTTTCACTGCTCTCTAACAAGACGCTCTGTCTCTCCCCCTTGGGCTGAAGGGGACTCCACCTCTCCAGTCCTCACCCAGTGGCATGCTCCACCTCTAGGATCTGTCACAACCCCTCTCCATCTCCAGCTCTGTGTCACTGAATCTTTCAAATGCAACAATTTCGTATGATATGGAGTATCCTGCCAATAGGGACTCCCCATCCATGGGGTACATGCACAAACAAGTAGATTTGGGTTTTATGCATAGTTGGGCTTGCTGAAACAGGGCAGTGGAGGTTTAGGGAAAGACCCAAATAGCTGGCTAACTATTATAGAGAATCCTATCATTATGAAGTCCGCTGGCAGTCTTCCACAGTAAGCATTGTGCCCCATCCCTGTAGAAGTTCCTAGCCTGTTATGATACAGCCAGCAGAACTCAAGGCCCTACATCTCCAGTCTTCACTAGAAAGTGGGTGGTGGCTCCAGATCTATGGTTTCCTCCCTCAACCCCCTTCCAGGGAAAGGCC
Organism: Neogale vison; assembly: GCF_020171115.1. Classification (NCBI taxonomy): domain Eukaryota; kingdom Metazoa; phylum Chordata; class Mammalia; order Carnivora; family Mustelidae; genus Neogale; species Neogale vison. The sequence goes on along the minus strand of NC_058101.1, from coordinate 71,548,724 downwards.
AGACAAGAGTGAATGACAAGAGTGAAAAGGCACTGCTGGATCCAAGCCACAATTTAATCTGTACATAAATCACTCAGTAAGAAAAGATGGAGGACTTGCTGCTCTGAACTCATTTTTTCTCAGCAGCCTCTTGAAGGCCTCCTACTCTGGGCCCCAGAATTGGTCCAGCTGGAGCAATGACAGTTTGGTCTCCAGAACTTGTATGTGTACTGGTTGGCAGTTTGTGTTGGTCAACGCTGTCCCACAGAGCAATACTAAGAATTCTGCAGGGTCTCTACAGATAGAAAGACCTGACTATAGCAGAGAGATCACCATTTGGTCAAGAATAAAAGCAATTTTCTGTTCCTTCCTGAAACACTGTGACAGAGTATTCAGAATTCATTAACAATTCCAAGCAGAGCCCGAGTTTTTCTTTGGGAAGGGATGCTCTTCTCAGGGACTTCTACATCTTACCAGCCAGAACAGTTGCCTGGCCACACAATTCATTCCCTCATTCAACAAAGACTTATTAAACTAAATTAAACTATATTTATATTTATATTTATTAAACTAAATATTGCTACATGTCCTGGGGATATGACAATGCACAAAACAGTCAGAACTCCTGATCCCCTTGGAACTTACATCCTACTGACTGGAAAAAAAGAAGAAATACATGAATTACATACTCACTAATAAGTGAAATATATTTGAAGATGGTAGGTAAATACAAAAAATACAAAGCGGGGTTAAAAGAGTGTTGATGGTTGGGGGAGGTTTTAATTGTGAACAGGGTGATCCAAGAAAGCTCTTCTAAGGAGATAACATGTGAGTACAGACAAGAACAAAGCAAACGAAGGACTGCAGGTAACTCTGGTACAGAGAGAAGAGCATGTGCAAAAGTCCTGAGGCAGGGGTGCCTGGGTGGCTCAGTGGGTTGGGCCACTGCCTTCGGCTCAGGTCATGATCTCAGGGTCCTGGGATCGAGTCCCGCATTGGGCTCTCTGCTCAGTGGGGTGCCTGCTTCCTTCCCTCTCTCTCTCTCTCTGCCTGCCTCTCCATCTACTTGTGATCTCTCTCTGTCAAATAAATAAATAAAATCTTAAAAAAAAAAAAGTCCTGAGGCAGGAGGGTGCCCATTATCTCCAGAAACAGCATGGAGACCAGTGTGGCTAAAGCAAAATGAATGACAGGGAGAACAGAAGGTGATGAAATTACGAGGCCCCCTTTGTATAAGTACTGTAGCTTTGACTTTAAGCAAAATGGGAAAACAACTACTAAGTCTGTAAGCACAGTATCCCATAATCTGACTTACCAGAACAGGATCCTTCTATCTGCTGTGTGAAAAACAGAGTTGGGGAAACTAAGACTGAAGAAAGGGGGTCAGGAAAGAGATGTCTGTGGCTTAGAAAAGATTGTGGGTGGGAGAGTGGCTAAGGAATGGTTTAATTCTGGATATATTTTGAAGATAAAGAAGATAGGATTTGCGGACATCAAATGTGGGATATGAAAAAAAAGGAGGCAATGATATTCTGAGCAACTAGAAGAAAGGAGCACCATTTACTAAGATGGAGAAGAGGAAGGGAGCAAGTTTTGGTGTGAATATGAGGAGTCGGCTTTGAGACATGTTAGTTTTGACATGTTTATCACACATTTCAGTAGGCAGCTCCATGTGTGGGCCTCAGGGGAGAACTGGCCTGGCCTGGACAGAGACATTTAGAGAGACCTGCGGTAAGATGCTGGAGATCACTAAGAGAATGAGGATGAGCACAGAAGAGTTGAGGCCCAAGGACGAAATCCTGGGGCACCCCAAGTTATAAGTTGAAGAAGTCAGTAACGAAGCTAAGACAGATTAGCTGGTAAGGCAGGAGGACACTGGGGTGTGTCAAGTCTTGGAAACCAAGTGAGAAAAACGTGTCAAGGAGATGAAAAGCATCAACTGTCAAGTGCTGTCGGACAGGGCAAGGAGGACGGGGACAGGGTGCAGGACATGAGACAGCAGTGTGCAGTCCCCAGGGGCCTTGATGACAGAGGGTCTGGGGGTCAGCGAAGTGAAAGCCCAGCTGGAGTGGGTTCAGGAGAAAGCAGGACCACAGGGCTTAGAGACAGGGTAGGGGACAACTCTTTTTTTTGAGAGTGAAAATGGGGTTCGGGAGGGGGCAGAGGAAGAGGGAGAGAGAGAATCCCAAGCAGGCTCCACACCCAGCACAGAGCCCCATGCGGAGCTCAATCTCACAACCCCGAGATCATGACCTGAGTGGAAACCAAGAGTCAGACGCTTAACCCACTGAGCCACCAGATGCCCCAAGTGAATTTTAAACTGAACTGTGCTTTAATCAAATAACTGCCACTATCCCAGATAAATCTTGAATATTCATAAAGTGGATACTGTTTGAAGGTGTTGACAAACTTTAGAAGTAGACATAGTTTAACCAGTATAACCCTATGTTATTGAGGTTCCTCAGGTAACACTCTCTCAGCAAACTGAATCATGAAGTTGATACATCATGGGTGATGCAACATGGCTACACTTCCACAGTGTTCAGTCAGTCCCTCGGGAAGCAATTTGGTAAACATGAAAAGAAAGAGTTTTCTCTAGAGGAAGTAGTATTTGCAGAAACAACCATGCAAAAAAGTTAAAGCATGTATTCCCTAGTCTTAGATCTGCTTCTTACCCATTTTTACTTGATTATGCTATTCAATGATATTCTATTTTAAATGTTTACATTACTTTCATAGTCACTCAGTATTTTGTGAGGGTGAAATGTTGTAAAACTTTTGCAAAGGCTTGAAATAAACAATAATTTAATGTTTTTTTTTTCCCCCAATTTATTTATTTTCAGAAAAACAGTATTCATTATTTTTTCACCACACCCAGTGCTCCATGCAAGCTGTGCCCTAATGTTTTGAGCCAAGTGTGGTGGAATGGTGAAAACAAACACCAGTCTATGTGTGCAATGGGCCAATATGAATTCCGCCCATAAGCAAGGGGTCAGATAAGATCCTAATTACTACTGACCTTTGTTTCTCACAGCAAGAGTCCAATGCACTGCTATCCAGTAGAAATAAAATCTAAACCACGTTTGTAATTTTAAATTTTCTAGTAACCACATTTTTAAAAAGTAAAAAAGGATCAAATAATTGAGAAGAATATATTTAATATTTAATTCAATATATCTGAAATATTTTTCAACATGTAATCAACATAAAAATAACTAATGGAATAGCTTACATTCTTTTTTATACTATGTATGCTAAATCTCATGTATGTTTTATATTACAGTGCATTCTTACCAAAGAATAAAATTTTGCTTACTGGAGAAATATTTTGCACTGCTTCTGTCTTTATATTTAAATTTAAGTTTAAATTAGTTAAAACAAAATTTAAAGTTAAAATTCATTTTCTCAGTTGCATTGACCATATTTCAAGTGCTTGGCAGTCACCTAGATAGAGGCCCCCACAGTGGACAGCAGGCTCTTGGCAGCAGCTGTGAACTTATTAGAAATGCAGTATCTCTTGGGGCACCTGTGTGGCTTAGTCAGTTAAGTGTGGGCTCTTGATTTCGACTCAGGTCATGATCTCAGGGCTGTGATATCAAGCCCTGCACTGGGCCCCAAGCCAAGCATGGAGCCTGCTTGAGATTCTTTCTCTCCCTCTCCCTCTGCTCCTCCCCACTTGCTCACACATGTGCGCATGCTTTCTCTCTTTCTCTCTCACAAAAAAAAAAAAAAAGAAAGAAAAAAAAAGAAAGGAAGGAAGGAAGAAAGAAAGAAATGGAGTATCGCAGACCTCTCCCTAGATCTACTGAGAACAATCTGAGCTTTCATAAGATTCACAGGAGATTGGTATACACGTTAAAATTTGAGAAGCACCATTATAGATCTCTTTAATTGTTTTATCTTTCTCATCATTGACTTTACCATAGTTCAGGTCATTACTGCCTCTAGCTGCACTATTATAATTGTCTATTAATTAGTCTCTCACCTCCAATCTACAATTAATCTGAAAACACTGCTCAAAGACTTTAAACGGTTTCCTGAATGCTTACTGAATTGAGTCCAAACTATGTGCTTTAACATACAAGGTCTCATCCATAGGGCCATGACCTAACTCTTTCACACTATTTCATTCACTAAACCCCTCCAGCAATGAGAAGCATCACGGGGTATGCATTCTTTCTGCCACTTAATACTCACCATGTGGTTTTTACTGAACTATAAGACAGCTAAACAGCTAAAACATAGTCAAGTTGCTGCTCTAAATTACCTGACAAGAGATGGAGGAAGGAGCAAGTATTTAAACAACAAATTAATATAATTGTGAAAATGGAGTTATCCTCAAGTGCTACAGGCAGAGAGAGGCAGAAATGCTTACCTAGTAAGGAAGACTAAGCAGGGAGGGTCGAGGGAAAAGGTTTCAGAGAAGAGGGAATATTGAGAACTTGAAGAATGTACACAATGTTGCCCTACAGCAGAGGGCAGGGAAGGGCATTCCAAACTAAGAAAATGACAACATAAGTGCATAAGTATGAAATGGTACGGCATATGAAGGGGAAAGCAAGTAATTCACTGGGGGGGGGGTCAAAAGGAAGGAAATGAGTGGCATGAAGTTGAAGAATGGGCAGACCACTTCAGATCTATTATTCACTTATTTGTACCCAGTGTGGCTCCAAAGAAAGACTATCTGAGGCAGCTGGTAGGAGATGAAGGTAAAAAGATAGAATATATTTTGGATTGTTCCACTCCACGTATGCTTTGCAATAATCAAATCACACTATGAACAATACCCTTTGAATTCCCTTTGAGCGATCCCTCTATGCATTAGGTCTTATGATGAAATATTTCAGACTTTGAAAAACATATATAAAATAGTTTGAAAGACAATAATAAAAATTAACATCCATGAATCCACTACTACCTTAGCCTTAAATATTCCATCTGTTTCCTTCCAAGATTATGTTCCCTTTCCTCCTTACTCCCAGATAAGCAGAATTCTGAATTTTGTATTAATCTTCCATTGCTTTTCTTTCAAGTTTTACCATTTGTGCAAACAATTGATATTTGTTTTTAGATATTAATAAGTAGTACTTATATGTATTCTTTTGTACTTCCTTCTTTTTCTTAATATATGTTTTTGCAATCCATCCACACTGATAAGTGAAGCTCTAGTCCAATCATTTCCACTACAGTTAAATGTTTCTCTGTTTTGAATATACAGTAACACATTTAGCTCTTCTACTGTTGATGAACAATTATACAAAATGCTACCAAGAACATACCAGGTCAATATATTCAAGAGTTTCCCTTGTATATATCTGGTGGTAGGGATGTTATCTTAAATATTGAACAACCTGTATGACGTGGTTACTGATCAATGACAAGAAGAGTTGGCCATAAACCATGGGGTGACACTGCACACCAGTTTCAGTCCTGACTGGCAGAACTGCTAGGACACAGGAAGTGCAGGTCACACAATGAAAGTTACCGAATGTATGCATAATCCCCATTCCCAAGGCGAGTGTGTGCAAATTCCTGCACTTCTGCATCCTCACCAAATGTCTTACCTCCTAAATTTAAAAATCTGAATGGTATGAAATGTTATAAGAGAAATGTTTTAATTTGCATTTCTTTGTTTGCTAATGAAGCTAACATTTATGTTGCACTTGGCCTTAGAATCTATTTTGCTGATATTAATATAGCTACATCAACTTTCTTTTGGATTAGGTTGTTGGTATACACTTTTCCATCCCTCTTCCAACATTTCTCTATCTTTAAAATATAAATGTAGGGGCGCCTGGGTGGCTCAGTGGGTTAAGCCGCTGCCTTCGGCTCAGGTCATGATCGCAGGGTCCTGGGATCGAGCCCCGCATCGGGCTCTCTGCTCAGCAGGGAGCCTGCTTCCTTCTCTCTCTCTCTGCCTACCTCTCTGCCTACTTGTGATCTCTCTCTGTCAAATAAATAAATAAAATCTTTAAAAAAAAAAAAAAATATATATATATATAAATGTATCTCTTGTAAATATCATCACGTTTGGTTTTGTTTTTATATCCAATCAGAAAAAAACGTAATTTTTTGGAGTATTAACTATAATGAGTGATACTGTTATACATCATTTTAATAGACTGGAGATTTCAATGTGAATCTATGACTTACTACAGTCTAATACAAATTCTCGCATTCTCGTTTTTCAACAGGGCTACAAGTCCAATACCAGTTAACTCCATTTACCCCTCTTCTATCTTATCTTGTAATTGTTGTCATGCATTGTTGTTCTAGATATACTTTAAATTCCACCAGACATTTCCATTATTGTCTTGAATGGCCCACACATGCATTCTGGACACTGCTGACTTAGAGCTACACCTGGGACTAAAAGAATAATATTTCATTATAATAGAATATATATAACTTCTTTATCCGTTCATCCATTGAGGGACACACAAGTTGCTTCCACAGTTTGGCTATTATAAATAATGCCACAATAAACATGGGAGTACAGACGCCTTTTCAAGTTAGTGTTTTCACTTCCTTCATATAAATACCCAGAAGTGGAATCACTGAGTCATATGAGTAGTTCCATCTTTAATTTTTTGAGGAACTTCCATGCTGTTTTCCAGCGGCTGCACCAATTTACATTCCCACCAACAATGCATGAAGTTTCTCTTTTTCTCCACATCTTCACCAACACTCATTATTTCTTATCTGTGGTTTTGATTTATGTTTCCCTGATGATTAGTGATGTTGACCGTCTTTTCATGTAGATGACTTCCTATCTTCCTCAGAATGAAAGTCATAGTTCTTACTATGGTCTCCATGATCTTACCCCTCTACAACTCTTCCTTGTTCACATTAGCCTCCTAGCTGTTTCTCAAACATATCAAGCTCACTGCACCATAGGGCTTCTGCACCTGCTTTTCTCATTGCCTAGAAAACTCTTCCCCCAGATAGCCATAGAACAGTCTCCCTTATTTCATTTAGGAATAGGCATTAATATGACTTTTCTTAACCACCCTATCTAAAATAGCACTTTCTCTCCCCTATCAACACCTGACATCATAGGGTAATATCATTCCTGTTTGCTGTTTATTTCCCTTAATCAGAATGTAAGCTCCCTGAAAGTAAGGCTTTAAAAATTTTTTGTTGCCTAGTTCCTACAACATGAAGAAGTATTTATCAAAATCATTAATTCACTCATTCATTCAACCATGCAACAAATATTTAACATACGTATTATATCAGGCATTTTTCCAGACGCTGGGACACAGCAGTGAACCAACCAGGCAAAAACAGAAAGAAAAAAATTCTCTGCATGGAGCCTACATATGAATAGAGCCAATTAATGAACAGTTAGTGCTATGAGCTTATAGAAACAAACAAAAGGTTACACGCACACACACATTTAAAAGGGGAAAGATGGGGCGCCTGGGCGGCTCAGTGGGTTAAGCCTCTGCCTTCGGCTCAGGTCATGGTCTCAGGGTCCAGGGATCGAGCCCTGCACCGGGCTCTCCACTCAGCAGGGAGACTGCTTTCCCCTTTCTCTCTCTGCCTGCCTCTCTGCCTACTTGCAATCTCTATCAAATAAATAAATAAAATCTTTAAAAAAATAAAAAGGGAAAGATGCCCACTAGGTTGTGGCCAAGTTTTTGTTGTTGTTGTTGTTTTATAAGTAGGCTCCTTGCCCAGCATGGAGCCCAGAGTGGGGCTTGAACTCACTTGGCTGAGATCAAAATCTGAGTTGAGAGCAAGAGCTGGGCACTTAATCAACTGAGCCACCCAGGCACCCCCTGGCCATCTTTCTAATAAATATAACTAAGTTTTCATTGGTAAAAATTACAGCTATGGATCAAATTTTTAAAACCATTGGGACTATCTATGGTGTCTTATAAAAATCACTGCTTCCAAAACTAAATGAAGTCTGTTTTGTTGACATAAGAACATCTCAGGAATGATTGTGTATCTAATTTTAGAGCTGGCTTACACAGAAACATAAACACAAAACACTTTTATCAGTTATTCCAAGAGTGATGCATTTTCAAGAACAATATCTCATATTCTGAATTTGAACATATAAATGATGGGAATATAAATGCTTCAAGGGACCAAACTTCTCCTTGCTCATCATAGCACAAAGTCCACAGTTTATAATAAATAATATAATAATATTAGTTTTATTAAAACGCCTTCTGACATTACCAATCCAAACTGCCTTCCAAAATCACATTAAAAGGGAGTTTACAGCAGCAGCCTTTCTACCCATGGGTCCCGTTCCCAGGCTTTAGTAAACCACCATTTTGCACCAAAAAGGGGGGGGAGGGAGTTTACATTTTGCTTTCTAATTATGAGTAACGTATTATTTTTTGTTATAAAAACAGTAATAGTTTGTTGTCTTAAAATACATAAAAACACATTTGGATAATGTTCTTACAGAAAATCAGGAAGAGGAAAGTGTATAAAAGGATTAAAAAACAGTAGTATAAATCAGATAAATTATTATATATTTCTAATCATTTGAAACAAATGGAGTAGGATGTTGATATTGTGTAGACATGACAAAATTTCGTATTAATTAGGGGACTAAAGCCACTTCCAAACTCGATCCTTGACACTACCACCAAGGGCACTTTGTGTGAACCTTGGGTCATAAATGTGTTTAATAAAAATGAAAATTTAACCTAAAACAACTTAAGGACAATCCTTGAAGTCTGGCTTAAAATATATTAACTTAAAATTAGCTTAAATTCAAAATCCAACTGCATGGACGCTAAAATGTTACACTGGACCTTGGACAAGTAGAGCTGAAAAGACAAGATGCACCAAATCTAGTTAAATTTGAAACTCAGACAAACAGTAAGTCTCTTGGTACAAATAAGGCCTGTGCAATTTTTATACTAAACGGTTTACTCACTGTTTATCCAAAGTTCAAATTTCCCTGGGCAATCTCTACGTTTGTTTGCTACACTGGGAGCCCTAAAACAAGATGAATTAAAACGTCGGTGTGGTGCGAAGTAGTAACACAAGCCGCATGGCTCCTCTGAGAAAGTTCAGGAGCCACACCCGAGCTCTAAATGGGTCTCCATCATCGCATCCCTTTCTGGCCTCGCAAAAAATACTCCCGGGAGCCTTGAAATGTGGCTCAGTAAACCCGAAGGTGGGAAGGTGTTGGCTTTGTAAGAAGAGCTCTTAACTCAAGACAGGCACGTTTCTGGAAAGGATGGGGAAGAACAAGACGCGGACGGCGGGAAGTTGGGCGCAAAGTGGACCCTCGTACCTCCGCGGGGAAAGGACGCGTGGAGGCGGGACAGCGCCGGGAGCCCCCAGCCCCGGGGGGGCCGATCCGTTAGCGCGCGCGCCCGGCGGGGGTCGCGGCCACCCGAGCGGACTAAGGGCGCGCGTTACAGTCTAACCGCCGGTCGGACAGGGGCGCCGGGGCTGCATCTGCAAAACAACTCCTACGAGAGCGGGCGGCCGCGCCAGGCTCTCACGTCGCCCCCCCCTTCTCCCCCCCGCCCCGAGCGCCCCGGCAACCCCGCAGGCCCGAAGCCAGAGTTTCCGGGCGGGAATGGTGGTGGAGAGGCCACCCGCAGCTTACTGGTCTGAGTCATCCTGGAGATGCAGAAGCAGGAAAAGCTGAAGAGCATGACGGCGGCCAGCGCGATCAGCACGTTCACCTGCTTGGTCCTCATGGAGCTGGCCTGACTGCCCGCGGCTCGAAGCCGGGCGAGTGGAAGCTACGCGCAGCGCCCCAGCGACGGAGGAGCCGCGCGCACCGCGCCTGAGCCTCTGGACGCCGCCCCCGCGCCTCTGGACGCCGCCCCCGCGCCCCTGCCCCATGCCTGTATTCTGCCCCTATCGCTGGGGGTCCCAGCCGCCTTTTTAGAGCCTCCTTCCGTGGCTCAGCACTTAGCATCTCGAACCTGTTGCTAGGACCGCTGGTAGTTCAATGCTATGAACTATGGGAAAACTCTCCACTGCTTAACCTGTGGTTGGTGGATGCTCAGGATCTTGCTTTATTTTCCTGTAGCTGTGACTCCCGTGCCAGACCCTAGGCTAAGCAGTTTATACATACCATCTCGGTAAATCCTCCAACATCCCAATTTTTTAAAGGCAAGATAACAATAGTTCTAATATGCTATTGTTCTCTTCATTTTATCTTGAAAAAATAGGAACTATTGTGAAATGGAGGAGTTTGCTACAGGACAAACAGCTGGACGTGGTTCCTCCACAAATCGTGTACATAGAAAAGTTTATAAATAAAATATGATAAGAAGGTCCTAAATAAAATATGTATCTTTAGCTTTAAGTGAAAACCATCAAATGCCCAAATAACTTGGGGGGCTTAGATTTTTGTGTGGGAAATGACCAATATCAGACATTCAGCTTAATCCCTTTATCTTTTATACTTTGGTACATCCTCCCTGAGGAAAGGAGCGGGAAATCAACGTTTCTGAAAGAAAGAAATTATGTATAAGATGCGTAGTGCAAGGGAGACTTGCTAAGCTATGCCAAGTTCAAGGTATCCGTTTCTCAGCCCCTTGAAAACCAAGTCTGGGAAATACGAGGAGAAAATTAGAGGATGCCTGGGTGGCTCAGTGGGTTAATCCTCTGCCTTTGGCTCAGGTCATGATCTGAGAGTCCTGTGCATCTGGCTCTCTGCTCAGCAAGGAGCCTGCTTCCCCCTTTCTCTGCCTGCCTTTCTGCCTACTTGCAATATCTCTCTCAAATAAAATCTTAAAAAAAAAAAAGAAAGAAAGAAAGAAAGGAAAGAAAAGAAAATTAGTAGGTTGAGACTCTCTTTGGGGTCCTTGAACTGTGTTTTGCTATTTAGGTTGTCCCCGCTGATCAATCTTCTTACTGGCTGGGTCTGGTAAAATGTGTTCTTCAAACCAGCACTACACCACTGGCTGAGCTAGTTACTGGCTCCTCGAAAGAGAAAAAAGATTTGAACACATGCCAACCTGAGGATGCCTTTATAAGCTGTGTTTTCTCCTGTGCTGATGGCAGGAGTTGGGACCTTCCATTGAGTAGTCACCCAGCCGGATCCCAGGATTGGGAGCCAATCCTCAACTCTATTCTCCTCGTCCCATTGGCTAAGCTCCTCTGGAAGACACAGGGCCCGGAAGTTCTCTGTAGTGAACTAGACCTTCCGACCTGCCTTAGGGGGGAGGGGAGCGTGGAGCTGGGTGGAGAAAGACTAACGTGGGGGAAGAAGCTCTTCAGCACAGGAATCTCCAAATTCAGTATCTCACAGTCCTTTTACTTGGTCTCCAGTTTCACACTTTTAGCTTTGTGTTGAAAAACAACATCAGAATCCACGAGCAGTATACTGGGAAAGTTTTTAATCCTTTTTAAAATAGGCGTCCTCAACAAAAAGATGACATGAATAATACCTGTTCTAGGTTGCTGAGTTAAATAGTGTTCAAAGCCGATTAGCATATTCCTTGTCATTATGTAACACTCAATACATTTTGGTTCTCTGTTGCTCGTCAGAAACGGTATTAATTTTCTCACTATTTCTAATTATTTTCCCCCACAGAGCAGTGGAGAACTGTCCCATAGTTTATGGCATTTAACTACCATTATTTATTTTTTCTCTATTATTATTTTGAGCAGAATAATCCTGCTCAAAATCCTCCAGCAACTCCGTTAAAAGTGAAAAGTGTTGGCATGGGGTCCAGACCCTTACACAGTCTGGTTCCATCTGCCTTTCCAGCTATCCTCCCTATTCCAGCTGTGTACTTGCCTCTAATGTAGTACTCACAAGGTCTACTCCACGCAAACTCACCAAATACCATGTTTTCAAGATTCAGAAAAGCACTTTGCTCTCACATCTTAATTTTTTTTTAAAGGTTATTTATTTATTTATTTATTTGACAGAGATCACAAGTAGTTAGAGAGGCAGGCAGTAGTTAGAGAGGGAGAAGGAAGCAGGCTCCCTGCTGAGCCGAGAGCCTGATGTGGGACTTGATCCCAGGACCCCAAGATCATGACCTGAGCCGAAGGCAGTGGCTTAACCCACTGAGCCACCCAGGCGCCCCCATCTTAATGTTTTTGAAATCAGCATGTGTCTTCTAATTTTTCCATTTTATATAATTATTTTTTTTCTTTTGTCTTTTTTCCAAAGAAAGGAAAAACTAAAACCTTGATAATCAGGGGTGCCTGGGTGGCTCAGTCAGTTAAGCATCTGCCTTTGGCTCAGGTCATGATCCTGGGGTCCTGGGATAGAGTCCTGCGTCCCCTGAGCGGGAAGTCCGATTCTCCCTCTCCCTCTGCCCTTTCCCCCCTGCTCTCTCTAGCTCAAATAAATAAATAAATAAAATCTTTTAAAAACCCTATGATATGGGGGCGCCTGGGTGGCTCAGTGGGTTAAGCCTCTGCCTTCAGCTCAGGTCATGATCTCAGAGTCCTGGGATCGAGCCCCACATTGGAATCTCTGCTCAGCAGGGAGCCTGCTTCCCCCACCCCCTCTTTGCCTGCCTCTCTGCCTACTTGTGATCTCTGTCTGTCAAATAAATAAAATAAAATCTTTTTTTTTAAAAAAACCATGATAACTGGAAGAGATTATGCTGAGTGAAATAAGCCAAGCAGAGAGAGTCAATTAGCATATGGTTTCACTTATTTGCAGAGCATAACAAATAACATGGAGGACATGGGGAAATGGAGAAGAGAAGGGAGTTGAGGGAAATTGGAAGGGGAGGTGAACCATGAGAGACTATGGACTCTGAAAAACAACCTGAGGGTTTTGAAGGGGCGGGGGGTGGGAGGTTGGGGGAACCAGGTGGTGGGTATTAATGAGGGCATGGATTGCATGGAGCACTGGGTGTGGTGCAAAAACAATGAATCCTGTTACACTGAAAAGAAATTAAAAAAAAAAAAAAAGTAAAAAAAAAAAAAAAAACCCAAACATGATAATCAGTCATTGGTTTGTCTATGAGTCAGAACACATGATAGTCACTCAACATCTCCTCTGTGCCAGTTACTGAACTAGGTACTAGAGATACAAATGGTCCCCTGCTGGTTCTGGGCTCTGCCTTCTTCATGCTCAAACATGGATGCACCACACATGCTCATGTCCCTACCTTCCAAAAGTGTTCAAGACTCAGCTGAAACGACACTACCTGAAGACTTCGTTGATTGTCCGTGTGTACAGAAATCTCTGTCCTCTTTGAAAACTTGTAGCACTTAGGTCTTCTCTCAGGACATTCAACGTGCACCATATTTATTTGTTATGCACATATTTTATTTCTTTTACCACGTTTTGAGTCCCTACAAAAGAAAGATTGTGCCTTACATATTTCCATATCCTACTCCCCGCTGTGGATTCCAGGGTGTCTTACAGATCAAAAGTAGTCTGAAAAACAATCTGAGGGGTTTGCAGTGGCAGGGGGGTGGGCGGTTGGGGTATCAGGTGGTGGGTATTATAGAGGGCACAGCTTGCATGGAGCACTGGGTGTGGTGAAAAAATAATGAATACTGTTTTTCTGAAAATAAATAAATTGAAAAAAAAAAAAAAGTAGTGATTGAAACACAAGCCTGTAGTACTGAGCGATCAGTACTACAACTGAGCGATCTTCCCAACAAACTACCCGCAGTTGCTAGCTCCTTATGGTTCATGCCGACAGTAAACACCACTCCAGGAAATCCAATGGATAAAGAACACAGTAGCGTTCTCAAGGACCTTCAGACTTCCCTTTTGCGATTTGCTTTCTAAAATTAGTGGCACATTCAGACCATGGGAAGTAGAGAACTGCCAGGGCAAATAATGCTCAATATGTATAGGAATATTTATGGGAATAACAATGGGAACGGGAAGAGTATTCTCTGGGGGTATGACCAGCCCTAAAGCCATCAGGGCTTCTGGAGTTAACTTTGGTCGAATGGTGGTCTCACAACTGTTAGGAGCAAAGAAAAGTAAACTTAGTGGGGACGGATTTTTCTAGTTCTGTATATATGTAGGATATACAGGTGGAAAGAATCTGAAAGATAATAACTTGACAAAAATGCCAGTTGTCCTGGCCCTGTTGTCTGTTTCATGGTATGTAGAAATAAGTCATCTGTGCCCACCTGAGTGCCATCTGTTTGGCACAGTTCTGGAAAATGGCAGCACTGAGAGGAACTTTTAAGGGTCATCTATGTCAGCCATTCTTCTTCTTTTTTTATAGTTTGCATTTTAAAGATTTTTTATGTATTTATTTGACAGAGAGAAATCACAAGTAGACGGAGAGGCAGGCAGAGAGAGAGAGAGAGAGGGAAGCAGGCTCCCTGCTGAGCAGAGAGCCCGATGTGGGACTCGATCCCAGGACCCTGAGATCATGACCTGAGCCGAAGGCAGCGGCTTAACCCACTGAGCCACCCAGGCGCCCCTGACAGCCATTCTTCTTAAATAACAATCACCTGGAGGGACGCCTGGGCAGCTCAGTCAGTTAAGCGTCTGCCTTTGGCTCAGGTCAGGATTCCAGGATCTTGTGATTGAGTCCCCCTTAGGGCTCTCTGCTCAGTGGGGAGCCTGCTTTTCCCTCTCCCTCTTCCTCTGCCTGCTACTCCTCTTGCTTGTGTGTGCGGGTGCTCCCTCTCCCTCTCCCTGACAAATAAATAAACTCTTAAAAAAAAAAAAAAAAGGAATCACCTAGAAACCTTGTTAAACAGAGTTCTGGGCCCACCTTCAGTTTTGATTCAGTGGGGGTAAGGCTGGGACCCCAAAAGGGGCGTTTCTAACAAGTCCCCGATGATACTGACGGTCCAAGGGATGACTCTTTGGGAATCACTGCACAGCAGTCCTTCATATTATCATAGGTTGGATTTGGGAAAAAGTATAGATTACCTAGCTTACTCTCTTTGCTCAAATCATTCCAAAATACCTATGTAATAAAGATACTACATTCTCTGCCATCAGTTGGGGGGTGTGGGTTTCCATGATGTGCCCTGGTTGTTATATTCTAGATGTTAAACTTGTCTCATATCCCTGAATGCACCAAGACAAGCCTGATTAGGGAGGAAAAGGCTCCAAGTGTCTAGAATTGTCCCCTGAATTGCAAGACTGTAGTCCTACCAAAGAGGCCTGCCTAGGTGAAGGCTGAGAAGGGGAAGTAGAGAACTCCAGCTGCACTCCGGTGCGGGACTGTTCAGAGCAAGGAAGGCATCTCATATTCATTCATACAAAAGCATCATGTAGGCTTCCGGAAGCCTCGACCAGGCATAGTTCTGGTCTTAACAAAAACGAGGAGGCCACTTAGATGACCACATCAGGTATCTAGAAAAGCAGCAGAAAAACCAGCTCGGCTCATATGTTACAACCCAGATGATAGTACCAGTCTCCTACCATGGGTGCAGGAGCTCAGGGGTCCTGGGTCACAGTTTTCTCCAGAAACTCCTGGCGTAGTTTACAGGCCAAACATGTGAATCTGCTTCAATCTAGTTTTCAGTGAGAACAGATCTGAGGCCTGATCCTGTCATCAACCATGATGTGGCTTATGTGAGAAATCACTATAGTAAGTGGTATTCTCTTACTATCAGACACTGTCTCTCTTTTAAGATTTTATTTATTTATTTGAGAGAGAGAAAGAGAGAGCACAACAAGGGGAGAAGGAGAAGCAGGCCCCCAGCTGAGCAGGGAGTTCGACATGGGGCTCGATCCCAGGACCCCAGGATCATGTGCTGAGCCCAAGGCAGATGCTCAACCGACTGAGTCTCCCACGTGCTCCTACTATCAGTCACTCTAGAGGACTAAGCAACAGTCTCTTTTCCCAGCATCATCATTTACTTGTTCTCCTTCTTTTGACATTTCATCTTTTTTCCATTTATCACCTGTCAGAATATAGACTTAGTCTCAGCCACAAGGAGAGCAGCAGTTGGAAACTTGCCAGGGCCTTCCCTTTGTCCATTCCCACGAGGAAGGGGTAGGATTGTCTCAGTCAAGTACAACAAAGCTATATTCCCACTCTGTGAGGTCACTGGGAGAAACATATAGCCAATCCTTACTTGGCCACATGATATGAAGTCACTATCCAACACAGGCGGGCTCCTTAAAAATATTCACATTTATGTAGAAAGGAATGGAAATTGTGTCTTGGGCAGCAAATCTCCCTTCTACTCTGTCTTCCAACTGAAATGTTGGACCCTAAAGCACAGGGTCCAATAAAATAAGTGTGTACAATGGGAAAGAGAGAGTTCTCACCATGCCCCACCCCCTCATCCCCATGGCCATATTGTGATTTTTAATAAGAAATATATATTGTGTCTTCAGCCAGTCCTGGCACAGAGCTCCTAAGACCCTTGGAATTTCCTGAGAGAGAGAGTGATAAAAGTGATTTTTGTTAGGTTAATGAAGTCACTTTTAGAAAGCATGTAAGGCAGGGGTGGGAGGGGTATTGAACATTCAGTCCTATCCCACCCCTGACCTCTGGGGATGGGAGAAAGGCAGGAGATTGAGTAAAATCACCAAGGGCATCGGAGATTTAATCAATCATGCCTATGTAATAAACCCTCCATAAACACCAGAATGGGTGGAATTAGGAGAGCTTCTGGGTTGGGGACCATGTGGAGACTGGGGGGAACTGGGGTACTCAGAGAGTATAGAAGCTTCGTGCCTCTTTCTCCACACACTGTCCTACGGATCTCTTCCATTTGGCTGTCCCTGAGTTAGATTCCCTTATAATAAAGGGACAAAACACACATTCACCTAACTGATGCAGCCAGCCCTCTATATATCTTTACATTGTATTTTCAATACCAGTTCTAGTTTCAGTTTAACAACTAAACTACTTTATAGATGGCAAAGAATCTGATGTGTCCCTATGTTAGGATTGTAGGGGCCATTTTCTGCACACCGGAACGTAGAAGGCATTCTTTGGTCCAGAGTGTGGACCAAGGTGAAAGCGCCCACAGTGACCACCATCAAGCCGAGTGCAAACAGGCTCTTTAAGTGACCCACCTGGAAATAGCTGTTACAGTCCCTAGATGACCAATTCAACAAGGTAGGCACAGTTCGTAAGATTACCAAAAAAAAAAAAAAAAAAAGGAAAATTCTGCACGTCCCCTTATTCCCTCCCGCCTCCCTATTACTAGGGCCCCTCACCATCACCTCCAAGCCTCCTCACCTCAGTCTCTCCTTTCTGCCCTGCCTGCTTGCTCCCTTGCAGTGTATTCAAGAAACTTCTATCTCTTTTCTATTTTTTAAAAAATATATTATTTATTTATTTAGAGAGCACAAGCAGAAGCAGCAGCAGGCAGAGGGAGAGGAGAAGTAGACTCCTTGCTGAGAGAGGAGCCTGATGCAGGACTTGATCCCAGAACCCTGGGATTATGACCTGAGCTGAAGGCAGCCACTTATGTGACTGAGCCACTCAGGTGTCCCAACTTTCATCTCTTTTGTTCTGCTTTGGATGAATCCTTTCACTGCCCGTGCTGCCCACGTTTGGTATCCCCTCCTCTGAGCGGGACTCCCCACACAAAGGGAGCCAAATAGTCCTGGACAGTGTTTGGGCTTTAGTCCAGGACAGAATACATGTCAAAATCATTTGGATCCTACAGGGACTGCAAATAATAATCCTATATCCTCACTGGCTTTGACGCTTGGAGTCCTTTGCCCAGGAGATTTTCCTGAATGCCATCTTTCAATGGCTAATTTTGTTGTTGTCATTAGCAGTCAACAGTCTCCTACCACATTAGTGGCACAGGTGAGAGACAAGTGGAATAATACCATTATTCTTCCCACTCTTGTCTCACTTTGGCACCACTGTACCCACATTATTACCCACATAGCTACTTCAAGAAATTGGCAGGGCATCACCTAGGCATTCCATTTCCCTGCCGAACCAACTCACTTCTTGTCGTAGGCATTTCTTTTCTTTTCTTTAAAGATTTTATTTATTTATTAGAAAGAGAGAGACAGCAAGAGAGGGAACACAAGCAAGGGGAGTGGGAGAGAGAGAAGCAGGCTTTTTGTTGAGCTGGGAGCCCGATTTGGGGCTCGATCCCAGGACACCGGGATCATGACCTGAACTGAAGGCAGATGCTTAACTTAGGACTAAGCCACCCAGGCAGCCTGTCATAGGTGTTCTTTGATCCACTAAAATCCTCCTTAGGAAGCCTTGTGAGGTGTCCACAATTTTATCACCTACCCTGGGAGTATTCTTATGTTCCCTCACCGAGATTCTCATTTGGTGACTGGCCCACTACTCTTTGAACATGCGGACATTGCCCTGAGGTAGAAAACAGTTCTCCCCCCACTGTCAAGGATTTCGCCCTCATGGCGGCCCCTTGCCTCACTTGCCTTTGCCTTATTTCACTGGGTGTTTACCGCTTGTAGAGCAGATGGGGGCAGAGCAGAGGGTGGCTGACTTTTACACTGCAGTTGTTACCATACAGGACCCCTCATGGATAATCCAAGAAACTGGTTTTATTTTGGTGAAAGGAAAGTCATGAGGTTTAAACTGGTCGGCCAGAGAAGTGGACTACGAATTCGTCCGAAAGCACAGATGCTATGTGCTCATGGGTCACGGGTGTGTTTTAACTCCTCAGAGAACCCTCTCGTGACACAAATTTCATTTCATTTGAGAACTTGTTGTGCAGTTTCCTCTTTATCACAACTTCTTCCTGATATCACATATATCATATCACAGGTCGTTCAGGTCTTGATATTAATTTGCTCCTCTTAAGTTATGGGGAACTGTGTTCATTAGAGCCCAACAGTGTGCTGGTAAACCGGCTCTCTAGCGCTATCAGGAACTTTTGAGTAAAAATATCCCAGTGGTCGCCACAAGGCGGCAGTATCATCTTATTCAAAGCCAATCTGCTTGTATTCTGTGACAGACTCTTGGAAAATTATGTGTGAATGTATAAGAATCAGAGGGTGTTGGAGCATATATGGACTATTGCCCGTTATATATTTTTCATAGCTTTCCAAATAGTTCATAAAGGGATTGTGCCTTCTTTTTATTGACAGAGTTCTGGAGAGAGAGTTATGTATTTATTTAGTGTTCATAGAATACCTCTGGTTGTCCAAAGTGATCTTTAGAAATTTCAAAGATTGCATTAAGTTCTAAATTTTATCTGGATTGATGAGCCATTTGGCTAGTTATATTTGCCACTACGTATCTCATATCTTCTGAGTTTCTTCCTTCAACGGGGAAATGATCATAATGTTATCAATACAATGTATTAACGTAATTTTGATGGTAATCATATCTAAATTCAATCTCACCAATAGTGGCAGCGAGTTGGAGGGGTCAGATATCTTGGGGGGAAGGACCATGAACAAACTGCCTTCTTTCTCGTGTACCAGAAAATGGTGTTTGAGTTCTGAGAGTGGGATTGAGAAGACAACATTTACTGAAATGATCACAAAAAATCCCAGTCCCAGTTGGCATATTGAACCTCTTACAGTTTTTACAATGCCTGGCATAACAGACACTTGTTTAAATCATGGAAACTACTTTGGTTAAATCATAACATTAACATGTTATTTTTAAGAGCCTTCTTTTTTCTTTTTCTTCTTTCTTTCTTTCCTAGGCCACAGAGGATTAATGTAAAGCATTAGTGGAGATCAGCTCTTCCGCTCCCGTGTTTCCTTAATGAAAGGTGAGATTTTCTGTGTCCTTCCAGAATCTGACACTGCCTTATATTTACTATAAAGGCAGGTTTGGGCGATTCTTAGGTCTTCCATTTTGCGTGTCCAGTTAAAGCTACATGAAGGGCAGACTTCTCTATCTCTTAAAAACATTTGGCTTTAAGCTGGTAGCAACAAGAACCATCATCACATTGATTCCAATTATATATTCTGCTTAAGTCAAGAACTGGATAGTTCTTTCTTATTCTCCATCTCATTCTTCATCATTTTCTCATTCTTCCTCTTCCTCTTCCGCTTCATGGTGATCCCGGCGCTACCAAACTTGAATTTTCATACCTTAATATTGTCCTTCCGTTCTTCTGCTGGTATTGTGCCACATTTTGCTTCATCATTCACTAATCCCCAAAAGGTATTTCACTACCCTCTGCCTCTCAGAATCTCAAGATTGTTTGTTCATCAAACAATCTTGGACCTCCCACCAGGGATCAAATGAAGATTTATTGACCCTCCAGTTAATCGTCTTTTTCTCCCACAGCCTTAATGGATGAATCAAAATCACCATCCTGTGCTAAACACTCTTTACCTCCCTGTTTCCCTTTGGTATCATTGACTTGAAACTCTCAGAGGCTGGGAAAACCGGAACAGATCTGATAGGTTAGCTTAGGTGAGGTGGATGTAGGAGCTGGAGTGGGTGTCCCTCCTCTCAACTATTGCTATCAAATGTGCTACCAGGCCCCTGGTAGGTCATCCAACTTCCTGCTTCTCTCTTCCCTCTCACTCTCCCTTCTTTTTTTAAGCAATCATAGAAATCATTTAACCTGATTCAATATTATTTCCTTTGTCCTGGTTACCATTTTCACCCCAGTCCATTAGCTTAATTCTGAATAGTTTCAGCTTTCTTTTCATCAGTAAAGCTCTGTACTGGGAGCTCTCAGAATCAATCTGCTTTGGCATTCTGTATATTTCCTCTTCTCCCACTAAAAGAATCAAATGGGAAACCATATACTTATGAGGTGGCCCCCCTAATTACAGTGTATAGCATTTAAAATAGATTTAAAATAGATTTAGAGAAGTATAGCACACATCATCATACAAACAATCAGTGTTGCCACTGTCCTTAATATTTTTTTGTCCTTCATATTTTTAATAATTCCACAGGAGAGAATCCATTTCATTGTTAATGAAAGGAGTCTACAATTCTCTTTCTCACTATAAATTTGCTTCATTCCAGACCTCACACACTCCAAAACGGGGCATTGATATTTAATTTGATTCCTCTGTGAATCAGGTGCTGAACATTGCAATGAGCTATTGATTAAGTCATGCCAAACAACCTTTCCATTAAGCATTTTCTAAAATCAACAGTGCTTGATTGTTTAGTCTAAGAATCTAAGAACACAAAGATTCCTTAGTACTACTCAAAAATATAACCAAACACCATTACACCATAGCCTTTGTTTTCCATTTAGGTTATTTGACAGAACCAGGTGAAAGCACACAGATTAGTTCAGAGACCTAAGTGGGGTCCCACCTTCTCCTTGAAGTCAGAATTCTAATCCCGAGTTAACCATCAGTTAGCTGGCCACATGGAAGAAGAAAGCCAAAGAGAATGAGAAGAAGGACAAAGAGAATGAGAAAGAGAGAAGGACAATCTTCCCTGAGAGACAAGAAGTGCTTAATATATTTGCCAGCTACATACAAATGAATCAGTGAAAATAGAAGAGGCAATCATATGCACATGACATGTTTTACATATATATTTTTTTAATTTGAGAAGAGCTTGTGGTCATTGTTGGGTCTCCTGGCTGGGGCACATGACATCTAAATGACAGTGACTTTGCTTCCAATAAATTCAGTTCAATCAACTTTTCAGGTTTTAACCAAACAGGTTCCCATTACTTTCTCTTGGAGGAAAACATAGACAGAGGTGGACCAACAGGCAGCATGGAGACAAGAAGACAGTCCTCTTTATACTCTGAACTCTCAGCATAGCAAATTTTAAAAGTAGAAGGATTAAGTAATGGTACTACCGGACTATCTCACTTTCAATTATACAAAGCATTTATGTAATAATTGAAAGACCCTTAAATAGAAGTTTGTTTCCACTTCTTAATTTGCCAAATTGGCTGTATACTTTGCCTTTCTGAGTCTTTTCATGTACAACAAAAAATATTCAATGAGATCTTTAAGTTTCCTTCAAGATCTAAGATTCTATGATTCTATTATTATAGGACATGTCCATTTTTCGTGACCACGTTGATTGTTGGTTGCTCCCATGGGGCTTCCGTGTCTAGTGTTTTACAATCAGCACCTTTTGAAAAAATGTTGAAGTGTAGAAAAGTGTGTATGGCTGCTGCCATGTTTGTTAACACATAAGGGGATGCGGAGATTATACAAGTACACACTTGCACAAAATATTCCTGGAGGTATGAACAAGAAAATAATGCTGGTTGCTTTTGAGAAAGGGGACTGAGGGCTCAGGAGTTGTGGGTGGGTGGGGATAGGTTATTTCTCCACGGAAGCTGTCCTTTACTCTTGCTGCATTTACTCTTCCCTTATCCTTTGCTCCTCCAGCCACACTGGCCTTCGTGCTCTTTCTCCCATTTATGAAGAATGCCCCTTTGCACTTGGTTTTCGTGCCTGGAACGCACTTCCTCCAGATACTCGTGGGTTTTGGACAAAGTCCCAACTTCTTTACTCAACATAGCAGAGTTTTTGGTGTTTTGTTTTGTTTTTGTTTTTTGGGTTTTGGGTTTTTTTTTTTTTTTGCCATTTATTAGCCATGGTCAAGTCCTTAAACATAAATGCCGTTTCCTCATCCATAAAGTAGGGCTATTAATAAATACTTCGCTGAATTAATATTAAATGTAGGTGAAAGTGCTTTTGCAACCTTGACGCTATGAAGGTTACCAAAAGTACGCTGTTTCTCCGTGAATTCTTGGAGTTTAGGAGTAGCACACAGTTCCAGGACGCGCAAACGACCTGAGGTTTAAGGCGAGAAGTACGTCCAGAGCGGCGCTTTTGACAGACCAACCTTTGGCACAGGGCGTGCCTCCAGGAAGGCGTTGCCAGGGAAACCGTTGGGCGTCCCTAGAATCCGAGCACGCGCGCCAGAGACTCAGAGCCACCGCATTTTGGCTTTAGCAATTGGTGGAGCTCGGGCCAATCGGAGTGGCGGGAAGGGCGGGGCGGGGGCGGGCCGTGCCCCGGGGAGGGCGTTCCCGCGGCCTCCCTCCCCGACTTCCGGGTCGCGGTGCTTGCAGGGAGTGCTCCGTGGGTAGCGTCGTTTCCGTTGCCGGCTGTTTGCAGTTGGGGAAACCGAGGCAGCTCCAGCTTCCCCCCTAGTTCTTCCGCTCCTGTGAGGTGGCTGCTGTTTCTTTTCCTCTCGGCGGTCGCTGCTTTGGCGCGGCTGCGCTGAGGGCGCGCGAGCTGGTGGAACCCCTCGGTGTACTAAGGAAAACCGTGGGGGTGCCCAGGCCGGCGGGGCTTTGTGCGAGCCGTACTTTCCCACTCGCAGGCAGCGCGCGCCCTGGGCTCGGCCAGGCTCCGGAAGGGGGGCTCCGCGCAGCGACTCCCCGAGGTCCGGGGAGCTCCGGCGCCTCGAGGCTGGCGTTCCCCGCGCTCGGCAGTTCTCGCTTCTTTTGTCCTCTTGAGCGCGGACCTAGGTGGATTCATTTTAAAGTCGCAGTTCTGCCCCCATCTCTGACGGTGGGCGTTGCTTCTGCACTGACCTGCGGGGATTTCAAATTTGACAGTCCCTTGGGCCGGAGTCGAGGGACGACGTACCTGTGGGAATGTTGAAGGCAGGAAGGAGATTAAGCATTTTTATTTTAAAGTAACTTCTCACTGGTATTCCCCCTACCCCACCCCCACCCGCCGCTTCCTTGAGAAGTTCAAAATTTTTCTAATGGCGTCAAGATTCCGCTTTGTCGAGGGTGTAGTTTATTACTCTTCATTAGTGTTTCTGCCCTTCACCTCTTGAATGGAAAATCAACACTTAATAGCCGGGGTGTGATCTACTCTGGGTTCAACTTACATACTTAAGTTTGTAAGCCATGTGTTGTGGTTTTATTCGCTGGAATCTCCTGACTGTAGGACAGATGTAACTGGAATTACACGTCGGGGCTAAGAGCTCCTCGTTATACAAACCATTCAGATGTATGGCATATTTGATTTAATTGTTGCTACGTGGTGTCCCTTTTGTTCTTGAACTGTTGAGCCCCATTCTCAGAATACAGGGAACTGAGAAGTTGAAGCTAAGTAAGTAGTTTGATTTTTACAGTTAATTGCTAAAAAGTGAGAAATTGACTATTTGACCATCCATTATTTTTAAATGATCTAAATGGTATATACTACATCTGTCATTGTTTTCTTACATGCCTAACTACTACTGCAAAGTAGACCCAGTGGAATAACATGATGGATACAATTTGGGATTTGATAAGTCGAAATAACTATTTTTTTTCCATTTTTAAATCTAAGGTCATTAAATCTGTCATAATTTCCTTCTCCAGGATTTTAAAAAAAATGTTTATTTCTTTGTGGGAGTTCTTCTATGGGCACTTTTTTCGCTTTTGGATGAAATGGCTCTTACGACAGATGACTGGAAAATGTGAATTGCAACGAATTTTTGATACCTATGTAGGTGCACAAAGGACACACAGGATAGGTAATGTTATCTGAAAAAGAATAAATCAATTTTAACTCTGAATGAATATTTTTTCTCAATATTGATAGTGACAGATGCACTCATTGTGTATCCTGATCAAGAATCTTCAATTTAGTTTTTTAGTCTTTGAAATCTAGCTTTGAATGATTTCAGTTCTAAAACTATGATTTGATAGAAAAGGAATCATAATTTCATTCCACATCTGTGCAAAAAATGATCTTCTCTGGCTCCTAAAATTCATCAGTTGTACCTTAGGTTATAGTTATAGCTACAACCTATTTTCCAGAGAAAAATCTCTATATTTCTATATCCTTGGAAATTTTCACTTAAATGATGGGGAAGAGTGTCTGAATCTAGACCAGTTTTGTATTCAGCACGCTTATCTGTCTTTTAGTCTTTTATGTAATTTGTGAAAGAACAGTAATAGGTATCTAGTGATCCCTGATGAAGATTATTACAGAGTCTGTACTGTCCAGTGTTGTAGCCAGTCAGTAACCACATGTGGCTCTTGAGCACTTGAAATGTGATTAGTCCTGAATTGAGATGTGCATAAAACCCATCCTGGGTTTCAAAGACTATATGAAAAAGGAATATAGAAATACCACATTAATAATTGTATATTCAGGATATGGTGAAATGATAATATTTTTGATGTATTGGATTAAATACATAAATTTCATGTGTTTCTTTTATTGTGATGTGGTTCCTAGAAAATTTTAAAGTACACACATGGCTCACACTTTGGCTTGTGTTGTATTTCTTTTGCACAGTGGTGTTCTGTTACCTTCTAAAGTTCATCAGCTTTCAATGCTTAATTGAAAATATTGCTTTAAATTAGAACACAGAGGAGTGAGAAATGTGGTTGAGGTGATTACTCTTTGACCAGAGTAAGGAAGACCAGGGATTGGCTACAGTTCATGTTCATTATATTAAATGGAAAATCATGACTTAACTAAATCCTCCTTTGTGTTGAACAAGTGTACTTCAACTAAGAAATCTACCCCTGTGAGATCTGGGGAGTGGGTGTTGGTATCCAAGGCAACTTGCGAAGAATGAGAGCTATAAGGAGGGAGTAAACCTCAGGGCAGCTGGATGATTGAAGTTTAATTACTTCCCTAGTTTTTTTTCACAACTTCGTGGCTGACTTCAGTTACTGCCCGTAGTTCTGATTTGCCCTTTTGGCTGCTCAAAGAACAAAGTACCTCTTGATAAGAAATCTTAGCAGTCATGGTTTATGTTTTGTACTGTGGGGGAAGAACATACTGAGGCATTAATTTGTGGCAAAACTGTTTTTGCTTGAATTTTTCAAATTGCTGAGAATAAAGATACTTAGTAAATGTGCCAAGAAAAAAAATGTTTAAATAGTCTAGTAGAAATGTTCTAGTCATTCTTGAGACAGAAGACAAGAATGGAGAAGCTGCTTTTCTATCTCTATTCAGAAGATAGTTGGCTGTATAATCTAAGTCATTACATGTTTGCCCCTTTGTTGTAAATCAGTCACTGGCTCCTCAAATCTAAATGCTTACTTCGTAAAGCCAACAGATGAAGAAAACGTAGTAAAACGCACTTTCCTTGTATGTTCTTGAGATGAGTTTCTGTGACCTGAGCTATTGTGAGGTAGCCACGAATGAATTTGCATTGGTTAGTAGACACTGGGGATTTGCACAGAAACATGACCTTCAGGAAATTAGAATGGTCTCAACTCTTTGGCTCTGGTGTTGTATTGGGTTGAGGATCTTGGAATCATATCTAGTTCTCTATACTGTGAGGATAACATTTAAAAATGTTTGCTGTATTATACAGGTAGAAATCACATTTTCTAGAACTATTAACTTATTACTGGCTTGATATTTATATTATTTGTTTATGGAGTAATTCACAAACAGCTTTTAAGTGGTAACATTCTTTTTTCTTTTTATTTCAGAAAATTCCTTGACATACTCCAAGAATAAGGTAGGATTATATCAAGGTGGTAGTTCTAGAAAACTCAACCTGGAGATTCTTTTTCTTTAAAAGAATGCCTCAGGAAAAAAAAAATGCCTCAGTTTTAGAATTATTTTTAATGTGCTACTAGAAGAGTCTTCGCTGTAGAGTATTTACATGAAATTTCCCACTTTGAAAGTATTATTTTATCTTTGAAACATTTTCTGTGTGTGTGTGTGTGTGTGTGTGTGTGCTACTCATGCATAGAGAAGGTATTTGAATAATTAGTCCCTATCTGAGGTTTTGTTTGTTTATTTTGCCTCAAAACTTGACAGCCTTTGGGAAAGCATCTTCTTAGGGAAAAAAAAATCTCATAACCTTTGTCCTTCAAATAGATTCTTATGTGAGATAAAAACAATTTTGGATAGTTACAAAAAAAAAGAAACCCCAAAAACCCTGCATCACATGCCTTTTGATCCAAAATTAAGTCCTACTTCATACTGTTTATTAGTTAGCTTTTGCTGTGTTACAAACTTATAAAATCTCAGGGGCATATATAACATTACATTGTTTATTTCTTGCCCATGGTCTTCAGGCCAACTGGAGAGATTCTTCTTCAAGTAGGTCCCAAATTCAGGTTAGTTCCAATTGTGTCATTATTGGAACCTAGGTTGAAAATGTAGTGGGTACTTTGAAAATGTTCTCACAATAGATCATTGAATGTCCAACCACAGAGACATATTTTTTAAGTTTCCTTTTGTCATGTCCATTAACATCCCATTGGGTAAAGTAAGTTGCATAGCCAGTCCAAGTCAAGAAGTGTACAAATACACTGTGCCCACTACGAAGCCAGGGTAAGCGTGTGAGTATATAATTTAATTATAGGGGAGTGAAAAATTGGGACAAATGATTCAATCTGCTATATGCTGTACTTCTCTATAGTAGTTCACAATTTTTTCTCTCTCTATATAGATAGATTTCTATATATATACAAAATTTGGAATGGAAAGGTAGAGTATGGGTCATCTAGATCATTGTTTAAAATCCCATAGTAGATCACAGCCAGCATTAAACAAAACGAAAGAAATAGAATACAAGATAATCAGAAAACACTGATTATAGTAAAGTTAAATATTGTTTTATGAAATTTTAATTTTATCTGTATGCATCTGTTGATATTCTAAATATCTGTAGGTGTGTTTGTACTTAGTCATGATTTGCAATGTGGATAAAAAATAGAATGAAAAACTGTTGACTTGTTATTATCTAGTGATACCAATATGAGTTACTAATTCATGCCAGAAAGAAAATGGGCACTGTTGAATATTGCAAGCATATCATTACAATCTTGGGAGTGACCTATAAAATAAGTGCCTTTACTGATTTAGTTACAGTGTTTTTTTATGAGTGGTCAAGGTAAGAATAACTCTTACATGAATATATATTGGGAACGGGAATCTGGAGTCTGATTCTTTTGTTTGGAATCCTAGAAAGTGATTTAATATTCTTGTTCTTCTTTTTAAAATAAGAATGTAGGGATCGAAAAGGTAACAAGTTGCTGTTTCTAAAAATTTATACACCCATATAGTTCCTCCATTAATTGAAACTTAAGATGAGGGTGCCTGGGTGACTCTGTGGGTTAAGCCTCTGCCTTCAGCTCAGGTCATGATCTCAGGGTCCTGGGATCGAGTCCCGCATCGGGCTCTCTGCTTGGCAGGGAGTCTGCTTCCTCCTCTCTCTCTCTGCCTGCCTCTCTGCCTACTTGTGATCTCGCTCTGTCAAATAAATAAATAAAATCTTAAAAAAACAAAAAACTTAAGATGCAGTGTCACAAAATAACAATATCATAAACTGTGGGAGAACCTCTAGAGAAGTTCTGAAACTAGCAGCTCAGTGTCATAGATGTCTGTGTAACTATTGTTACTACAACTGATTGTAACAACAGTTTTGGTCACAGATTTTACTAATGGGATTTTATATGTGGTATAATAATGCCAAACTTAAGTGGGACCATACATAAGATCTTGCTTTTTAAGAACTTCAGTGCCTTGGTCAAATCCTTGACCAAAAATTTGAATGGTGCCATATGTTCAACAGGATCTTCGGGTCTTTGGAATATACAAAAGAAGTAAAGAGCATTGTTGAATGTAATTATGAATAGGCATTTAGAGAAGGTATAGGTAAACTTTACTGGGAACTTCAACATCATGGTAATGAGTTAAAGAAAAATACAGTGTTTATTCTTTTTTATCTGATTTACTGACTATGAAAAGCCCACTTGAAAAGTAAATATTAACATTGTATTGTTAACAATTTTATTGGGACACCTAGGTGGCTCAGTCCAATAATTGCTGCCTTGGGCTCGGGTCATGGGGCTCGGGTCATGATCCCGGGTTCTTGGGGTCAAGTCCTACATGGAGCTCCTTGCTCATCAGGGAATCTGCTTCTTCCTCTGCCTGCTGCCCCCCCCACTGCTTGTGTGCTCGCTCTCTCTCTCTCTCTCTCTCTCTGACAAATAAATAAAATCTTTAAAAACAAAAAAACCCCAAATTTTTATTATTAAAAAGTATAGATTGCTAATAGTATTTTGTAGGGCATACTGAAAAAAGGATAGTCAATGAATGGGTAGTTCCTTACTAAATTAAATCACAGAAGCTGGTTTTCTTGAAGTTTTAGATCTGAGGTAAACTTGTCATTAAACAAATGGAGGAAGCCTCATCAATTTAAACATACCATTTCTGATATGTATTACATCTCACTTGTATATTTGCATTTACTTTGTGGAGTAAAATCAAATTTCGATTTTGTGATATATTTCTATTAATCTGATCTACTTTTTTATCAGTATGAGAAAAGTCCGAGTTCAAATCCTGATTTCATCACTTGCTCGTGGTTTGACTTACTTGCAGGGTACTTATTTTCTCATCATAAAAGGAGGTGTTAATATCCACGTGATTGTTTTAGGATTTAGATATTAATATGAAAGCAGTCTAAGAGAATACCTAGTACATGGTAGGTATATGACAAATAGTAGTTGTTAGTAATATTAATGATAATGATATTAAACCAATATATACTACAATATTTTTAGAAGTTTAAATATTCATGAACCCTTGTTAGGTATTTAAACACTTAACCTTGCTGATAATTGCTGTGAATAAAAGTGATTTTAGTCTATTAAGGCCACTTTATTCCTTAAAGCAGTGATAGTGTGTTCCTACTGGGTTGTGAACTATTTCAGTGGAAATTCTTTGACTGTTAAAAATTGAGTCTCATTTGCTTATATTTTAGGCTAAGGACTACTTATTATTGTATATTAAGGGTTACTAAACTTTAGGATTTATAAGTGAAAACAAAAACCTTACTGGACTTTGAGCAGTCTAATTCAGTATTGTTCTAACAAGTCTGGCTGCCGTGCAGTGTATGGTAATGTTGCAAAACTCAACTGTACTAATGCATATACAGGCATTGGAAAAATTTGAAATTGAAAGAAAGAACACTTTGTCAGTCTAATAGTGTTTTTGACTGGCTGTACTTTTCAGTCATAGCTGCTATCTTAGCTTTTAAATAATGACAACATTCTAGCTGTTGAATGATAAATCAGTTTTATGGCATCGGTTCACTTGTCTGTGAGTCGATGGTATGGTTCAGTGATGTACATTTGTGTATTTTTTTTTGTCTTTAATTTTGCAAAAGGTAGGCTTAGATCCCTAACCTTTAAGTATATAACCACATAGGCACTGTAGTTCACAAATGAAATGTTCATACTCTGTATATATAATCTCCCCGAATTTACTTGCATAGTGAAACTCACTGTTGATATTTGTTGCCTGGAAATATGTGTTAATCATGTAGCTTGTAACCTACTCTCAAGGTAGGTGCAATAAAAAAGACCGTTTCACTTTTATGTTCATCAGATGCTGTTTAATAATAAAATCATACACAAAGCATATGTAAATTTTCTTACAAAATATATGATAAGTGATTCATATTTGTTGTTTTCTTTATTCTTTATTATCACTTACGTTTTCTTTAGTAGAAGTAAACAATATTGGGAAAATTGTCTTTGGGTGTGTACATGGCTCAAGCCAGGTTTTAAAAAAGAAAGTTTTGGAATTACTGATTTCAGAAATTCTGTCAGGACTGTATATTCCAGTATTGAGTATACCTTCAAATTGAACATAGAAAATGTTGTAATGGTTTATATTTATCCTCCATCCAGGCTGCTATTTTATTTTTGATGAGGAAGCAAAGACCTACCCAAAAGTTAGAGAATAAGCCAGAGATTGACAGATGGATAAAAAAGTAAGACTCCATTAACTGAATGTTGTTTCAAAAAATATACTCTAAACATAAGGACACAAGTAGCAAAAAGATACGCCATGCAAACAAGCATGAAAAAGCTGTTGTGTCTTTGTTTCAGAAAATATAAACTTGGAATATTATCAGTGACTGAATTGTTTTTGTAATGATAAAAGGGTTTATTTCTTAAGAAAACACAACAACATTAAAAGTATGTGCGCTTATTAACAAAGCTGCCAAATACTTGAAGAAAAATCGACTCAACTAAAAGGAGAAATACATGAATTCACAGTTGTAGTTGGAAATTTTAATACATTTTTCTCAATAATTGACAGTACAAAAAGACCCACTCCCCCCCCAAAATCGGAAGGGATGTATACCATTTGAACAATACTTTGAACAATACTTTTACAATAGTACTTTGAACAATACTTTGTTTTGACCTGAATGACATTTTTATGATGCTATACCCAATAAGTGTATAATATACATTCTCAAGTACATGTGGAATATTCATACAGGTACATCAATATATGTGTCTTTAAATAAAGTCTCAATAAATTTCAAAGGCTTGAACTTATACAAAGTATGTTTTCTGTCCTCTATAGTGCTAACTTAGAAAAGTGTGACATCTAGAAAATCCACAAATATCTAGAAATTAAAAATTGAACTCATGGATCAGAAAAGAACTCACAAGGGAAGTTTTTTTAAAAATTGAACTAAGTGATTTAAGGCCTCAAATCAATGATTTGTGCTTACACCTTAAACCAGAAGAGAGCAAATTAAACCCAAAGTAAGTAAAAGAAGAGATATAATAAAAAGATGAATTAGCAAAATGGTAAACAGACAAAAATAGGAAATAAACTCAAAAGTTGATTGTTTGAAAAGATTTGATTCTTAGCGATATTAATAACCCTCTAGCAACACTGATCAAGAAAGAGAAAACCCAAATTACCAATATCAGGAATGATAGAAGAGACATCAGACTACAAATTAAAAAGTATTAGGGGATACTATGAATAGTTTTATGCCAATAAATTCTGTAGCATAGATGAAAGGGACAAAGTCCTGGAAAAATACAATTTATCAAAATGAATACAAAACAAAATTTAAAAATATAAATAGCCACACACCTAATAAGCTGAATTTGTAATTTAAGAATTTTGCACCAAAACCCCTCCTTTTTTGTTCTTGTTGTATTGTTAGTCACCATAAAATACATCATTAGTTTTTGATGCGGTATTCCAAGATTCATTAAAATCCTCCTTTAGGGCACCTGGGTGGCTCAGTGGGTTGGGCCGCTGCCTTCGGCTCGGGTCATGATCTCGGGGTCCTGGGATCGAGTCCCGCATCGGACTCTCTGCTCAGCTTCCTCCTCTCTCTCTCTCTGCCTGCCTCTCTGCCTACTTGTGATCTCTCTCTGTCAAATAAATAAATAAAATCTTAAAAAAAAAAATCCTCCTTTACTAGTGAACTCTTACCAAACATTAGGAAGAAATAATACCACTATTATAAACTCCTAGAAAATCAAGTAGAGTGGCACCTGCGTGGCTCAGTCGTTGGGTGTCTTCTTTCAGCTCAGGTCATGATCCTGGGGTCCTGGGATTGAGCCCTGCTTTGGGCTCCCTGCTTGGCGGGAAGCCTGCTTTCTCCCTCTCCCACTAACCCTGCTTGTGTTCCCTCTCTGGCTGTGTCTCTCTCTGTCAAATAAATAAAATCTTCAGGAAAAAAAAATTCAAGTTAAAAAAACACACATTTTGTGAAGCCACTATAACCCCAATACTAAAACCAGACAAGGACAGTGTAATACGTGAAAATTATAAAGCTGTATTCTTCATGAGCACAGATGCAAAAGTTCCTTATTAGCAAATTGATTCCAGTAATCTATAAAAAGGGTAGTGTATCACAGTGGAGTTTTCAAAGTCAATGAATGTAACTCACCACATTGACAAAGTAAATGAGAAAAGTAAGATCATTTCAATAGATACTGAAAAACTATTTTGACAGAACTCAATACCCATTCATGATTAAAAACTCAACTAGGAATAGAAGGAACTTCATCCTAATAAAGGCCATCAGTGAAAAACATGGAACTAACATGATATATAATACTGAAATATTGAATGCTCCCACATTGAATTGGGAACAAGGTAAAGAGGGTTGCTCTCTGAATTTTTTCAGCATTGTGCTAGAGATCCTAGGTAGTCCAATAAGGAAAAGAAATCTAAAACGATGGGAAAGAAAACTTTTCATTAACACATGACATAGTTTGTGAGTGCAGAGAACCGTAAGAAGTCTACAAAAACTACTCACATTATCAATATAAGGGTTTAGCAATGTCTCAAGGCACAGTGTGGTTCTGTAAGTTAGCAACAAACTTGGAAAACAGGATAAAAAAACAGTCCCACTTACAGGAGCATTCAGAAATATAAAATATTTAATGATTAATGAAAGCTCTACAACCCTTCTGCACTAAAACTCCTTTTCCTAAGAGAAGTTAAAAGTGGAAAGATACCAGATGGTCATCAATTGGAAGACTTGTGTTGTTAAGATGTTAATTCCCAGGGGCGCCTGGGTGGCTCAGTGGGTTAAGCCTCTGCCTTGACCATGGCTCAGGTCATGATACCAGGCTCCTGGGATTGAGCCCCACATGGGCTCTCTGCCCAGCGGAGAGCCTGCTTCTCCCTCTTCCTCTGCCTGCCTCTCTGCCTACTTGTGATCTTTCTCTCTCCGTCAGATAAATAAATCTTTTTTTTTTTTTTTAAAAGTGTTAATTCCCAAATTGACCTATGGATTCGATGTAATTCCAGTCAAAATCCCAGCAAGCTATTTTTGGAGAAAATGACAAGATCATTCTGAAGGGTTTTTTTTGTTTTTTTTTTTAAGATTTTATTTATTTATTTGACAGAGAGAGATCACAAGTAGGCAGAGAGGCAGGCAGAGAGAAAGGGGGAAGCAGGCTCCCTGCCCAGCAGAGAACCCGATCAGGGGCTCGATCCAGAACTCTGAGACCATGACCTGAGCCGAAGGCAGAGGCTTTTACCCACTGATTCCCCCAGACACTCTGCATGCTAAAGTTTATACCAAATGTAAGGTTCCTAGTATAGCCCTTGTAATCTGTTAAGAGAATGAAGTTGGGGTGCCTGAGTGGTTCAGTCAGTGAAGCATCTGCCTTTGGCGCAGGCCATGATCCCAGGGTCCTGGGATCAAGTCCCACATCAGGTTCCCTGCTCATCAGGGCGTCTATTTCTCCCTCTCCCTCTGCCCCCCACGCCACCCTGCTTGTGCTCTCTCTTGCGGGCATGCCCTCTCAAATAAAATCTTACAAATAAATAAAAAAGTCATAGAAGAATGTCTACAGGAAAAGTATTTGCTGAGAGACTAGACATTATTTCTAATATGAAATCTGTCTCTACGTTTATGTAGGCCTTGAGCAAGTTCATTCAATCAGTTATTCATTCCTTCATAATGTAAGAGTATGTAAGAGGGACAAAGGCCGGTGGCAAATCTGTAAAAGTAAGCAAATACAAAAATACATTGTCATAAGTACTCTTTCAGTGAGTATGAACCTGAAAGGGAGTAGCTAACTCCAGGGCTGAGGAAGTCCTCACAAAAGCAAATGATATTTGACTAGGTTTTTCACGTTTCAGGAAGCAAAAGTTTTCTATCCATGGTAAAGACAATCCTTTAATTACCACGGGGGTTTAAGGTTCAAGTCATTTCCTGTAGCCATATTACTTCAGGGTTTGACCAATTACACCTTGTTGACCATATGTGTATCCTTACCAACTGTTAGTCTTTGATCATTTTCCTTCTCACTTTTTCATTTACTTTGAGGAGTCTTCTTTTTGTTTCCTTTTCTTCCTTTTTAAAAATAATCATATGCATTGTTGTATGTGTCTTTTAGTGAAACAGTTGCCTTTCTTAAGGTTTTTAGCTGCTAAATATCTCCGTTCAACAGTTATTTGGTCAGTTATCTTTTACATGCAGGATAGGAAAAGATGAGCTAGATACAGTCTCTATGCCCAAAGAATTTCCCACTTATACAAAAGTAACTAATTTAGAAAGTAGAAAGCATCATAAAAAGATTATAGATAAATCACTTTGGGGATTCCAAGAGAGGAAAGGTTAATTCCCCTTGAATAAAATCCGGGAAAATTTCTTGGGCCTCGTACATGAGCTAGCTTAAAAATGGGCAGTGTTGATATGTTTAATGATTGGGAAGGAACATTCCAGAAGAAAGGTCCAGGAGATACAGAGGCATAACTTCAGGTATGATGAGAATATTTTGCCTGGGGTTATAAAGGATACCAGAGAGAATTTTGTTGGTAGTTTACAGAGTGATAAGAGTTAACTTTTTAAGGATAAAAAAAGTCCTGAACTTGCCTATTTGTTAAAAGAAGGATCCAGTGGACATTTATAGGACATATGTAAGAAATCTGTTTAACATGAATAGAAAAAAGACTAAGGATACCAGTTACCAATGACTGTTTCTAGTGGTAGCAGATTAATTACAAGAATATTTGAGTTCTCTTCTTTTTGCTCTTCTGCATTTAAAAGGTTTTTTGACTTCTACATTAAAATTTTTGTACACATACATGTAATTTAAAAATTGTATAAAAAGTATCTGCTTCACAAACCCAGTATGGTGGGAGCTCGTATGTTAAGAACTTAACGGTTGAGAACCTGTTGGTTCTCAGTTGAGGAAGCCTTCATTGCATCCTGCTCTTCTCTTTTATGTATGTATGTATGTAGGCATGCATGCATGTATGTGTGTGGGTATGTATGTATGATTTTAGCCCTGGGGGAACAAATTTCATTTCATTTTGCATTTTAATATATGCATTGTATGTTGACTAATTATCCCCAAATTTCCTGTAGTGTTTCAGCTCTAAGAGATTTTCCTCATTCAGCTTTCTTTCACATAAACAGGTTTTGCAGAAAGCGACTCTTGTTGTCCAGAGTGAAGTGGACAAATGTGTAGAGGATATAATGAAGGAAAAGAATATTAACCCTGAGAAGGATACCAGGTATGTTGTTTTCATGGTGTTCTCTTTTATTATATACTTCTGTTGTGAGGTGTGGAGATGACACACAGTCAGTTGTAAAACATTGGAGCTGAAGGGGTTGTAGAGTTCATCCAGTTCAACCCTCTCTCGTCAGTAGATGAGGACTTGAAGAAATGCTTTCTAGATCGACATGTAACACACAAGCTGTGGAAGGCATTACTTTAGTGTGGTAAGAAGGAACAATTTTTAGGAATAATAATTTTCTCATTTTCAGTTTTAAAATCTGTATGAAGGCATGCTTACTGCAGATATCGGGTTATAAACAGCTCTATTTGGATGTAGAAAGTGTGAGGAAAAGGCCGTATGACTCTGATAACCTCCAACATGAAAAGCTGCTTCTCAAGGTAAATTTCTGTTCTCTATCTAAGCCGGTAAAGTCTGTGTGCAGATTCTAGAGGCTTACCAATCATCCAGTTTCTTTGCCCCTTATTATTGTTGGTGAAAGATTTAGCTATTTTTGCAATTTTCTGATAAGCCTCATTAAAATATATTCATGTAAATTTTATTTTAATGCTTTTAATTCTGAAATAAATTAAAACTTACTGAGAGAGGTATCTTTTCAACTGATGAGTCCGCAAGCTTCAGATTTTCCCCCTACTTTTTATGTAAATTGCTTGTATAAGGTAGGCATTCTTTTTTAGCTTACTTAGAAATTGTGAACATGACTGTCCCTTTTCATATTATTATGTCAAAAATTTTGGGATTTACAGAATGTGAATTGCCAAATGATGCCACCATAGATTTAAAAATTAAGAAAGTAATTGAATTTTCTTATTTCTTATTTCTAAACTATAAATACATAAGGCCAGTGAGAGGATGAAAGTAGAGATTACTAAACCTGGAATAAGCTTTCCAAATCATCTAGCCTATCAGCTTCATTCTAGTTTTAGGGATGAGGATTCTAAGGCTGGAGGAGGTGAAGTAATTTTCTTTGGGGCCAATTTCATTTTTAAAGGGATAAAATAAAGAACATAGCACATTTACTTGGAGTTAGGAGTTTGTTGTATCTAAAAGTGCTATGGAAAGAGACATTGATAATATCTAAGTAACAGATAATATCTAAGTAAACAGAAAAGTTTTTTTTTAAAAAACCCTTTTTTTTTCTGAGAAAGTATAAACATACACTTCACCTAAAATTAAAAATAAAAATTGATTTTTTAAGATGGGGATAATGAAAATACACACCTCAAAGGGCTGTTGGTGTAGACTGAACCTTATTTAACTAGAGGTTGGCCACCATTTATATCTTCATTGTTTTCATTATTCCCTTAATTTCTGACCTTTTCTACACGATACCTTCCCTTTAGAAGGGGTAAGATACACATCCTAGCATCTTGGTCAAGGGAATTTTTATCTTGTTGATTCATTATGAGACTCCATTTTCAAGGTAGAGAGCCAGTTGCTGGTGGTAAATCCCACAGCCACTGCGCATACTCCGCTGTGTTCCTGGGTGAAGAGCTAAGTAGGTACATGCTTCCTTAAACTGTAGTTTAAGGACCACCTTCACGAAAGTTAACCAATGTCTTATATTTACAGTGTAAGATTTCACATTTGCCCCATGAAATCAGAATCTCAGGGGTAGAACCCAGAAATTTGATATTTGTGCATATTTAACTTGACTGTTACTGGTTTTATTGTGTCTCTCCCCACATCACTGAGGCTTTATCACTGGCATAATCAAACCCCTTGCCGAACTCGTGGAGAGACACTGATGTGTTAGTAGAAAGAGAAGGGACCAGAGAAAAACCCAGTCTAATGATTGGATTAGCTTCAGGGCCAGAGTCCTGACCCTGTCTTAAAGTAAGGTCACAAGTCTTCACATTTTATTTTAGGTGACAGGATACTCCTTTCATTAGGAGTGCTTTACTCAACAATGCCTGAAATGGTAGTGAAATGGAAAAAAATGCAAGTATTTCTGTTCTGCAAATATTTACACACTTTTTAATCAACTTTTGTAAGTCTGTTTTGTTTGATGACTTGTGGTGTTGAATTTAGAAAACGATTAAATTTTTTAAACTTTGTTTTGCATTGGTTAGTCAGTTGCTAATCTGTGATTGCTGTTTTTAAATGCTCCGTGTTAAGGAACATATTTACTTAAAACCAAGCCATATTATTTTTTCTTCTAAAATTATGAAAATTTGTAAAATAATAATCGTACGGCTTCAAATGCTGTCATTCTTACCTCTTCATGATTCCCTCTGTTTCCCTTTTTCCATTTAGGGACCCACCATTAGAGTGGAGCCTATTTTAGTATGTAGTATTTGAGTGAAGGGCCAAGTACCTAACACTGTTTTGTTTTGTTTTTTCTTAAGGAGGCAGTTTACCAAGCTGGTATATATATACCTTTATTTACTAAGTAATACATATAGTAAATAAAGGTATCTCATTGTTTTAGATTTCTATATACTTGTCACTTTTTAAAATCTATTCTTAATATCAGTCTTTTAAATTGGAATAAGTATGCTGTATTTTTAAGGGTAACTGAAAAGTTCTCTAAATATAGTCTTTGTTGAACTCCTGTGATTTGTCTACTAAAGCTGTTTAATTGAAAGCATTCAGCTTACTTATATGTCAGCTGTGAGAAGAAAAATGTCTTAGTAAATTAAGAACATCGCTATTATTTGTAATATGGAAGTATGTTTGTACAGCTTTGGAATCTACTAATGCCCACAAAAAAGTTGAAGGCTAGAATCTCCAAGCAGTGGGCTGACATTGGTTTCCAGGGTGATGATCCCAAAACAGACTTCAGAGGCATGGGGATACTTGGATTAATCAACCTTGTGTAAGTGAAATACATTTTTTCTTCTCTGAAATGACGTGTAACCTCCAATATTGTTAAATTCTAATAAGATCTAGTTGTTTCATACCATCTCTGAATTTTAATACCTATGGTGCTTAAAGTATTTCCTAATATCCTGGCAACAATATGAAGACATTGGAAACATTTTGTGTATGTGTGTGATTTCTTTACTTACTAATATCTTTCTTCCTTTCTCTTTCCTCCTCCTTTCTGATACCTCTTAAGGAAGCATGTATACTCTTACTCATTTTATCTTCTTGCCACTTCTCTCTTGGCTCTCCAGTTCCATTTTGGAAATACAGCTTGACACTAATAAAGTCTCTTCACATACTCTTCACCATCTGTGATCAGTGATCTAAAGCCCTGACTTTTCAGAGCCTATATGAACTCTCTCTCTCTTTTTTTCCCTCCTTTAATACTTATGCTTGGGCATACATATGAAATCCCCAAATATGTAATTAAAATCAGAATAGATGGCCAAAACTATTCTAGAAAGTAAACTGGAAGATTAGTATGGATGTGGATACGCAAATTAAGATTCCACTCTTAATGTCTGTCCTTGAATTGTTATTTATAGACCATAAAATGCCTAGAATGGGAAACCTAACCATTAGCAAAGTTTGGATAATTGTTACTATGAAAAAGTTAGTCCTAAAACTGTGCTAATATTATTAATAGGTCTGTATAGATAAAGCTACTTGGAGGAAAATAGAAGACATAGTAGGGTTTCAATATCTATAATTTTTTCCAGTCATAAAAGTATTTAATTTTCTGTAATACCTAAATTTTGTAAGTATAAAGATTATAAAGATTCCCTGTAAGTATACCTGCCAAAGATACAACACAATACAAAAATGATAATTATATGGGCACCTGGGTGGCTCAGTTGGTTAAGGGTCCGTTTATGCTCAGGATGAGATCCTGGGGTCCTGGGGTCAAGCCCTGCATTGGGCCCAGCGGGGAGCCTGCTTCTCCCTTTGCCCCTCCCCTCACTGTGCACACTCTTTCTCTCTCAAATAAATAAATACAGTCTTTGAAAAAATTACAAAGTAATAATTTTAAAAATGAGATTGCCAGTTTCTGCTTTGATAAACTTCCAGTTGGAATTGAAGTAGAATAAATGCAGTTTGTTTCCACTTGGAAAAATTATAAAATATTTTAAAATCCATTGTTTTTCAGAACACATGGATTCTTTGTTCATAGCCTTTAAAGACCACCTTTCTTCTTGGTACATGTAAACTACACAGATATTTGAACCTCAGTTAATCAGACACTATTCTGGTGTTGTTTTTTTTTTTTTTTTGAAAGAGAGAGTGCATTTGTGGGGGGATGGGCGGGCAGCAGAGGGAGAGGGAGAAAGAATCATAAGCATGTGGAGTCCAACACAGGGTCAGTCTCACAACCCTGATGCCATGACCTGAGCCGAAATCAAGAGTTGGACGATTGACTGAGCCACCCAGGCACCCCATAGTGTTTCCTTTCTCTTTATGAGTAACCTTGCTTCTCAGAAATCAAGATTTTTCAGCATTTGCCAGAGAAAGAATTTAATGTAGCTTAA
Organism: Neogale vison; assembly: GCF_020171115.1. Taxonomy (NCBI): domain Eukaryota; kingdom Metazoa; phylum Chordata; class Mammalia; order Carnivora; family Mustelidae; genus Neogale; species Neogale vison. The sequence goes on along the minus strand of NC_058101.1, from coordinate 71,508,860 downwards.
AATTTAAGTGAGTAGGATTTGATTCAAGATTGTGGCAAGGGTTTCTGATAGACCTTTAAATGGTTTACAGATACTTCAATTTAGAGCTGGTATCTACTGATTTAAAAAATGACAAAGACTACATTTATTAGTAATTACTTGATTGCCAATGATGTACTAGAGATGGTTGAAAACATGAAAAATCCATTCTGATTCCCCTATAATTATGTTTGCTGTCCTGTGTATAGAGCTATGAGTCTTCAGGATTGAAGTAAAGATACAGTCAAGAACCAGACAAGCTGTTCAAACACCCTTATGTGATTTATTTTTTAACTTTCTTGGCCTTTGTCATCTAATCTCCTGAGATATTTTGTTGCTTTAAAGGATAGCTGGTAGTTTGATGATGATACTTAGGTAAGTGAATGTTGAGGCAGCTGTAGAAGAAAGGATATTGTACAGAAAATGAATTCAGGAGAGACTGAAGAAAGCGGAATAGATGAGGAAATAGAAGCAGCTAAGTTGAATGTACTGATTAAGGCCAAATGTATGTAGAAAAGGAGAAGGAAAGTAGGCAGGCAAGAGGTGAAAGGGAAGGAAGGAAGGAGGGAAGGAGGGAAGGGGGATGGAACTCTACAGATTATTGTAAGGAATAGTTTTCCTATTGCATAGATGTTCATTTTGCATAGATGCTGTTAAGATAGGGGTTGACTAAGTTCATTAAGGAAATTAAAAGTTGTTCTGTGTTACAGATTGGATACTGTAAGAGTAGTTTGGTTCTAAAAATATTAATACTGAATTATATTCGTATCATGACAAAAAATGAAAGATAGTTTAGTTAGGGCATCCTTAGAGTCAACCTAGGGATAAAGGAGAAAAATTAGTATATGTAAGGAAAGCATTGCACTAAAACAGGACTTTTTCCTGTCTGGGGAATTACATATCCCTTTGGGAATCTGGTGAAAGTTTTATATATTCTCTTCCCAGGAAATGTACACACAGAAAATTTTATGCATAATTTAAGGTGGTTCATGGATACCCCTTCATTCATGGAGTTCAAAAATAACAACCCTTTTTTTAATGGGTTGAAAATTAGTAAAGAAAAATGGAAGTCTATAGTATTAATGTATAGAAGGAAAATGAGAAAACTTGGTTAGAAATTTCTCTGTTGTATGAAAATTTCAGTGCTTGTGCCTTCTAAAATTTAAATGAGCCATGGAAAGCCACTTTTTATTCTACCTTTTTTTAAGATTTTTAAATTTTATTTTATTTATTTATTTGACAGAGAGAGAGAGCACAAGTAGGGAAAGCAGCAAGCAGAGGAAGAGAGGGAGAAGCAGGCTCCTCGCTGAGCAGGGAACAGATGTGGGGCTCCACCCCAGGACCCTGGGATCATAACCTGAGCCAAAGGCAGATACTTAATTGACTGAGCCACCCAGGCGCCCCTCTGTTTATTCTACTTCTTACCCTCATACAAACATCCGGTCAGTCATCATACGTGTATATGTGCATGAGTACCAGTGCGTCATGAGGTGACCCAGGAGGCTGAACAGAAGATTTAGTCCCTCTCTTGAAGAATTCAAAGAAGTTGCATTAGTATAAGACAACAGGATATGAGCCTACGAATAGGTAGCTTCATATATTTCTCCATTATACCTGCTAATACTTGCGTTTTATGGCCAGTATTTTAGTTATACCACTGATCAAGGAGGGCTTTTTTAGTGCAAAAGAAAGGTTATTGCCTTTCCTCTGTTTGCACAGAAAATGGCACTAAACAGTACAGACTCCAGTTGCAATAGAAAGCATTACCCTAGGAGAAAGGATGAATGTCCCAACCGGTACACACACACTATTTTACGGAAAATTTAAAATAACAACAACAAAAGAGGACTCTAGATTTTTTTTAAAGGTAGGTAGAAAGTCTCTTGTTAAATCATTTCTTTTTCAAATACTTCAAAGCGTTGCCAAGGGCCCCTGTCCTGTACTAACTAGATAGGCCTGATCCCTCAGAATTAAAGGTTGATTCACAAGCATTTCCGAGTCACAGAAGCGATTTGAGATGGAGATTGGGATGATTGTGGCAGTCCGGGGACTATCCTGTTGACATTAGCTTTTTAAATTTCTTCTGGATATCTTCAATTTGAATAACGTGTTAATTTTACTATTTTCCTTCAACTTTTTAAAGGTATTTCAGTGAAAATTATACCAGTGAAGCTCACCAGATTCTTTCCCGTTCAAATCATCCAAAATTAGGGTAAGCTGGATACCTCAAAGAAATTGTAAATTCTTGAATTTTAAAATACTGATTAGATTATCTGAATTTGAAAGTATTTCATGGTATTTTTAAAAGTGAGATTATTTTTATTAATAAGAACTTCATAAAGATGGTACATGATCCATTATTTTTAAGGTGAAATGTGATCGCATACAAATTTGTATTATTTCAATATATTTTTGTCACAAGATACAGTTTGTTAGAAAATGGAGGTAAGGAACTTTCTGAAAGTTTCTTGAGGAATAGATTTGAAAATAGAAATGGGAAATAGCTTTGATGTAGATATAGGAAAATGAGAAATAGTTGAAAATTATAAAGTGAAATGCAGTTGAGGTCTGATTATCAGCTTTATCATAATTATTTTGTTTTTATATTCCAGTGATACCTACCTTTGAAAAAAACATTATAACAATATTACATCATAAAAATAAATACCCTGATAATGGAGGAGAAAATGTCAGATTATCCAGTGTGTTTTAGAAACCAATGAGAGTGTACTCTTTTTAATTTTTTTTTTAATTTATTTTCAGCGTAACAGTACTCATTGTTTTTGCACCACACCCAGTGCTTTATGCAATCCGTGCCCTCTCCAATACCCACCACTTGGTTCCCCCAACCTCCCACCCCCCACCCCTTCAAAACCCTCAGATTATTTTTCAGAGTTTTTTTAATTTTTTTTAAGGCTTTAAAAGGTTTTTGGTATTTGTATGACCAAAGTTTCATTATTACTTCTTAGATTATATCCAGAAAACCAAAGGCCTCTAAAAAAATAAAAATCTTTTATCTATTCATAAAACCAGTACTGTATTAGAAATGCATTAAAGTAATTTTTCACTAATTTCTTGCATAATTTTAAATTTATCTCATGAGCTATTTGGCTAGCTGGTGTAACTGGTAATGTCTCTGACGTAGGTACTCTTACGCAATAGTTGGAATCAACCTTACCGAGATGGCTTATAGCTTGCTGAAGAGTGAAGCTTTGAAGTTTCATCTCTACAACTTTGTTCCTGGTATACCGACGATGGAACACTTTCATCAGTTTTATTGTGCGTATTAAAATGAGTCAAAACTAGATATTTCTAGACATATTTCTACTAAATATGTAATTTACGCTTGACATTTTATTTTATTAAGTTTTTTAAAAAACAGGGAAATAAGGGGAGGCGCCTGGGTGGCTCAATCGGTTAAGTGTCTGACCCTTCATTGTAGCTCGGGTCATGATATCAGGGTTGTGAGACTGAGCCCCATATCGGGTCCATGCTGGGTGGGGAGTCTGCTTAAGAGTCTCTCCCCCATCTCCCTCTGTTCCTCCCTGCTCATGTTCTTGCTCTCTCTCAAATAAATAAATCAACCTTAAGAAAAAAGAAAAGAAGGAAATAATGGAAGCTGAGTCCCCAAGAATATTTTATCCTCAGTTTCTATATTTGCTGAATAAAAAAATTCAGCAAGGTCATTTTTTCACATATATGTTAATTTAGAATTTATGCAGTTTTCCTGTAGACATCCATTTTCCAGTCAACTATAAAACGAATTTTTCCTCTTGAAAACTTGTTAGCGAATGCTGTTGAGTCAAGGACAATCCATTTGCAGATTATTTTGTTAGTCTTATAAGGAAATCAAATTTAAAGGAACATTCTCCCCCAACCCCCACTTCAAGGCCAGGCTTTCTTGTGTTAGGTTGGGGGTACTTACTAACTGGTTCCTAATGCAGTCATTATTATTACTGTTCCATTAAGTTTTCTTGTGATTTGCACACTAAAGGTTTAATTAAATGAATTTATCTGTGAAGCTATTGCTCAGAAGCAAAGACTTTAAACCTAGCTTAGTTTCACATTCTACTTTTCTTGATCTCTTTGTGTCTTTAGAATGCCATTTGCATGTTGGCAGAATGTAGGAAACTAATTGCTTATAAATGGCTAAATCATAACTCCTTCATCTGCACGTTGAAGGCATCATTCAAGTCTCTCCTTCCCACAGCCTCCTCTGCCTTCACTTAATCCCTTGTCCCAGGTTTGTCGGGTGCTGAATATCTCTTGCCCTTCTTTACTTTTTCCCATCCCCACTGTAACTGCGCAGCACGAGGCCTTTTGTTAGTGGGTTACTGTGACAGCTTTTTGAGTAGTCTCTCTGTGATGACCTTCTTCCAGTTCTTCTCCACATTGCAGATAGAATGACTTCAAATGAAAATTAAATCATTTTGCTCCACTACCTACAATTGTTGAAAAGGTTCCACTACAAGGCCTTTCATAATCCATACCTTGGTAACCTCTCCAGATTCATTCTCTTGCCAGACACCAACTCCCCACTGTCTGCAATGTGGGTACCTCGCCTTTTAGTTGTGCAAATGTATTACACTCTTTTGACTCTCAACCTCTCACTCGGCCTGGAACACCCTTTCTGCTTCTTCCATTCTGTCCAGGTGACACCTGCGCATCTTGGAAATCTCAGTTTAGACATGACCTTCTCTGGGAAGTCTTACCAGAGACTTTGTTCCTTTGGTTATCCATTTCTGCATTATTCTTCTTTCCTTCTCTTTCAGAGTATCCCTCTCAGACTACACAATTCCATACCTCGCGTTCAGGCATTCACGCACTTGGTGTCACCTGCTGTTCAAGACACTGCAAAGAGAGCAGAAATGAGGCCAAAGTCTTAGCAGTTTTAAAGCTTTCATTTTCAAGACCAAAACACTCCCTTCACGCAGCACGCACCTCCAGATACCACTCCAGTAATTCACCCATTTTAATTATACGATTCGCCAAGTTTGGGTCAATTTGCTAAGTTACACAACCAACATCATAATCCAATTTTAGAACATTTTTGTCACCCCACAAGGCCCCTCAGGCCAGTTTACAGTCAATCCCTATTCCTGTGGTTCCCTTATTTATTTATTTCTTTTAAGATTTTATTTATTTACTTGAGAGAGAGAGAGCAAGCAAGAGAGCACAAGCAGAGGGAGCAGCAGAGGGAGGAGGAGAAGCAGGCTTACTGCTGAGCAGGGAGCCTGATGTGGGGCTCGATCCCAGAACCCCAGGTCCACGACCTGAGGCAAAGGCAGCTGCTTAACCAACTGAGCCACCCAGGCACCCCTGGTTCCCTTATTTTTAACTCCTGTTGGAAAATATCCGGAGCCCCTGTGGCTTTGGTTAGAGACAATAAAAGCACACAGGGAATTTTAAGGTTAGAAATTTTGTGTGGGATTTCCATGGACTCCTAGAGTCAAGAGGAAAATAGATGTGCTTTGTGGAAACAACTCTTTTCCATCCTTTCCCACAAGGATTTCAGAGTCTGTGTCATGTAAGGCCCTGCCAGCTCGCTTCCTATAATTTTGGTGTCATCTCCTACAGTTTCTTGATGTTTCATCAACTTAGCCATTACAGTCTCAGGACCTTAGGCAGGTCTTTCTCTGAGACCAATTTACATTATAGACCAATAACCCAGCTCTGAAGCAAGAAATTTCTAGTACTTTATACTTGAGCAGTTTGTTCCAGATCTAAGTAATCATTTGCCGAGGACAGTAATGAAAAGCAGTTTTGGGATGCCTGGGTGGCTAAGTTGGTTAAGCTCAGGTCTTGGTCTCGTGGTCATGAGTTTAAGCCCTGCATTGGGGTCCATGCTCAGTGTAGAACCCACATTAAAAAAAAAAAAATCTAAAGGACTTATATGAATGGTAAATAGCTAAAACTTAATAGCCAAAAATACTAAAACAAAAATACCATAAAGTTTAGATAAATGTCTTATTTTTCATACTACCCAGATTATTAATCTCTAAATTTTTTATTGTACATAACTATTAAGTGATGGGAGTAGGGGTAGGGGAGAGCACAGATTCAATTTATACACAAATAGGTAATTTCTGTAGATGTACTATTGTTCCACTGTATACACAAACTAAATTTTGAATGAAATAAAGATTAAAAATATACTTAAAAATAATTACAAGATTATCATTCTCAGTTTATCTTTTAGGAATGAGAAGGAAGTAGCATCCCTCTGCCCAACAAGGCCTTATTCTTCACTTTTCTAACATATCCTAGTTAACAAAATCTATTTTATTAGATCAAGAGATTAATCTGAAATATTTTCTTAAATTGGTCTTCTTAGATATTTCAATGTTGAAGTGTCATGGTTCTTAACTATTAATGTTTGCTTTATTTATGACTGATGTTCTAAAATAGAATTTACTTTGTTTTCATATTAAGTGATTATGATAGTCTTGCCACACTTTTATGCAGTCACTGTCTTTCCCTGCTCCGTTTATCTGAAATAGGTCACTTCTGGGGCACCTGGTTGGCTCAGTGGGTTACGCATCTGTCTTTGGCTCAGATCTCATAGTTCTGGGATTGAGTCCCATATCGGGCTTCTTGCTCAGTGGCGAGTCTGCTTCTCTCTCTGCCTGCTGCTTCCCCTGCTTGTGCTCTCTTTCTCTCTCCTGTCAAATTAAAAAAAAAAAAAATCACTTTTATCCCTTCTTAAAAGTCCTTTGAGGAGAGGAAATGAGATTCTGGTGGAAACAAAGTCTAACTTAGAACATAATAGAGACCACTTGTAAACTTTGTGATTTGGACAAGTTACTTAAGCTCTGTGGACACCTGGCTAGCTCAGTCAGTAGAGCATGCAACTCTTGGTCTAAGGGTCGTGAGTTCTAGTCCCACACTGAGCATAGAAATTACTTAGTAAAAGCTCTCTGCACACTCCATTTCCTCTTCCGTAAAATGGGGATTAGGTAGTACTGCGTCATAGGATTGCCTTGAGAGCACATCTGCACATGAGTACATGGCGAGCACTATGATAACACTTGTTAAGTAATATTAAATATATTTGGTTGAATCCAAGTACAGTTTAGGAATGGTTTTAAATTCATGTTTTTTCATTGTAAATATATCTATATGCATATTTATTAAGTACCATTAACACTTTGATGGTTTATTTGGCTACTTTTATGAAGATATTGCAAAACAAAAATGTTAAGCCTACTATTTAGAGTGCACATATAGATTTTTAACATTTTATTTATTTGAGAGAGAGAGAGTGCACAAGCTAGTCGGGGTTGGAGGGGTGGTACAGATGGATCCAAGGGACAGGCAGACTCCATGCTGAGCACAGAGCCCGATGTGGGGCTAGATCTCACAGCCCTGAGATCATGACCTGAGTCCAAATTAAGAGTCAGATGCTTAAACAATTGAGCCACCCAAGTGCCCCCCATATGTTCTTTTTTTAAAAAATGAAGGTGTTGACTAGTTTATTGAGGAAAGCAGAAATAATTCTTAGATTTATAATGAAGTAGACTTCATTATACTTTATGCTTATCTAATGTTTCCATGTACTTTATGCTTTCTAATGTTTTCTCATTACTTTCATATTTGTGTTTCAGGGATCTCTGGGGATAACTTTTTCCTATCTCCAAGGTATTTTTTTGATAGTACTGTATCTCTACATTTGAGGGATTTTATTGACATTTGAGACAAACAGTAGATACACTAAATATTTTATTGAAATTCCGGCTTATTTTGAACATACCAAAATATTCCTTTTTTTTTTAAATGGTTTTTCCAGGTTTCTAGTAGGTTTTTTTTTTTTTTTTTTTTAAGATTTTATTTATTTGTTAAAGAGAGAGTATAAGCAGGAGGAGCAGCAGGCAGAGTGGAAAGCAGACTCCCCGCTGAGCAGAGAGGCTGATATGGGACTCCATCCCAGGACCCTGGGATCATAACCTGAGCCGAAGGCATGTGCTTCACCAACTGAGCCACACAGGCATCCCTCTAGTAGTTTATTAATATGATTTCTGATTATTATATCTTTTTAAAAATTTTTTTATTTAAATTCAGTTTAGATAACATACAGTGTAAAATTGGTTTCAGGGGTAGAATTTAGTGATTCATCAGTTGCTTCTAACACCCAGTACTCATTACATCAAGTGCCCTCCTTAATGCCCATCACCCAATTATCTGATCCTCCCACCCCCATCCCTTCCAGCAGCCTTCAGTTTGTTTCCCATAGTTAAGAGTCTCTTATGGTTTGCCTCCCTCTCTGTTTTCATCTTACTTCATTTTTCATTCCCTTCCCTTATGTTCATCTGTCTTGTTTCTTGAATTCCCTATTTGAGTGAAATCATATAGTATTTGTCTTTCTCTGACTTACTTCCCTTAGCATACTACCCTCTAGTTCCATCTGTGTTGTTGCAAATGGAAAGGTTTCATTCTTTAATGGCTATGTAATAGTCCATTATACACACACACACACACACACACACACACCATCTCTTCTTTATTCATTCACCTGTCAGTGGGTCAGTGGACATCTGGACTCTTTCCATAGTTTGGCTATTGTGGACATCGCTGCTATAAACATTGGGTGCAGATGCCTCTTCGGATCACTGTTTTTGTATCCTTTGGATAAATACCTAGTAGTGCAATTGCTGGGTCATAGGGTCTGATTATTATATCTTCATGTGGAATTTAAAGGAGGGTTCTGCACTTTTTTTTTTTTAAGATTTTATTCATTTATTTGACAGAGAGAGATCACAAGTAGGCAGAGAGGCAGGTAAGGGGGAAGGGGAAGCAGGCTCCCCGCTGTGCAGAGAGCCCAGTGCAGGTCTCAATCCCATGGCCCAGAGATCATGACCTGAGCTGAAGGCAGAGGCTTTAAAACCCACTGAGCCACCCAGGCGCCCCTGGTTCTGCACTTTAAAATGAGATGCTTTGTTTGTGATTTCCTTTACTGAGCACTGTATATATATCTTATTTTTACTGCAGGTTACCTTGTCTATGAATTTGACAAGTTTTGGTTTGAAGAAAAGCCAGAAAGCATTATGTATTTCAACATGTATAGAGAGAAGTTTCATGAAAAGATTAAAGGACTCTTACTGGATTGTAATGTATCACTAACTTTAAAGATATGATTCCTCCATATTATCTTCTATTTCTACCACATTTTGCACACACAACAGAATTTATATGTTGTAATAGAAATTATCTGATCAATTACACTCATTATATATAATTTCCTACTAAAATATTTCAGAAATTCTATTTAAGAAAGCTAGTGGACAATCAGTGTATGTTTACAGTCATTTATACACTGTCCTCCAAAGGTACCTTATCCTTCCAAAGATCCCTACTGTAGAGGCCTGCAAACTACAGTTTGGAACTTGGGACTTAGCCCATTTAGTGTAAAAGTATAAATCAGGTATTTGTATTAAATTGGTTGATTAAAATGTGTAAAAACCAGTGTTCATTTTTATGTATTGTTAACTATCAAGTCCATCTCTTTTCAGAGCTCTTTTCAGATTTTTCGTGTCTTAGTTTGGGAACAATTGTTTTTTATTTCCTTTGTCTTGTTTTCTCCCTAGGTTAATTAACAGGAAGAGTAGCTCTTCAAGGCTTTCTTTCTTTCTTTGAAGCATCTCAATCACATTCCTAATGTTGCTTCATTAGTAGCAGAAAGCAGAGCTATGTCAGACAAGATCAAGAAACAGGGCCTCTTTTTGGTTCCTTTCATTAGCATAATTGCTAATGAGAGAATGATAGTATTGGTGACTAGCTTTTTTGTTTTTAAATACCATACTTGAAAATATCACAGTGGTATTTTAAAGCTTAAAGGCATTTTCTCATCTTCAGTATTTGCTTTTCAGTCTGTTATAGGAAAGAACTATAGTTAGTGCTCACTGTGAGGGTCTTTTATGAGGCTTCTCTGGCTGTGAGTGTTTATGAAAAGAGATGTATTTGCTAAGAAAATCTTGACTGTATTCAGAGGACAGTGGCTTACTTTCCATAAAGCTGTCTTTGAACCGAAACAAAAGGAAAACCTAAAGCTTCTTAAAAATATCCGTGAAACATGGTTGGTTTATTTTACTCACTGTTAACTGTTCCTTCTTTTTGCTTTGCCTGCATAGTGTTTCTGGATAATGGCGTACGGACTTTATGGGTGTTCTTTGAGTTGATGGTCTGTGGGATTCTAAAGTAGCCTGAGGATGATGACTGTGCATTTCGTATAGCTTTATTCTCCTCAAATCTCAGGAGGGCATCAAGTGCTGTCAAGGATTATATAGTGAGGAAATTCTAACGGGAATAATTTCTTCCTTGTGTGTTTTAGAAATCTGTACTCCTAGCAAAACTAAGAGTTTAAAGATAAGTTTGTCTGATTACTAAGTTCTCAAATCCTACAGAAAGCAGCCTGTTAGAGACATCATTTAAACATGATGAGAGTTGGTGGATCTCTTAATGTGAATATCAAGTGTTTCAGGACTGACGCCTGTGGTATAGCAAGACCTGAGACTTGCAGTATTTGTTCCTGTCTGTTGACAGTCCTCTCTGTAAACTTGCCAGAGAGAAAAGCGATGAAAAATACCTGAGCGGGAAATAACAGATGCGGTTTTGTATGGCACATACATTGAGAGCACAGCGTTAAAACTATTATTCTCAAAAAAAAAAAACAAAAAAAAAAACCAAACCTCCCCCCCCAAAAAACCTATTATTTTCTCAACAGGATAAAACTTTTAAAAATTGGATTCATTTTATTATAGTCATGGTGGTCTAGCATCTCAGTATCACAGGGATTTAAAGATTGGCTTCTTGTAGGAGACTTCTCAACCTTGGGATTATCTTTCTTTTATTTTGTTATTTTTATTATAACAAATAATAATTTGTTATATTATTGTTATAATTGTGCTTTATTATCCAGGTCTAGAGTTCTAGGAGATGTAGGAAAATCCTGGTAAAGGTCAGGTGCTAACCATTAAAGTTTTAAGTGTTTACTCTTACATGGAAAGCAATTCTGTTTAATTTCCAAGCTGAAAATACTTACCTTAATATTTTGATCTTTCAATAGCTGAGGTCTTGAACTGATTTAAACCTTTGTCAATACGCTTAATAAAGAATGATCCAACTGTGGAAGGGGAAACTTTTTAAGCAAGTTTTTCCCCTTCAAGTATTTCCCTATTCAAGGAAATAGCTTGAATGTTTTAAAAAGAATGTCATCAGAAAATTTGGTCAATAATATGTTCTTTAAGTCATCTCTATTTGTACAATATAGATATTGTCCTGTTTTTGCTTAAAATAATCAGTAACCATTTCAGAAATTCTGTAGTGAATTGGTCTAAAAGCTACCAATAAATTGTAACGTTTGATAGTCTGGAAGCCAAGCTAAGTGTCACCACTTGTAAATTAGAATGTAATATAGTGACATACATGAAAAGAAAAAACATAATTGTGTCTACCTTCCTACTTTTCCTTGCTTTCGACCTATGTATGTTAGAATTTTATGTAGTCTTAAAAATCCATATTTAGAATCCTGCCTGTTTCTATAATAATGAATGAAATATCAAAGTAGTGATAGAATTGAAGTAGCAGGAAAATTATGTTTGCTTTAGCATCAGAAAAGTGAATCAATGTGGAAATGAATTTTTGTATGTGCCAGATCAAAGAGAGTGTGCCAGTGACAAGAATAGTGTAAACACAGTTATACTGGTTGTAGTTCAAGTATGTTCTGAAAGACAATCTTTAAGGAAATAGGAGAAATCAGGGGATATCAATATATCAGTGAACCTAGACCCGCCTCTCTTTGTATATACTTATGGTGGTAGAGTTAGATATAAAATCATTGTCTTACTGGCACCAGTTAGAAAACAAAATCTTTTTCTTGAAAACGCCCATCCTGTATTTTTTTTTCCTCTCTTAACAACTGTTTGGATTTGTATGTATTTTTCTATCTGAAATTTATGTGTAGTCTTCATTTTTATTCCAGCATTAATAATTGTTTATATTACTGTTTCTCCCCTTAGCATTCAGTGAAATTGAACTTGATCAAAGATTGCTCAAAGGAGCAGCATTACACGAGTGAAAAGTGGAATGCTCATTGCCAGAGCAGGAAATATTACACACTATCATGGCACAGAAGAAAAGAGGTTTGGCTTGGAGAGCAATAATGGTTATTATCTTCCTTGAAGTAATGATTGGGGGCCAGCAGCTATTTTCTCAGGATAAATGGTCCACTCAACTTCTCTATGAATAAGTCTGGGGAGGCTTACTTTCCATTTTCACATTTAGGAACTTCTCCACACAGGCAGATTGTTAACGAAGATTAATGGACTTTAAACATCTGAGAGAAATCATGACTGAGCTTGTTTTGCTTTGTTTTGTTTTCTGGCTTCAGCTTTTGACAAGAAAAAAATTAAATGTACTTCAGCTAAGACCCAACTATTATAGGGGAATTCTTTTTTTTTTTTCCCAATTATAGGGCAGTTCTGTGTTTCTGTTAATGTATTTAAAAAATGAGCAGCAGCTTTCCCTGGGGGGAAAAGTGCGGGTTGGCAAGTTAAAGAAATAGATTTTTGTCTACTTTGGATAAAACAATTAACTTCTTATGTAAAAGCAATAGTTGAAATGTGATGTTATTTTGTTCGGAATGTTGTGAACAAATTAAAACAAAAGTGTCAAAATTGTTATAAGCCTTTCTGTAATCCTTCCATCTCTTCCCTTCCTCCCCATCCCTAATTTAAGTCACTTATTTCCATGAAATAGTGCCTTTCTTATTTAATCCTTTAATCATCTTGATTTATCAGAATATACAGAAAATTTTTATTTTTATGACTTTAACTCATCCACTAACTACCTATTTAAGATGTTACTGGATAACAATAGTTGGTTATAAGACCAGAAAAGAAGCTACCACTCCCATCTCCCATTCTTAGAAAGGATGGTAATAATTCATACTGCACTGTAGTATGTTTTACTTAATATTGCAGTGTATCTTAGATATATTTTTATATTAATACATAGCTTCCTTATTCTATTTATGTACAGCTGCAGAGCATTCTTCTGTGTGTGTATGTGTGTGTGTCTGTCTGTCTATCTTATTTTAAGCTAAACAAACATATACCACATATGTCACTGCTTGGATACAGCAAAAGCAGTACTTATTGAAGTTAGTATTAATAATAGCTTTAAATGTATACATTGAAAAAAGAATGGCTGAAAATTAAAGACAAAGTAATCATCTCAAGGAGTTTGGCAAAGAACAAAATAAGCCTAAAGAAAATGAAGAAGGAAATACTAAAGGCAAGAGCTCAGATGTGTGGAGTAGAAATATATACCATAGAATCAACAAAAGTAAAAAGCTGTTGCTTGAAAAGACTAGTAATACTGATAAACCATGGTGAGATAAGGAAAAGCAAATAATGATATCAAGAATTAAATATGAAACATCACTACGGATCCTGCAAACCTGAAAATATATTAAGGATCACCTCAAAAATTTGAAACTTTAGATGAAATATAAACATTTCTAGAAAAATATACTTATCAAAACAAAACTGTATAAGAAGAAATAGAGAAGCAGAAAGTCCTACCACTATTAGTGGATTCAGGAGTTAAAAATCTTTCCATTAAAAAAACCTACAATTTCCCTGTACCCCTGACAAAAATAATACATTATATGTTAATTAAACAAAAAACACCCACAGTTCCACACTGATAAGTTAACACATTTAAGAATAAAATAATGACAGTTTCACAATCTCTTCTACATAATGAAGGGTAGACATAATGAAACTTCATAGTGTTAGTGACTCAAATCCAACAAGAACAGAATGAAAAAGAAGAATTATATGCCAATGTCATTTTAGATGTTGTAATGCTAAATAAAATAGAAACCTACTGAAGTCCAGAAATAAATATATTAAATAATAATGAGCTACATATAGATACGTTGTTTTAATGTGTGATCAATTGCAGCTCAGGTTAATTCCCAAAATAAAATTAATGAAATTTACCACATTAACATTTGAAAACCACATAATCTTAAAAGTTGCAGAAAAAGAATTTGGTAAAAATTCAACATCCATTCATGTTAAAAACTTAACAAATAAGAAATACGGGTTACCTTAATTTTATCAATTATATCTATAAAATAAACACTAACCAATATATTTAATGGTAAAACATCAGGATCAGAATTAAGAAAGGGTGTTACCACTTGTATCTGTTTTTGCCACAATAACAACACATAACAACCAATCACACAAAAATCTTAGTGGCTACAAAAAAACATTCCCTCCTCACTCATGGGTAGGCTAACCAGGCAGCTTTGCTAATCTCAGCTGGGCTCAGTGGGTCTTAAACACAGGTCATGTTTTTTGGCTTCTGTCATCTCGATGTGATCTACTCATCTGGGACCAGTGGGCTACCTGAGGTATGCTCTTTTTTTTTTTTTTTTTTTAAGATTTCATTTATTTATTTGACAGAAATCACAAGTAGATGGAGAGGCAGGCAGAGAGAGAGAGGAGGAAGCAGGCTCCCCGCTGAGCAGAGAGCCCGATGTGGGACTCGATCCCAGGACCCTGAGATCATGACCTGAGCCGAAGGCAGCGGCTTAACCCACTGAGCCACCCAGGCGCCCCTGAGGTATGCTCTTTAATGGTGCAGCAGAAACACAAGAAGTCCAATGGTTCACAGGTATTTCAAGCCTTTGCTCACATCATGTCCACTCACATTCCCTTGGTTGTATAGCAAATCACATGGTCAAGTCCAACATCCATGGAACAGGAACATGTATTCTATTAGGAAGGGCTAAAGAGTGAACATTTGATGAATAATCTAAATTGTCACAGTACATCTATTCAAAATTGTGCTAGAGTTCTGCCTAGTGCCATAAAACAAGTGGATGGAATGAAAGAAAAGTTAGTCATAAATGATCTAAATGTGTACATAGAAAATCCAAGAGAATTGATCCAATATCAAGGGTAGAAAAGGAATTTCTGATCAGTTGTCAAGGGTGATCATTTATGAAGGGTGAGGGACTCTGGCTAAACCTATCCAGTCCGATTCTTGTTAAATTGGGCTCTTAAAGACATGCCTATGGAGTATTTAGTAGAAAAAGGCAGCTCAGAGAAGCCTGACTATAGTTTGATCAAGGGACAGTATCTTGTCACTACAGCCTACTTCCTGACTGCAAAGAAACGAACTTTTATGTTTTCTTCTGTGTTTGACAGAAACATGCTACTCCAAGGTTATGGTTTGTCTGTGGATTCCTCCAGAATCAGACCTTGAATAAGGATTTGTCATTCATTTGGGCGGTGATCCCAGGAAACACTGGTAAAGGAGTGAGGGGACTGAAGTCATCCCATAAAGGGTTTTGTATTAAGCAAAATAACACTGTGTAACTGGATTTTGAGTCCTTGGGTGAGGGCCAGGGGACTAAAGTATTTATACACCGACTCCCATCAGTTACTGGCCAAGGGCGGCTCCCAGGAGGTGTGTTCTTTCCTGTTCTTCGAGCGTGCCATGCGCAGGCGCACAGGGATGGCTCTGCTGGCCGGAAGACCCTAGACAGATGCGGAAAGGACCACAGGAAGTGAGGCGCGCATGCGCTAGAGTGGTGAGCTCAAAGAGACAGGTGAGGGATACTGCAGACCTCTGCTACAAGACCATTTTACAGTTAACAGCAGGGGAAATAAGCACCAGGGAAACCTCATAAAGTCAAGGGGGAAAAACACAACAGTAGATAGAATGCGGAGCTGATGAAAACAAATAGAATGACACCTTCCTCCATTCTTCGGTTTTGGCTCAAAACAAGCCTGGGTTTTGTCTTACACTTCTTTTCTAATCTCTTGTTTATTCTTTCCCTATTTCTTCTGCACTCAGTTTGTGGGCATAAGAAAAAGGTTCCTACAGGTGTTAATGATGAATTTAGCTTGGCTGGAAAGATGCCAAGAAGATTTGTTTTTATCTCACTAGGAATCCCAGACTATTCTGCTGTCTCACCCAAGGTACCTTCTGCCTCAAAAATTCTGCACTTCTGACACAGATATCATGATTGTAATAACAATATGCCCAAAAGACTATAGTGTCTTAGATTAGAGGTTGTTATAAATGCCATAAAACACAGACTCCCAAAATTAGAAATCTGTACCAATTACATTCAAAGTACGTTTATGCTTGTTGATTCTAAAGACCTTCACTTGCTAGAAGTGCACCGCAAATTTTACATTCAGAGATAGACCCCGAATGGCAAACATTCAAAGGTACTGGGAATACTTTACTGAATATATTAACTGACAACTGGGTTAATAAAAGGAAACAGCATTTTCTTGATAACTGTTCATCATTAAGTATTTATAAACATAAAATGCAGCCGTTTTCCTTTCTTGTGAACTTGAACTATAATGAAAACATGTTAAATTTCTTCATATTCAATCGTAAGGCTCCCACCCTCTCAAAACAGCCAATCAAATGAAGTCACTTATTTGCACCTTGCATGAGCCAAGGTGCATGCTGAGAATTTTGCTTTCTCCTTCCTGAGACACTGAGAATAAGAGTCACAGGAAATAAACACCCATTTTTCTTTGAAAAGTCCAAAACTCTTTATCAGAACTCCTTTATCTTTTTAGGGTGAAATAAGGGGAAATAGGTGTTTTATTTTCATTTTTGATTTTAGTTATCCGGTCAGCAAAGGTTCCCCCTGGTGTGTTACCGCCTTTTCCTGAAGGTGATTATGTGGCACAGTCCACGGTCCGCCCTGACTTCATCAGTTCTCGCTTCAGCTGTTCGAAGCACACAAACATGATGACGTTCCAGGATCCGAATCGCAAGAAGGAAGGTACAAATCTAGAAGAGGGCATGTCATCATTCTCTTGAGTTTGTTGGAATTCTTAAAGCTATTATCACACAGTTTCTGCTTCTCATTGCACCACTCTCCTCAAATAAAGACATTTAAAATGACCTATTCCTCCCCTTTCCAGCGATGCCTAAGATAATGTTTTATGTAGCCATCTAATACTGCTTCAGAACCGCAAAACCCCGAATGATCACATCTATCCAAATACATAAACGGCTTTCCTTCCCACCACACCAAATCTTGTGTCCTTTCTGAAGGGGCATTTTCCATAACTCTCTTTTTTTGAGGAGCAAGGAAATTCTTGCTATCTTTTGCTCTGCTTTCTGAATGGGAGGTAGGAATCTGTTGAAAGAGGAAGAGGAGAAAGCCAAGAAAAATCAATGAGTAAGTGGACCATTTTCTAAAGAGAAGAAATTAGTGCTGTCCCAATCTTGGCAATTCTTGGCCTTAGACCGTTAAGGACGTCAAGGACCGTCAAGGTACTTTTCTTCTTTTTTTGTGGGGGGGGGAGGTTTGGGTGGTTTGTTTTCTGTTTTTTTGTTTGTTTGTTTGTTTGTTTTGTTTTGTTTTGTTATGCTGTCAAACTGTGCAAACCAAATGATTGATTTTGAATGCCTGTTTGCAGCAATAAAGACATTCAGAGAGAAAAAGACGTCATCAGTTAACTCTGTTTTGGATAGATTTTTTAAAAGAGATCTGGCCTATAAAAATCATGCCCCTAAGGTTTTGGTTAACTTAAGGTCTCAATACATTTCTCCTGACTCCTGGATTTGTGTGTGTGTGTGTGTGTGTGTGTTTGTGTGTGTTTTAATTGTGGTACATTGTTCATTAGTTTGCCATTTTAACCATTTTAAGTGTATAATTCAGTAGCATTAAGTGCATTCACATTGGGAGCAACCGTCACCACTACCCCTCTCCAGAACCTTCTGATCATCTCTAACTGAAACTGTACATATTAAACAATAATTCCCAGGCACCTGGGTGGCTCAGTCAGTTAAGCATCTGTCTTCAGCTCAGGTCATGATCTCAGGGTCCTGGGATCAAGTCCAGTGTCAGGCTCCCTGCTCAGTAGGGGAGCCTAATTCTCCCTCTCCCTCTGCCCCTCCCCAGCCCCACTCATGCTCCCATGCTCTCTAATAAATGAATAAAACCTAACAAACAAACAAACAAAAATAATGCCCTACTCCCCCACCTGCCCTCAGCCTCTGGTAATCACCATTCCGCCTCTGTCTGTATGAATCTGACTACTCTAGATACCTCACATAAGTGAAATCATACAATATATGTCCTGTGTCTTGCCCATTTTATTCAGCATAATGTTTTCAGGGTTCATCTTTGCTGCAGCATATATCCCCAAAAGGTTTCAAGTTTGAAAAAAAAGAAAGTATTGTTAAATGGTTAATGGTCAATAACTGAGATATCCATTCTGAATTAATTTTATAATATAACTCATTTGTATTCATATACCATTAGTGCTAATTATGGTGATTTGAAAAGCTTGTGTATAATGTGTATGGTGCATTTATGCTTATTTCATAAAGTTTGAGGCACTGCCTTACAATTTTAAAGGGTTATAGAAATGGCTATATTATCACCAGTTTAATCCTTACAGAGTGCATCCATACAGTAGCTCATACTGTACTTTCTCAGGAAGGTAGTAGTCAATGTAATACTACTTAACAGGAAAAGTGGCCTACTATGCAATACTGGTTTCAAGGTAAGCATTATTATTCAAACCACATCATTTTCTGCATGACTTTGCTAGGTCAGTGGCAATGATTTTTCTCTAGTTTGACTTTAATACAATAAAAATCTGAGTCCATCAAATTAAAACAGTGAAAATTTCAGCAATCACACTACTGGATATTTACCCAAAGAATCCAAGAACACTAAATCAAAGGGATACATATACCCCTATGTTTATAGCAGCATTATTTACAAGAGCCAAGATATGGAAACAGCCCACATGTCTACTGATTGATGAAAATACACATGTACACACACAAACACACACAGTAGAATGCTATTTAGCCATAAAAAAGAATGAAATCTTGCCATTTGCAATGACGCAGGTGGAGCTTGAGAGGAAAACACTATATGAAATAAGTCAGAGAAGACACATACCATATAATTTGACTCATAGGTGGAATTTAAAAAACAAGCAAGAGGTGGGGCACCTGGGTGGCTCAGTGGGTTAAAGCCTCTGCCTTTGACTCAGGTCATGATCTCAGGGTCCTAGGTTCAAGCCCCACATCGGGCTCTCTGCTCAGCAGGGAGCCTGCTTCCCTTCCTCTCTCTCTGCCTTCCTCTCTGCCTACTTGTGATCTCTGTCTGTCAAATAAATAATAAAATCTAAAAAAAAAAAGGGTATTTGGCCTTTAAAAAACAAGCAAGGGGTAATGATGAGAGAGAGAGAGAGATCAAGAAACATACTCTTAACTATAGAGAATAAACTGATGGCTACCAGAGCAGAGGTAGGCAAGGGGGGTGGATTAAATGGCTGATGTGGATTAAGGAGGGCACTTGTGGTGAGTGTTGGGGGATGTATGGAAGTGTGGAATTGCTATATTGGACACCTGAAACTAATACAGCTCTAACTGGAATTAATTAACTGGAATTAAAATTTTAAAAATTTTAAAAATTTAAGAAATTCTCTCTTTTTTTAAGATTGTATTTATTTATTTGACAGAGAGAGAGATCACAAGTAGGCAGAGAGGCAGGCAGGGAGAGGGGGAAGCAGGCTTCCCGCTGAGCAGAGAGCCCAATGCGGGGCTCAGTCGCAGGACCCTGAGATCATGACCTGAGCTGAAGGCAGAGGCTTAACCCACTGAGCCACCCAGGCACCTCTAAAAAATTATTTTAATAGCAAAAATTATTTTAATAGCAAAAATCACATCTTGTTTTTGTAGTCCTCTATTATGATTTCCCTTCACTTTATAGTTCTCTAGTCCTGATCAAGCAAAATCCTGTCCAATTCCCAATAGGCTGGGACCAAGAGAGAGGTCACTGAATTTAAATGAGCCTCTGATCAAGGCTGAGAACATTTTAATATCATAGTTTTCTGGCCCAGAGGAACTGGTGATAGTTATGGCAAAGAAAAATAAACACTAAACATACGGCATAGACTAAGGCTGGTCGACTGTTTAGACGAGACAGCTTCCCAAAGCATACAGATAGCCTGAACATAGCATTACAGACCATTACATATCCTACCCTTTGAAAAAAGCCAGCGGTCCTTCCTTGGTGAACATTGTCATGGCGCAGTTGGGCACACTTGTGTACTGGCCTGGTGGAGAATTAATGAATCGGGTTTTTACCACATCCACTGGCGAGCACAGGACCGTTGTGCAAAATCCGGCGATAAGGGCTGACACAAAGTGGCAGGGTAAGTCATCTAAAAGAGATCAATGAAACAAATCAGCAGCAGACTTTCGGAAGAAGCTTCTAGTTTTTAGTTATCTATCAGATCCTCGGAAACCCGATGATATCAGAAGACCAATGTGGATGTCTCATCAATGAATAAAATATCTCAAGGAAGCTTTCACTTACCCTTACCAAAAAAGATGACAAAGAGTACGTGGCACAGGGGATTGTTAGCGTTTTAGGAAAATATCCTGTGAGTCTGCTCTGTGCCCTAAGGGTATCGCATAATGCCCGAGACATAGGCATCTAATAATTCTTTTGTTGAATTAAAGTCATTGTCCAGGGAGAATTTCAATGTCTCTAGAACCTGTGAGACTGTCTTAGGAACATATCCAATGGTACTACTTTTGGATGAAAACACTGATGGGCTCCTTACCTAACCAGCTCATCTGGATAGAGTATGGGATGTTATGCTATATAAAGAATAAGATGCTAGGGACGCCTGGGTGGCTCAGTTGGTTAAGCAGCTGCCTTAGGCTCAGGTCATGATCCCAGCATCCTGGGATTGAGTCCCACATCGGGTTCCTTGCTCGGCAGGGAGCCTGCTTCTCCCTCTGCCTCTGCCTGCCATTCTGTCTGCCCCCTCTCTCTCTCTGATAAATAAATAAAATCTTTAAAAAAGAAAAAGATGCTAACCAAAGTCCCATATACTAGTATTACATGAGTATAATGCTGATGTACGAATACTGTTACACTTTCTGTTGCAGAAAAAAAATTGGTTGCAGCAAACTTCTAAAAGTTAGTGTTTGGGGGTTTGGGTTTGTTTTTTCTTTTGTTCTGTTTTGTTTGCTTAAAAGTTCTATCTAGTGTTCAAAATTACTTAGTTTTTTCAACTGTTACGATTAAGGGATTCACTACAACATCCCTGGAGAATCTCCAGGATGAAACTGTAAATGTGTAGACCCACAGGTTATGTATCTAAGAGGAAGTTACCTGCCAGGAGTTTGTTTTTCACAAGGCCTTCCTTCATTAGGTCATATGTAACCAGCTCTGTACAATTAATGATGACGTTTCTTGTCAGATTGAGAGTAGTTCCTAGAAAAAAGAAAATGTGTAATAGCTTCATTATACGATAAGGTGCTGACAGGATATATGTGTTCTTTTTAATTTAATTTTATTTATTTCAGAGAGAGCTAGAGTGAGAGTGCACAAGTTGGGGGGAGGGGAAGAGGGAGAGGGACAAGCAGACTCCTCGCTGAGGAGGGAGCCCAATGACAGACTCTATTCCAATCATGACCTGAGCCGAAGGCAGATGCTTAACCGACTGGGCCACCAAGGCACCCCCCAAGATATATGTGTTTTAATAATGATCAGATTCACCTTGAAGTCAATTACCTTTCCAAAGGCCTATCAGGCCTTCTGTTGTCGCTATGACTCTGTAAGCATTGTAAGTCCCGGTGTAGCGAGGTTTGAGACCATGCAGATGGCTCTGTGCTTGAAGTCTGACCTTCACGACCTCTGTGGGTTGCCCGATGAATACTGCCACCCCTCCAGTCGTCAGACCAGCTGAGATCTTGCTTCCTAAACTAGGTGTTGCTATCCGGAGAGAAAAGATACTTATCAAGCAAAAAAGAAAAGAAAAGAAAAAAAATAAAAGACCCAGAGGGCAACTCTATGTCTTTTTTAATTTTAGTGGTTACTATTACTGTATCTCTCTATATCTTTTCTAGTTCCTTAATGCTCGTACATGCTGTGATCATGTACTGAGTATGGGCTAAATCACTTTAGGCCTAGAAACTTCGAAGTTGACTACAGTTAGAAAATAAATAAAGACTTTCAAGTACAAAGAAAATGCAATGCCTATTTAAACTGTGCTTAGTTCTCTTCTATATTTAGCTCTCTTTTCCAGTATTTCCCAACTGGGAGCAGGTACCAGTCACCAATGATGCTTAGCCTTCCTCTTGTCAGTGTAATGTTAATTATAGGGCTTCAGGGTTTTAGGAAAATCCCAAGTGAACAAACGGCTCCCATATGGGATGGCGGTGGTATTAGGCTACAACAGATTACAAAGGAAACAAAAATAAAAAGAAAGAAGTGAAGAAAGTGATTTTTGACCTGAAAATTTAAAAAATTAGCTTAGGTTACTCAAGACAGATATTATTTAATAAACTATAAGTAGTCTTGGA
The DNA here is from genome assembly GCF_020171115.1 of Neogale vison. Classification (NCBI taxonomy): domain Eukaryota; kingdom Metazoa; phylum Chordata; class Mammalia; order Carnivora; family Mustelidae; genus Neogale; species Neogale vison. Next base: position 71,486,450 of record NC_058101.1, on the reverse strand, counting down.
TCCATTAAAGTATGGCTCAAGAACATGTACTCATCAAGGACTTTCTCAGTCTGTCTGTTTCTTAATCTGTAAAATAGAGATAATATCTATCTCATACCAGTTATCATGTGAGTTAAAATAATAACAGTATAGCATATAACATACTGTCCTGCATATAGAAAGTACATAAGTTTTTTCATAACCATATGATTGTACTCTTTCCTCCTCACGCTTGTCCAGCAGCTGAGCATACAATAGATAACCATCTTTTAATGGGCAAGATCTGACAATTACAATCCCCTTCACTTGGGGCCACATTCATAATCTTATCTTGTGACACTCATCCTGTCCACCAGTCCCCTTCTCATTTCCCTGTCAAGCCCTTTGAAATAGAGGCTATATTTTCTGTCTTTACTTCTCATGGCCCTTCTTATAGTTCCTCCTCAGCCCTCTATGAGCCAGCTTCCATCTCTGCTACTCGGCCTCCAGTGTTTTGGCAAAGGAAAACCATGGGTTCCTTTTGTTAGTCACATCCATCACATTTCAGTCCCTTCCATGCTAGATCTCTCTGCTCTGTTTGACCCTACTGATGGTTCCACCTGTAACTCTCTGGAGTCTAGCTCAGACATTTCTCCTAAGCTCATGTATTGACTGGATGTTACTTGTTTATACATCTTCAAGTGTCAGCCTTCCCTAAGGTTTACCTTCCCCCAAGACAGCTTTCATGTTCCTGCCCTCCATGAATGGAACCTTTAGCCAAGACCTCAGAGGCCATCACCATCGCTGGCTTTCCCTCATCCTTACTGCCAGCTGCCTACCAAGTTCAGTCAGCTACACTTTCTGAATCTTTCTGATCTCTCTTCTCCTTCCCTATTGCCATTGTAGCCTATCCCAGTTGTTTCTTACTTTCTAACTTACCCCCTTCTGGCCCTTTTTCTATAAATCCTCTAGATATTGCTGCCAAAATGATCTTTCAAAAATATAAATGGTTTGTGACACTTTCCTGCTTAACATTTTTCAATGATTTCCCATCACTGTAAGGACAAAATCTGAACTTCTTAGCATGGTCTGCAAGGTTCCTTGTGATCTGACTCCTTCCTGCCTGGGATTCGCCTCTCCCTCCTTGCCAACAAGTCCTCCCTCTCTGCCCTGTGTGCTCTTGCCACTCCTCTCTGAGCCTCTGTACATGACCTTCACTCTCTTGGAAGGTCTTTCCTCACCACTTTACCTTATTAGGCTTATTGATTCAGACTAACGTCTGAATCAAATCAAGATTCGATTCAGATGTCAGTTCTTCAGGAAAATCTGGCCCAAGCATGCCCCGAGCCTCAGTAAAATATTCCTCTTCCATGTGCCCAACATCCTGTCATTACTTCTAAATGCTCTAAAGAGCATGTGTCATAGTACATAGCCATCTACCAACCTACTCAAAGCTCACAGGTCTTGCCTAGACAGAAATCTATAATCCATGCATTGAACACAGTTTGGGGCACATGGCACCTCAATAAAGCTAACAAAATGCATGGAATTGGCATAACAGAGAATCCTGCTAAGATAGGTCCTATTAATTTAGTATCGAAGTACTCACCAATTGGGCAGGACAATCAATTGTGAAGGAAACTACCAGAATGGGCAGCTTTACATCTTTTGTGATCCCTCTCTTGTTACACGTACAAACAGGACAATGCAGTATTGATCTCAAAGCATCTAGACTTTACTTTGAAACTGTATAGAGTAGACTCATTCCTTGTTTGTATGACTAATATTTATAACTTGTTCCATAAAGTTATGTAATCCTAAAGTGACTTTTTTTTTTTTAAAGAAAAACAGACTGCCACCACCAGTGCCTCATTTGGATGTGTCTGGAGTCTCGGGATCTTGACTACACTACATACTCCTACTAATGGACCTTGAGAGCTTGTTTGGAAGTTTCTAGCAGGGGAATGCAGCTACTCCTATACCCTTGACTCAAGAATGGTCTTCCTGTATCGGGGAAGGTCATCCTCTTTGATCAAGGGTTCAGCTTTGGGAGGGACACACACAGAGCAGTGAGAGGGGAAAGGGACACCCGTCTAGCCAGCCGGATCAATGGGGTGACAGATGTCGCAGCCCGATCGCCCTCGCATCCATCCTCAAGTTACTTAAAGCAGAAATGATGAACTTTGCCCACGTAGTCACTTAACATATTCATTTTTGTCTGCTCCATAAGAAAGTGACTCTGATACATGCTAGCTGGGTGATCTTGATGTTACTTAACTTTTCTGATCCTCAGTTTCCTTTCCTGACTGTGGGGATAACACTTTGTATCTCACAACTCTGTTGGATTAAATGATGCCCAGAATCACATGGAGGGGGCAGGGCAGTGAAGTGGTTGAGAGACAGGTTAGCTGCCAGACTCCTGGGTTTGAACTGGTGCTCTGCCCCTTTCCAACTATGTGACCTTGGGCAAGTTCTAAAACTTCTCTGTGCCTCAGTTTCCCCTCTTATTAAAGGATACAAATAATAGTATATTTCCAGCAGTGATGTATCTGAGGCATTTAGAATAGAGTCCAGCTCATAGTGTGGCCTCAAATAAATGCTGACTAAACTGACAGGAATTCTTGGAGAGCAATGAGGAACTCCTTTCCCTGTCCTCTCAGCTCTCCTCATGAGGTCTGGTTTTCTGCCCTTCAAACCAAGGTTTTCAAATCTGTGCCTGCCAAAAATTTCCAGGAAGCTTGTGAAAACATCCATCTCCTGGTCCCAACCTGAGCAGTTCAGATTCAGGGAACAGGGAACAGGGCAGTCCTCAGCACTTGGATTTTCAACACGCTCCTCAGATGTTGTTGTGAGACTTCACCGTTTGGGGAACCTCGAATTACCCCTTACTCTCCAGCCCATCTGTCTTCTCCAGGTGGATATCCAAATTATGCCCCAAACTTCCATGACCGATCAGGTGATTTTTATAAGTATAAATCGGCATCTGAAAAACTGATTTTGCACATTTCCTTTTCTTTCTACGAACAGTGAGTATCAAGCTAATATTGGATGTCTGCTTGCCAGTTTGTTATGAAGACCACTACCCCGCATGTAACATTTGCTTGAACAGAGCTGGGCCCAGGGCATGTCTCTGGCTGTCTGCCCCTCCCAGGGATGCTCATTGCTTACTTTCTTTTCCTGTGCTGAAGAACTCCTGGACGGTGTCGTAGAGGCCGATCCGAAGAGAAGCAAAGCTTATTTGTCTCTGGAGACCAGCAGGCAGCCCACTATAGAGTTTCACTGGCCCTTCTGTTTTTGCCAGAGTGGTGATTGTTCCCAGGACACCTTTATACCTGATGGCTCTGGAGGTCTGGCGTTCACCTTGGATCTGGAAATGAGAAAGGTACAGGTCAGAGGGAAGTGAAAACTGAGTGAGGAGGTCCTAACTGGTGAGGAAAAAACAAAGACTGGCAACAGGCTGTCCTCTGTGGAGAAACCTGCAGCCAAGATTTTTCCCACTGTTTTCCTGCTCCCAGTTCCCTTTCCCTTCTCAGTAACATCTCCTCTAGATATCTCTATATCTCTCTAGGTACATATACGGAGAGAGGTTAGCTACAATGCCCATTTTGAACATTCCCACTTTCCCTGTACAAATCCTTCAGAACCTGCAAGCAGCTGATGGGAAGATGCCCCCACCAAAGTAAGGAAGGCAAAGAACTTGACATGGAGACTTGGGAAAGGCTGACAGTCTTAGCTCTTAGAACACATAGTGCGCCCTAACTCTGGGGGCTCTGGCAGTGGTCATGGTCAATCGATCTTCTGGGGCTTCTTGTGGTTCTTCAGTTAATCTCAGGTAAGTTCCAGTTCCCCACCCTAACGCATCCAGTTCCGTGACAAGCCCACACTTTTAAGGCGGCCACCGGCCCCACCTGCGGAGTGGTTAAACCAAAGCCATTCCCAAAAGGGCGCACAGAATAGGTGTCCCCCCTCTGCCCTGAGACACCTCCCCAGCCTCATCTCACTCGCTACCTGGAGCCGGACTTTGACGGTGTCCAGCGGGAACGTGATGGCATCCGCCACACAGGCCGCCACGCCAGCGGAGAAGATCTTGACCGTCATCGTCGGGGGCACGTCCAAGGCTGTGGGGCCCACCATCTTCGCTCAAATTGCGGAGCGACGAGCGGGCGCAAGGACTGATGGACTCGGGCCGCCACAAGGTGGAATTTCCCGGACAGCAAACCGGCTTCTGACTTGACTTCGGGGGAGGGGGTGCGCGGGCAGCGGCTACACTGGAGCTGAGCCGGGCCGCGCCTCCCGCCTTCGCGCCCTAGTGCCAGGAGGACCCAGGACGCGCAGGCTGGCTGCGCCCGTGCGCCCTGCCCGCGCCGGGTGACTTATATAGCTGGCCGCTCCCGGGCTGCGGCTCGTCGAGTCTCCACGGACCCGGGCCTGGGAGCTGGCCAGGGCGTGCCAGGTCCCTCCCACGTGCAACCTTGCCGCGCGCCTGGGGAGCCGCTCCCAGCGCTAGAGTCTTCGCGGCGCACTTGACCGTCTGCGCCTGGCGTGTCCGAGGGAGGGCGCACCGCAGCAGCCGCCCACCGCCACCCCGAGCCTGGCTGCGTGCCCTTGGCTGGGGCAGCCTGACAAGAGCGGTCTCTCGGTCTCTCGGGGATCCTGGTAAAAGGTCCTGCCGAGCTGGAGCTCTTTCAAGAGAGAAAGGTGCGCCCTTTTTATTCCTCTGACTCCCCTGGAACCTTGCAGGCATCTTCTCAGCTTCCTTTTCTCTCCTATTAACTTTCTGCTTTCCAACCACCAAATCCAGACCCGGAAAATTCCCAGGCAGAAACCAAGATCACTCACAACTTTTAAAAGACATAAAGTGTTTCGTTTGAACACTTTTTGTAAGAGGAAGTCGAATGAGATCATTGACATACTAGAAAGCAAATAGTAAATTGCTAAAGTGCTCTAAAATGTGAGCTATAACTTGCTCCTTTTGTTTTTTTTTCTTCCCTTCCTTTCCCTTCTCTTCTTTTCCCTATTCTTCCCTTCCCTTCCCCTCCCTTTTCTTAGGAGAGTGTGTTGGAAAAGACATTGGCAGGTTCCTTCGCAGCAGATGTGTAGCTCTGAGGCTTCCCTTCAGTGGGAAGTCATCTTTACTCCCACTTTTTGCTTCCTTCTGGGTAAAATGTGTATCCAGAGACATCCCCAGGTGTGAAATCTACTGCTAACTTACCTATATTGATAAATTAAATATTGCAAAGTGTGTTTTTTGTGGAAGGAGGAGCTTTTCCTATTTCTGTCCTTGTGCAAAGATTTATTGTGAGCATTCATTTATTCTTTTGGTTGAAGAGCAGGGAAAATGAGACTCAACCCCCCTAGAGAATAATTTCCAAATACTCTGTGAGAACAGGTTGTAGGTACTGTGCACCTGTTCAAGAAGCCATTTCTAGGGGATGTTGGAGGTATGTCGAGGAAGTCAACTGTAAAGGTAGGATGGGCTCTGGAGAAACAGAGAGAAGACGACAGTGGGTTTTCTCCTCTGCAAACACTTGTTGAAATAAAGAGCAATTGAGGCAAGTAAGTGGTATGTATAAAGGCAGGAATTTGGGGAAAGCAGGGCGAATATATGGGAATGTGATCTGTTGGCCTGCCTGAGACACTGGATGATGGGGAAGGAGAGAGGATAAGAAGTTGGTAAAAGATGAGACCTTAGAAGTCCACTGAGGCCAGCTTGAGGGTTGACCTTGAACATCTGCTCCAAATGTGAATTCATGTTATCACCACCTTATGCATGGACAGTACTTTACAGACCGTAAAGTGTTCTCACATAAATGTCGTATTTAATACGGTAGACAACACATCTTTATGAACGATTGGGTAGAAAGTCAAAAATTTTTCAGAGATGACTCTAAGTTTAAGAACATGGGTAGTAGCTTCAGGGATGGTGACAGCTGATTGTCATGAGAGTGTAAGAAGAGGTGACTTTAGGGGCAAGAAGTTGAGATCAGCCTTTAGAGTCTTGGAATTCTTGGAAGAGAAGGGTATTTCTTACAGGTAAGTAGTTACCATAGAGAACGTTACATAACATGATAAAGGAGCAAGAAATCAGGGAGGGAGGCATTTGGGAGTAAGTAAGATGGATGTGATGAAAGAGGGTACACTTTAAACAGGACTGAGAACAGCAGGACTAGGTCACGAGTCAAAATGTAGGGATAATAGGGATACCCAGAGTTCTGGTCTGGGAAGAATGGCCTTCAAAGGTAAAATTATAGTGTATTGAGTCATGGAACCATGGTATTTGAGAAAACAATTTAAGGAAGGGTGGGGTCTTGACTAGCATGAAGTTTAGAAATGTCAAAGGAGGACAAAAATGAAGAAAAGCCTGTAGGCTTTGGCTCTAAGGCTATTGGTCATCTTAGGGAGTACACAGGAGTGGAGTCATTTGGTTGAGTCTGATGGTTAAGTAGAGATTGCAAATGTTTGATATGGGGAGACTAGATGTAAAAGGAGTGAGGGCATTTTTCCCAGCTAATTCTAGTGAACAGCTACTATCAACTGGTTAGTCCTCAACCCACAACCCAACCCTAACCTAAATTGTTCACGATGTTCCATTTGTAGTAGTTTTAAAGCATAATCACCAATTTCTCCCACCAAAGGGTGAGGGTCCATGGCTCTTCCCTCTTGTATCTGGGCAGGCTTGTGAATGCTTGGACCAACAGAATGAGATGGAACTGATTCTCTGTGGTTCTGAGGCTGGATCATAAAAGCCCTTTCAGCTTCTTAGTCCCTTGGAACACTTGGAGCCCTGGGCCACCATGTAAGAAATACAGCTCCTCCGAGTCTCTCACACACTGGAGAGGCCCCATGGAGGCCCTTACAGCCTTCCCCACCAAGGTGCCAGACATAAGAATGCAGCTGTCTTGGATTCTGCAGATAAACCCACCCAACTGCTAGATATCACCGAGTCACCTCTGTCCATGCCAGTAGGACAGAAGAATCATCCACTTGAGCACAACTCAAATTTTTGACTCGTGCAATTATATTTGAGAAAAAATGGAATGGTGGCTGTTTGAAGAGGGTACACAACCTTTACTTTTTTGAGAAGTAAAATGGAGGGGGCATGCACTGTCTCTTTGCTCTTTCCTCCAACACTACCTACTTACCTTCCTGATGAAGAGTTGGAGGCAGTGGATTGGTATAGAATTTTTAGATTTGGACTACAAATTTTGGATTTGTACTATGCAGTACATTTTTGAAGGAGAAACAGGGTAAACGGAAATTTGTTTTGCTCCATGAGGCAGATGTTTCCATGTTTCCAAGGCAGGATATGATAAACCAGACCAGGGGGTGAAATGAAAGTCATTAGAAGGGAAGAAAATATGAGGAAAAGATCCATTAGAAATAGGAAAGGTGAGGGGGCGCCTGGGTGGCTCAGTGGGTTAAAGCCTCTGCCTTCGGCTCAGGTCATGATCCCAGGGTCCTGGGATCGAGCCCCACATCGGGTTCTCTGCTCAGCAGGGAGCCTGCTTCCTCCTCTCTCTCTGCCTGCCTCTCTGCCTACTTGTGATCTCTGTCTGTTAAATAAATAAAATCTTAAAAAAAAAAAAAAGAAATAGGAAAGGTGAGAACCAGTAAGAGCAGGTGGAAAGAGGGGACCTGTGGTGGGATAAAGAAACTGACTTGTTTGAGACCATAGGAAGAAAGACAGCTTGAGCCTCTGAGATATTAATAGACATGGTCAGAGAACTCCACAGAAGACAGTGTCAGTTTAGTTCAATGGTGACCGAGCACCTGAGATGTGCCAGACACGCTGCCAATACTAAGGGTCAAAGAAGCAGAAGAAATCAAAGGCCTCATATGAGGAGACCCTCAAGGGAGGGTTGCAGGAGTTCAAGAGCAAAATGGTTCTGTATTCCAAGGAGCAGGCTACCTCGCCCTTTCTGAGAGGCCCGGGGAAGTAGGAGAAAGTTTGCTTCAGGTTGGAGAGAACAGTAGGGTAGAGGGTGGCGTCCCCAAAGGATCAGACTGCTCTTCTGGCCCAAAGAAGACGTGAAGGATAAGTCAGTGTGAACAAGGGTAACAGCCCTTTTATGAAGTAGCTAAGGAGTGGCAGAAGGTTCCTCATGTACTAAACACCTGTTTCCTTTCTGAAAATGTAGAGTGACATTTACAACTGAACTCGTGCGAACTGTGGTCAGGAATCACTGAACAAAATGTCTCCATATTAAATAAAACAGGGTAACGCTGTGCATTTGAATAATGTTCTACAACTTCCCATAATTCTCTCATTCACCACCAGTAGGAAATACCGTGTTGTAGTTGTATAGATAACTGTGCAAATGATAGAAGGAATAATTTATAAAAGAAGAAATACAAATTATACAAATAGAGGGAATATATTTTACATCATTAATAAAGTAATGTACCTTCTTTACCTAATAAATTAATACCTTATCTCTACCAAAATTATAATTATAATAACATTTATATATACCTTTTCATATCATAAAGTTAATTTATAAATATACATGAATGACTGTTTTAATTACAAATTGTGAATGTGAAAAATATGATTATAATAGCAGTACTGTATTAATGATGGCATTATAAATTTGTGTAATTTTTTGGAAAACAGTTTAGCAGTATCCACTGAACAAAGATAATGTCCATATCCTTTGATCTAGTAATTCTACTTCTGGATATCTGCCCTAAAATGGTTAGCCAAAATGTGAAAAAAAAGTCTTATATAGGTTGATGCCCATTACAGCTTAATATTGATAATAGCAAATTACCAGGAGCACCTGTGTCAGTTGGGATCCAGATGTGTCTATCTGGGTTTGTCTGAAGAATTGTGCATAATAGTGATCCATTGGTGTCTACATGTGTATGCATAAATATGTAAATGAGGGAGACTGCCCTTAGGAATTGGGTGGGGAGAGGACCCCAGTGGGTTTTCTTGGTCCAGCCCAGCCTAAAGACAGAGACCATCAAGCTGCGTGTTAAGGAAGAAAACACTCCATTGTCATTCCAAGGCTGCACAGCCCAGTAACTAAGAGAAAGAGGCCCACGCTCCAGTTCTATCCAAGATGCTCTCTAGCTGAGCAAGTAGGGACAAAGTACTTCTCTGAACTCCAATTCTTCACTTTTACAACGCGTCTTCCTGCGTCATTAGGTTATTCTTATTAATGGATCACTCTCTGTTTGGCACCAGTGTACATAATGGTCTTCAGCCTCTGAAAGATGTACCCACTTCATTCACTTACCCAGTATGTATGGAACCTCTCTAAGCACTTCACAAGATTTGACCCGCATAAGTCCTTGCATGATAGCCCTTTGGAAAAAGTACTGTGTTATCTCACCTCACGGGCGAGGAAACTCAGAGGCGCAGAGCGGTTAAGAAGCTTCTCGATCATGTAACCATTCAGTGGTGCACTTAGGGCTTGTCTGACCCTCAAACCTTCTGTCACTCTGTGATACCCAAACCACCTTCCCAACATATTTATGACACGATATTTTCCTATGCTTTGAAGGTGTAGATTGGCTAGGTATACTCATATATTTTCTTAATAGGTCATAGAAAAAGTTTTCAAAAAGCCACATGAAATATATACCCTTTAACTTGGTTTCTATACATTATGAGGGGGATTTACAAAGGAAAGAATAAACATTGCAACACTTCTAATTTTAAAAATCACTTTCTTTTTTTTTAATACTTTATTTATTTGAGAGAGAGAGAGAGAGTAGGAGAGAGAGCAGGAGAGGGAGGAGTGCCAGAGGGAGAGGGAGAAGCAGATGCCCTCTGAGCAGGGAGCCCGAAATGGCTCAATCTGGAATCACGACCTGAGCCGAAGGCAGACACTTAACCAACCGAGCCCACCAGGCGCCCCTAAAATCACCTTTTTCCATTTCATCTTCAGGAGAAGCTGGTGGAAGACGTATGGAAGGTGATATATGAAATTTAGAAAAATGTGATTTATAGGGACTGAGGCCCAGTGGAGGGACCAGAGAATGAAGAGGAAGAGATGACTTCAAGAACAGGACATTCCTGTCCTCAGACACTGGAAGGCAGATGCAGTGGGATGGTGAGATTTGTTCTGTACACAATTAAGGAAGAACATTAATGCTGAGGCATGGAAAGTACAGGTGAACGGATTTCAGGTAAGTGTAAAAAATACTCTACGAGTCAGTGTGATCAGAGATAGAAGGTGCTGCTACTTTAGGTAAGAGTTCTCATCCCTCAAGGCATTGGGTTTTAAGCAGTTTGGCATAATATCATTTAGGAGCAACAAACTTATTGTCCTGATTGTCAGAAAGACCTGGATTTGAATGTGCCATTTGCTATTGATGTGACCTCAGGTAATTTATTCAATCTCTTTACATGTGTTTTCCTGTGTGTAAAATGGGGATGGTCATCATTATTACACTTACAGTGGTATTGTGAGGATATAATTAATGCTAGTAAGATTTTGGCACAATAACTATGAGTGGCATCTAGACAAGGCATAATATATGTTCACTACCGCTACATTTTATTAGTAGAGTTTGCATGACCATTTTGCAGGCTGTCCTAGTGGACCAAGGCATTGAACGAAAAGGTTTTACTGAAAGATGTGAAAGGTCCCTTCACACTCTGAGATCTGGAGTTCGAGATTCCATGACTCACCCTGGATGCAGCTATTATTCCGAAGGAGAAGCAGGACTGGAACCCAGGTCTCTTGACCGAGGACAGCCAGGAGCTGCATGAAGGTGGAAGGAATGGGGCCATTGTAGCTGAGAGTCGGGCTTGAAGTTCCCAGGATGTCAAGATTACTGGGCTAGAAGTCACAGCCCAGTTTCAGGACCCTCTCCCTCCCCCATCCCTCCTCCATTCCCGAATGCAAATGTCAGCGCAGGGCATTCTGCCTGGCAGAGAGGACTCGGCGAAAGGTCAGGGATTGCAGCCCTAGTGTGACTGGGACTGGGACACCGGGGGAAAGGAGCAAAGACTAACTGAGGTTAGTTTGGAAGCGTTCTTTGTGAGGTCTGTGGTTGTTGCTTGGATTTGCCTGTTTCCAACACCACACGGAAGGCAGAGACATGCCAAGAGGTCCTCTTGGCCAGACAGTGAATCACCCCATTGCCGTTCCTGTTGGCAAGATGTCTGGGACAGACACAGCCCTGACGCTAATGAAAAGATGGGTTTTATTTCATGCAGGGCGTGGCGGAGCAGGGCCAAGTAAAGAAATGACCATCTTGAACTTTCGCTTTGAATGTTCACTTTGCTGTTTGAGTCTGGTGTGTTGTGAAATGCCAAGGAGTAGAGGATGGAGATCACCCACACCTGAGGCGCCTAGGGCGCTGGGTCTGGAGGGAAGAAGACGAGGGAGAGCATCTGGAGTGGAGGCACCCTGGATCACGTGCAAACATGTTTGTGTGCTCACAGTTCCGTAAACGTTCTCTCTTCTACACGTTTCTTGTGGGGTCAAAATGATCACTTGGGAACACACAGGTGACTGGTTTTAAAATGTCTGAATTTCACAGATAAGAAAATATAGCTTCCTCTGCATTATTTCCCTCTGATCTGTAGAATGACGTTTCGAAAATTCTCCCGATGGCTTCTTTGCTGAGCTGAATTCTGTAACAAAAAAACTGTCTTGGAGTTTCGTTTCCTTAGAAGCTCTCCTTTAGGACTCCACTCTGTTCCGCATTTCTGGGCCTGTCCCTTTTGAGGTGTTCCCTCTTTGCTCAGATCTTTTGCTAAACTCTTTTGTTGTAGCTCTTGGAAGGGCTGAAGGGGGTTGGCATTTGGGATATCTATTCATTGGGCAGAGCTGTTCCACCATTCTAGCTGTTCTACCTTTCTTGTTTATGCAATGAATGTGATTCCTCCACGTGCACTTATTGAGCGCCCTCTGCATGCACTGTGCTAAGGTAGGAGCAGACAGACACATTAATACGTAATTACTATATACTATGCTAAGTGCAGTGTTAGAGATGTACCCAGGTGATTGGAGAGCAGAGAAGGGGATCTAACCCAGATCGCGGCCATTTGGGAGGCCTCCTGAGGAAGGCACAGATGGGATCCAAGTCTTGAAGAGTGAGTAGGAATTATCCAGACAAGAGATACAAACAGCAAGGTCATGCCAAGCAGATGAGACAGCACAGCCAAGACATGGAGCCAAGGAATAGCCTAGTAAGTCTGGAGAAATAAAAGCCTCTTGGTGTTTCTGGACCATAAAAGCAAAGTGGGATAATGCAGGATACAAGACTTGAGCCTGAGGAGACAGGGCAAATTGGGGAGGCCTTGATCCTAGCATCTTCTAATAAATGAGGAGGTTTTAAACATGGAATGGACAAAGTTAGTTTTATGTTTGAGATAGACTTAGGTGGCTTCAGGGTAGACGTCTTGAGGACTATGAGTGAGAATCTGTCCCATGCCTCTCCCCACCCTGCTGGTGCTTTGCTGCCTGTTGGGAGGTGGAAGAACCATCTTGATCTCTGCCTTCACCTTTACATGGTGTCCTTGCGTGTGTGTGTCCGTCCACATTTTCCTTTTTATAAGGACACCTGTCCTACTGGATTAGGGCCCCCCCAATAACGTCACTTATTTTCTCATCTAATGAAGATTGTATGTATTTAAGGTGTGCAACAGGATGGGGGCGCCTGGGTGGCTCAGTATGTTAAGCGTCTGCCTTTGGCTCAGGTCATGATCTCAGGGTCCTGGGATCGAGCCCCGCATAGGGCTTTCTGCTCAGCAGGGAGCCTGCTTCCCCCCGCCCTGCCTGCCTCTCTGCCTACTTGTCATCTCACTCTATGTGTCAAATAAATAAATAAAATCTTAAAAAAAAAAAGCTAATCAAATTAAATTTTTGGTTTTCCAGTGCATAGAAAAGTTATGCTTATACTGTATGCAATAGTAGTTTTTAAAAATCTGCAATAGTACTTTTTAAAAATGAATGTGCATACCACCCAGGCGCCCTAAATAAAATATTTCAAAAACTTAAAAAAAAATTCCTTCTGGGATTTCCATTTGAACTTCCTGGTTTTTATTTCCCTTGTTCAGTGAGAATGCTGGAAGGTCTGCTCAGCTTCTTAACCTCTTGGCCATATGCTGCTTAGCAATGAGCAGCACCTGATGTAGACTTGACTTCTCTTTGCTAACATTCTGTCTGGAATCTGGGCTCCTTGTGTCCTTGCTGGATCACCATTCCTGCACTCCTATTTTTTCTCTCCTGCCTCAAGAGACTACCAAATGCTTTATTCAGCACCTTTCCTCGTTGCCACCATGTTCTACTTGGCTTCTCCGCCTCTCGGGCCCTCTACTGATTAATGGACAAATTCCTTAAGGGAAAAGCCTGATAAGGGAGCTGGGATCAGCTCCATGCATATTCCTTCTTTCTAGGACTTGGGTCCCTGAAGTCCTAGTTGCCTTGATCGCTTTCTTATGCCTTCAGTTTTGTTTTTTGGTATTTCACCCAGCTCTGCCAGTTCTTTAATAAATAGGGTGGGTCTGACACAAACTACCCCATCTTAGTACTTAGAAGCAGAAGTCCTCAGTAACCTTCTTTAAGAAGAGTAAAGAAGGGTGGGCGGCTGCTTTCTCATAAAGCCACTATTAAACTATAAAAATGAAAATAGACTGACACTTTATTAAACTTAAATTAGTCGATCTGAATTCGAACAAGTGATTTGTACTGGAAACCCTTACGGACATCAAATAATCTGAATCAGGTAAAGCATGTCTTTTTACATGCATTCTCTGAATGTTTTGTTTACACATATGAAGCAGTCAAAATCAAAATCTATATGAAAGCAATTAGACCGTCCTACGCGTTCTGCGGTTGTAACTTGATAACTGGGCAATTGTTGCTGCCAGTTAAAAACAAAGGGGATTCTTTTTACTGTAAATAGTAAGAAGCAGCAGAGAGATTTAAATTTCCATTATAAAATGAATTCTGACGTTTCTTGGGGGCGAGGTGGCCTGCCTTCAGAGTGAGAGGGTAATTGACACCCACTCCCAGCTGTCCAGCGTGTGCTAAGGGAAAGCACTTGGGACATGAACTTCCGGAGGGGAGGCTGCCTGGGGTCTCCCGTCAGGGCTGTGGCGCAAAGTGCTGTGAGCTACTGGCACTTCTCAAAGGGAAAACCTGACTGTTCATATCTGTGCCCAACATATGTTTTGACAACTTGCAAAGTGTCCAAAGCTCTTTGAGTTTTCTTTAAACACTGGGAAATAAAACAAGTTTGAAGCTGAAGATTGCCAGGTTCACTTTTATTCCCTGCCCCGCTTGTGTATCCTGTTAAGGTCTAATGGGTCTTTTATAAGTTGATTTCATAGAAATGAGTAAATAATTACAGCTCCTTTCTGAAGGAAGATTGTCAACCTGAGAGTCGCACTGTAAGCATTTTTGGGAGCTGCCTTAAGCCTATCCCCTTCTCTTATCACCCCCTCCATAGCTCACCATGAGTGGCCTTGTGTGTGTGGTGTTATGCCCTGTCTTATACACGAGGACTCCAGAAACAATCCTCCCAACAGAAGACTCACAGACACCTTCTGCTCTAGGATGCCCACATCTAGGACACATGGATCTGCTCTCAGGAGGTTGGGGACCTGCCAGGCCCTGGCAGGGGCTTACGGCTGTGTGGGCAGGGAATAATGGGGCCGGTTCTGGAATGTGCTCTAGAAGGGAGGGTAATACAGCCTCATGGACCAGTCTCAGGTATTCTTCTGGAGCAGTATTTAGGGATTCGTACAGCCTGAGTGGGTGGACAAAACAGGGCACACTAAAGCATGGGGCCCCGGACAGGACACCAAGGGCCCATGTCTGAGGACTACTGGATCCAAATGGCTCTCTGATTCATGGCATTACAGGCCTAACTGTATTAACAATATGTATTTTTAAATACAGGCAGAGGAAGGAAGGATGAGTATTAGAGGTAGAGTCTGCCCATAAGTTTAGCTTTTCTGAGTGGTTTCACCAAATCTTCTCCTTTCTTCCTCTTAGGAACCAGAGGGTTCACTAAAATCCCCAGGTTAGTTTTTTTCTCACAAGAGTTTGCATGGCACCTGCAGTTGGTGGCGGGGGTAAGGGGAGTGGGAGTGGGGGTTCTGGTGTGGGGAGAGAAAGACGATTAAGAGGGGGGTGGATCTGGAAAGGGCAGAGGTGTGTGTGGGGAGGATGTTTATTCCCATAAGCAGTGGCTCCACCAATCTGCCCTCTGCTTGCCAACTCCCTGGCCTCATTGTTAGTCTTTTTTTTTTCCCCACCAGGCTCTCAGGTAATTGACTCTATGCTGGGGAACAGTTTCCCTTCTGATTTCCAAAGGTTCCATCTGTGCATGGAAAGAGAGTCAGAGAAAACATGGCGGCATGTCAGCTCGTAGTTGCTCTACTTGAGCCTACCTGGCCCTCAGCACTGCCACAACCTGGCTCCTCAAGGTTAGGGGTGCCCATCAGAAATAGAATGGGGACATTATTAAGGGGGCCAGCCTCCCTGACTCTTGATGTTTTTGAAACTCGGCATGGCTGTTTTACTCAGCGAGATCATATGTCCTGTCACATATGTTCTCTTTCCCTCTTTCTACTTCTCTCTCTCCCTCCCCTGTCTCCACATCTGGGAAAGAGCATTCACGGCTTGTTTGTTGGTGTTGCTGTCTGTGAGCTCTCATGCTGAAGGCCGACATGATATCGATACTCTGGCAAGATATTATTCCATTTTAAAGATTTTATTTTTAAGTAAGCGCTACACCTCATGTGGGGCTTGAACTTACAACCCTGAGATTGAGAGTCACAAGCTCTACTGACTGAGCCAACCGGGTGTTCCAAAGCTTTATTATTTTCAAAGTAGCACCTTTGAGTCCTTAAAGGGTTGTCTCATTTAATTTGGATCATCTTGACCTTTTAAGGGAGCTTGTATGGGGATGCCTGGTGGCTCAGTCGGTTAATCTGCTTTGGGCTCAGTTCATGATCCCAGGGTCCTGGGGTCGAATCCAGCATTGGGCTCCTTGCTCAGCAGGAAGCCTGCTCCTCCCTTTGCCTGCCGCTCTCCCTGACTGTTCACTTGCTCTCTCTCTGACAAATAAATAAATAAAATCTTTAAAGGAGCTTTTACGAGAGCAACTGAAGTGCCTCCTTTGCAGAGAAGATAAAAAGTGTGCGACAAAGGGAAGTAACCTTGGAGGCATGGACGATCTTTCAAAGGCTGAAGAGTCACCCGAACTAGCTCAGTTTTGGTACATGACTTTACTACATGCTTTTGTACAGAAAACCGGCTTCTACCTACTGTGTTCTGAGCTTATGACTGTCAGGGGAGGCCACCAGGGGGTCACCTGTGTCCCGGGCCAGGTCCTTATGGGAACGTGCCAGAGCACCGCAGCTGGGGATGATGAACTCCTGGTCCCATGAGACCCGCTGGCGCTGGCAGGGCTGCAAAGGGAAATTTTGCAAGCTTCAGGCCATGAACCCAAGAGGAAATTACATTTTAAGCAAAAATAAAATGCTGTGGAAATATTTAATGTTAGGTAATGTTTGCGTCAGGGATCACCTCCCTTCTGTTTAATCTTTTCTTCCTTTTGTCCTGTGGCTTCTCATTCCTTCATAACAGAATACAGGGCATTGTCCGCGGAGCACTGTCTGAGGAACGCTTGTGTCAAGCTCTTCTCGATAATATCATTTCAGTTACACTTGAATTTGAGGCTCTGCCCTCCTTCTCAGCCCTGATTGTCTGGAGCATGAAGGGGAAATGTATCCATTTAATTTTGACTGGAGAAGTAAAACTTGAACTGGAATGCATTAAATGTGGGTCTAAAATTCAGTCACAGGAAAAGTCACAGTTTTTAGCCCAACGTTACCCCCTAGTGGGACACAAAAGAATAGATGCTAACCAGGGTATATGGGATGCAAACAAGCAGGTGTAACTAGAGGTTTTGTGTCTGCTCTATGGCAAATACTGGGGCTCTTAAGAATGCAATTTATTTTTTTATTTATTCTTAAATTTTACTTATTTCAGAGAGAGAGCAGGTACACAGGTATGAGCAGGGGAGGTACAGAGGGAGAAGCAGACTCCGCGCTGAGCAGGGAGGCAGACTCAGGGCTTGATCCTCCGATCCTAGGATCCTGAGCCACCCCGGCGCCCCAAGAATACCACTTAAAAATACACTTCCGAAGGGTACCTGGGTGGCTCGGTCAGTTGGGCATCTTCTTCAGCCTGGGTCATGATCCCAGGGTCCTGGAATCAAGCCCCACATGGGACTCCTTGCTCAGCAGGGAGCCTGCTTCTCCCTCTCCCTCTGTTGCTCCCCGGCTCGTTCTCTCTCTATCAGATAAATAAAATCTTTAAAAATTATATACTACCCATTTGGAAAGTCACTAGGCTTCAGAGAAGGTGGAGCAATTTATTATGCTTAATAACCTGCTCATTTTCTTTCATTTTATCCTCCTGTTGTTGCCATAGTGAATGGCATGTAAGAATTGGAGAAAAAAACAAAATGATCTCATGGAAATGATGCAATGTTGTAGAACACAAGATACCAAAGGTTGGAAGATAAATCCAGAAGAAATCTAAAGGACTGGTAAACATTTCAAGAAATATTCAACTATCTCTATTATGAGAAAATTCCAACTGAAAATATCGTCTTTCACTGATCGGATTAATACAAATTAAAAGGTTGTGGAGGGGTCCCTGGGTGGCTCAGTTGGTTAAGCAGCTGCCTTCAGCTCAGGTCATGATCTCAGGGTCCTGGGATTGAGCCCCACACTGGGGGGTGGGGGGTTCCCTGCTCAGCGGGGAGTCTGCTTCACCCTCTGCCAGTGCTGCTTCCCCAGGGTTGTGTTCGCTCTCTCTTTCAGATAAGTAAATGAAAGAAGTAAAAACAGAGCTACCCCATGACCCTGCAATTGCACTACTGGGTATTTACCTCAAAGATACAGATGTAGTGAAAAGAAGGGTCATCTGTACCCCAATGCTCACGGGGTACAGCAATGGCCAGCAGCAATGACCACAGTCACCAAACTGTGGAAAGAACCAAGATGCCCTTCAACGGACGAATGGATAAGGAAGATGAGGTCCATATACACTATGGAGTATTGTGCCTCCATCAGAAAGGATGAAAACCCAACTTTTGTAGCAACATAGATGGGACTGGAAGAGATTATGCTGAGTGAAATAAGTCAAGCAGAGAGAGTCAATTATCATATGGTTTCACTTACTTGTGGAGCATAAGAAATAACACGGAGGACATTAGGAGATGGAGAAGAGAAGTGAGTTGGGGAAAATGGAGGGGGAGACAAACCATGAGAGACTGTGGACTCTGAGAAACAAACTGAGGGTTTTGGAGGGGAGGGGTGTAGGGCATTGGGTGAACCTGGTGGTGGGTATAAAATAGGGCAACTATTGCAAGGAGCACTGGGTGTGGTGCATAAACAATGAATTCTGGAACACTGAAAAAAATTAAATTTTTTAAAAAATTAAAAAATTAAAGGTGGTTGACTTCAAAAGTTGAAGACATGGGAGAAGACAGCACCGGCTGTTGGTGGGAGTGTGAGAGCAAGTAGATTGTTTTGAAAGGTGATCTGGTGGCTATTTGTTACTATTTTTAATGGGCATTTTACTCCTTCAATTCTACCCCAAGGAAATATTCTTATATATGCTACAAAGTCTTTACAGTGATATTTTCTCCCACAGTGTTTATAATAATAAGACTCTACTTATTATAAACAGTGAAATAATGAAATAGTGAAAGCCCACCAGCTGGGAGGGGGAAGGCAGGTATGGTATGGGATATTCCTTTTCTATGGAATATTGGGCTGTCATGAATATAAATGAGGTAGATTTACATATTTGAACAAGAATAGCTCTCTCTGACACTTAGGTGGAAAAAATGGAATCACAGAATAACTTTCAATTTGACCTCATTTTCCTTTTTTTTTAAAAAATGCATGTGGATAAACGTGTTTATAAATTCATAGAACAAATGAGCCTCAATCCATCAAGGATATCTACCTCTGTTAGGAGATAGGATTTGAGGTGCTAGTCGAGGAAGACTTTCTTTCCACCTAATTTTCTGTTGTTGGGTATGGGTGTTCATTTTCAGTTGCTGCATCTGTGTATTCCTTGCATGTAAAAAGCAAACAAAATAGTTATTAAGTGATGTTCATGCAGGTGCCCTAATGTCTACTGGAGCCTTCTTTACTGTATTGTATAGAGAGTTTCTATTTAACAAAGTAGAAGGCTGTGCAGTGACAAGTCTTTCCACCAAGTGTCATTTTCCAAGAAATCTCAGTATGTGGTAAACATTTTTCTGGAGAAATGTGTGAATCTGTAATCTTCCAGAGAGTCTGTCCGAATCGTTTCCTGGCTTGGTCACTGCCCAAGTCAGCCCTGTTGACCCAGGGCTCTAGACTGAGCAGTGGTGGGCGAGGTGGCAACAGAGTTCCAGCCCAAGGACCTCAGCCCTTATTCTCTTCACAGCAAACCCCTGAACCTCTTCAAGCCACTGAGGAGACAACTCGCTCTACAAAAATCCTCCATTTCGCTCTTCCCTATTCAGAAAGAAGAAGGAATTCCAAAGGAGATTCTGAAATCTCCATGTCAACCTGTGTGTTTTATGAAAGCTACTTCACAGACTACTTCCTTTTCAAAGGAGTTTGTACTTTTGTATTTTGCTTAAGTCTTTTGGAAAGCCCCTGTACTCCGGTTAACTTCACGAAAAAAGCATTTACAAATTCCCTGATTGCATAATGCCTCTTCTTCTCCTCCTCCTCTCCTCCTCCTCCTCCTCTTCTTCTCCTTCTCCTTCTCCTTCTCCTTCTCCTCCTCCTCCTCCTCCTCCTCCTCCTCCTCCTCCTCCTCCTCCTCCTCCTTCTTCTTCTTCTTCTTCTTCTTCTTCTTCTCCTCCTTCTTCTTCTTCTTCTTCAAAGATTATTTATTTATTTATTTGACAGACAGAGATCACAAGTAGGCAGAAAGGCAGGCAGAGAGAGAGTGGGGGAAGCAGGCTCCCCGCCGAGCAGCGAGCCTGATGCAGGGCTCGATATGCAGAGCTCGATCCCTGAGCTGAAGGCAGAGGTTTTAACCCACTGAGCCACCCAGGCGCCCCTGTAATGCCTCGTCTTCTTCATGAGACCAGCTGCTGAGGAAATCACCCAGTGCTCCATTGCAAAATGTGTTGTGCTTTCATTTTTTTTCATTAACTTTCCATTAATAGTCTTCTCAGCTTCAATGAGCACGTCTTTGACTTCTTTCAAGAAGGACCCAGTGAGGGACCCCAGGGTGGCTCTGTCGATGAAGCGTCTGCCTTCAGCTCAGGTCATGATCCCAGAGTCCTGGAATCGAGCCCTGAGTTGGGCTCCCTGCTCAGCGGGAAGCCTGCTTCTCCATCTCCTACCTCCCCTGTTTGTGGTCCCTCTCTCACTGTCTGTCTCTCTGTCAAATAAATAAATAAGTAAATCTTTAAAAAAGAAAGACCCAGTGAATTCAGGTATTACTTCTCTTTTTTTTCCCCTTGCTCTGATGTGTAGTTCGTTACTTCTCATTGTGAGAAGAGATACTGCGTTATATCATGCTGGGCATACCTGATGTTTCAATTTATTTTATACAAGACTATCTTTATACAATTAATTTTATACAATAAATACAAATAACAAAAATACGAATTTTTTTAAAGATTTTATTTATTTGCCACACAGAGAGAGAAATCACAAGTAGGCAGAGAGTCAGGCAGAGAGAGAGGGGGAAGCAGGCTCTCCGCTGAGGAGAGAGCCCGACTCGGGGCTCGATCCCCAGACTCTGAAGTCATGACCTGAGCCGAAGGCAGAGACTCAGCCCACTGAGATACCTAGGCGCCCCCAAAAATACAAATAATTTTATACAAGTATTCAATTTATACAAAACTAATGTCCAAATACCAAATACTCACTTTTGGGCTCCTGATGAAATGTCATCTTGATCACATCCTATTTTATACCAAGATCTCTTTCACTTCCAAAACTTAAAAAGTCAACACTTTCCTTTACATCTCGAGCTAGACCTAAAAAAGTTGCCACAGGAGTTGAGGGAGGAGTTCGAATAACGTACATGGCTCACAGATTTTGACAGCATGACAGAGGATGCTGTAAATCATGCACCAAAACCAGCCAGTGGGGAAAATGAATAAACTGTAGAACATTACACTCTAGGTTCTTCTCCTCTCAGAATATGGACCAGTGCTGAGAAATCAGTTTCTATGCAGACAGGGAGTGACTGATCATAACTGTTCCTATGTGCTTGTTTATTTTTCTATAGGAAGTTGGGGCGGGAGGGGAACATGATTACACTGAAGTTTTAGAAAGATCATGTAACAGCAGGTTAAAAGAGTAACTGGAGGGGATGAGGGGAGACTAGAGGCAGAAACATAAAGTGGCCACGATCCCGCAATCTTTGTCCTTTCAAACACTTGCCACAAACATGAATGTGCACATATGAAAGTGTGGCATCGTGACCTTACAGACTTCATCATTTTCTTTCTTGTTAGCCGGTGATTAGAGGAGTAACTCTCATACTCAGCCTGACCAATAGCCAAGGGGCTACTGTGAATGACTGCCTTCCAGTTATTAAGAGAAACAGACCCAGTTAAGGAAAGTTGCATTGGGGTTGCAAGGGTCAGGGGCTATAAATCCATATGTAGCCTTTCATCAGAGCATCAGCCTCTGAGTCCCCCTTTTGGGTCATACTTTGAGGCATGAAGTTTGACCATCAGATATTGTGCAAAGTTGTCAAGAAAAGTCAAGGTGCTGAGAGCTTGCTTGATCCACCATAGACTGAGCACGTTCTGTTCTTTTAAGTAAGAAGCAATAGAACTTCTCAAGTCATGCACCAGGCAGTTGGGATTGCTACTGTAGTTTAAGGATAACCCTTTTTTTTTTAAGTGTAGTTCCGAGTGATGAGGATTGATCAAATATTAACGTGAGCCTCATAAAATCTTGGACCAGGATGCCTGGGTGGTTCAGTGGGTTAAACTTCTGCCTTTGGCTCAGGTCATGGTCCTGGGATCCTAGGATCGAGCCCCACATTGGGCTCCCTACTCAGCCAGGGAGCCGGCTTCTCCCTCTCCTTTTGCCCCTCCTCCTGCTTTTGCCCCTTCTCTCTCATAAACAAATAAAATCTTAAAAAAAAAAAAAACACTATCTTGGACCTATAGACAAGTACAGAGCCAGACTGATTGCATACTTGGGAACAAACAGAAGAATCCAGATTAAGAGGTGTTTAGAAGGGCACCTGGGTGGCTCTTGCCTTTGGATCAGGTCATGATCTCAGGTTTCTGGGGTAGAGACCCACATCGGGCTCTCTGCTCAGCAGGGAGCCTCCTTCCCCCTTTCTTTCTGCTTGCCTCTCTGTCTACTTATGATCTCTCTTTGTGTGTCAAATAAATGAATAAATAAAATCTTTAAAAAAAAAGAGGTGTTTATTTTTTTAATTTTTTTTAAGGTTTTGTTTATTTATTTGACAGAGAGAGATCACAAGTAGACGAAGAGGCAAGCAGAGAGAGAGAGAGAGGGAAGCAGGCTCCCTGCTGAGCAGAAAGCCCGACGAAGGACTCGATCCCAGGACCCCGAGATCATGACCTGAGCCGAAGGCAGCGGCTTAACCCACTGAGCCACCCAAGCGCCCCAAAAAGAGGTGTTTAGAAAAAATGATGGCTAGGTCTTGGTAACTAGAAGTGGATCGCATGCTCTCAGGAAGAATCAAAGATGACTCACATTTCTGGCTTCAGGTACCAATGGATATTAGTGCACTTAATTAAGCTAAGAAATGACAAAAGGGAATATGTTCTAGGGAGAACATGGCAAGTCCAATTTTTCAGATGCATATAGTACATTCAGGAAATGAGAGTGAGGAAAAAGCTTGAACTCCTAAGTCACTCAGTACACACTTGTTGAATGAAACAGTTCAGGAGAGAAGCTTGAGCTGAGATAAACTTCTCCAGTCAATAGCAGACAGATGAAGTTGAAACAGTTGAAGTTGGGTGAGCTCCTTCAGGACAAGCAGTGGAGAAGACAGCCTTAGGGGATTGCTGTGGTACTCATTGCTTATGGGGTGGCAAAGGAAGGCAGGCCAGGACTACTGATGGAGGCTTTGTCTAAGAGAGAAAAAGGAATCTGGAAAATACTGGTTTCGCAGAGACCATGCAAGGGAGGAGGGAGTTTTAATGTAGGAACGTCAATAGATCTAAATGTCACAGAGAGAGGAATTAAGAACTGGAAAGCATCTATTGGTTCAGGAATTTGGGAAAGCACAGGTGTTCTAAGCTTCAGTGCCCTGGTGAATCCCCAATTCATAATGAAGTGAAGGGAAGTCAGATTGGAAATGAAAACATGGAGGTAGAAGATGGCACTACTCTTTCATGATGTTTGGGGCTGTAATACTGTTGATAAATCCGTAAATAGAGTATGTAAGAGAGCTAAGGAATTGAATATATGAAGATGCTCAAGACAAAAGAAGTAAAAGGATCCCAAATTTTCTCCAAAATGGAGGAAGGGGAAATCAGATTGCAGGTTCATATGAATTGGTAGTCGAGGGACTAAAAGTGGAACGTTGCAACTGATAGCGCAAGTTATATGTGTGAATCAAATTTTTTACCTAAGAAGGGGCAGGAGTAGGATTAGGGGTCTTTAAGAAACCAGCCAAGAATTAAAGTAGCTATTTTGGGATTAGGAGGATTGGATTAAGGACCTGAAAAGGGATCGTTGAGTGGCAGTCGGAGCTCCTCTGAAAATTGTATCAGCACAGATCTATAGAGTGGGAACTCACCCCACCCCCCGGAGCCCAGATAGGACTGAAGAGGGCAGATGCTTGTAATGATTCAAGATTTGGTGATCACAGAGTGGCCTCAGAAGGTGGAGGAAAATGGAGTCGAGCAAGCCGGGAAGACAGTGGTTGAAGAGACCACCACGGGACCGAATCTGGTGAGGAAATTCAGCGAAAGACGTGGCAAACTAACCGAGGCTTAGCGGCAGCAGCGGGAGGCGCGGAGCTGCGGAGAGAGGTTGATGTTCTGAGACACAGCGGGGAGTTGAAACCACAGAAATCAAGTTTGGAGTCTTTGGGGAGTGTGGTGGAGTGTTCTTTCCACAGATGCTGAAGTTTCCCTGGTGGTGGCAAAAGGGAGGGCGGTTCAGAGAGGATGTCTGTGATGTGGATGCTAAGTACTTGGTGAATGCTGGCGAGGACTCAGGGAAACCCAGATTGGTAGAGGCGACGGGGCCCAGGGGGCCCAGTTCCCTGACACACCTCTCCCTGAGGCATAGAGTCTAACTCCCTCGTTTTGGTCTGACTGGGCCTGTGACTGCTTTAACCCCTGCGTGGATGGGTCCCTACTCCAGGAGTGAGGGCGGAGGAAAAAGCCATGGCCAGCTCTTAACCTGAATCATGACAGTGATTCTTAACCCGCCCGCCCGCTTCAAATGTTGCGCTTCTACCATGATTCTCATTTGCGTGCTCAGAATTATTCTTGACATCTAAGTCCGAACATGCCACCTCTGCTCCCGCTTATAGGATGCTCCATCTCAGAGCAAAAAGCAAGAGTCTTTTCACTGGCCTCGGAGATCCTGTGAACTCTGGTTCCCAGTTACCGCTCTGCCTCATGGCTAATGTCTTCCTTCTGCTTATACACAGATCCTTCTTTTGCCTTCAACTTGCCAGGCAGCCTCCTACTTCAGGGGCCTTTGTACTTGCGGTTTCTTTTGTCTGAGATGCTCTTCCCTCAGGTATGGGCGTGGCTCACTCAAAAGGTACCTCTGTGAGGTCTTCCCTGAGAGTTCGAGGATTTCAAGTCCCGCGTCTTTATTTTTTTTTAATGCCCATGTCACTCACATAACATATATGACATTTATCTCGCTTATTGTCTATTTCCCTTATCAGAGTGTAAATTTCTCTTAAGGACAGGGACTTCTGATCTGTGTCATTTGCTGCTGTACTCTGGGTGCCTAGAACAGCATAGGAGCTGGGCGATAATCGTGGAATAACGTAAACTCACTAGCTCTTTTCCCGAGGACTCAAGATTCTCCAGTCCAGTCCCAGTGACATGACTTCAGTCTAGCTGGCACCTGCCCTTCAAGGAGTCTAAGAATTTCAGTTTGTAGAGTCAGATCTGGCCCCTCGGTGAAGGGGGAGGAGAGGAAGCAGCTGTCAACCCAGAAAGCCCTCATCTGCAGCTTTCCTCTCAGCCACATGCTTCTAGCTGCTTCTAGCTTCCTCCAGGCAACCAGGCACATCAACAAAGATCACAGGTAGAGAAACCTGATCCTTACCTTCTAAGCTCAGCCTGTGCCCATCTGTTGATTCCTTTGTCTGGCTCCCTAAGCTTTCCTTTTAAGGAATTAGACTGTCAAGAATGAGTTCAACAAAAGGCACAGGGCCCTGAACATTATGTAAAGAGTCATCTTAAAGCAGAAAATTGTGTGCAATGCTTTGTACTCACCACATCAATTGCTAAGAGTTCACTGTAACAGAAGCGCCTTGCTCTGGGATGGGGAGTGAAGAGTGCCCACTCAGCGGCTCTTCCCCCCAGAGGTATCCGAAATGAGGCAGCTTCGACACTCCCCATGAGCTTCTCTCCGTTAGACTCAAGAACGAAAGTAGCTCTACATTTTGGTCCCTGAGACAAATCTTCAGGCCGAGATCAGCTCCCAACTGGGAGGCAGCTATTGAATCCCTGGGGACAGGAAAAGTAGAAGCACCAAGAGCTGCCATCTGCCTGGCTGCCTGGGTCCCCACATCCCATACCTCAGAGGGAGATGAGCATGCTGTGCACCCCTCATCCTTCTCATTGCCTTGCTGGCACTTCCACGTAGCTGTCCCCTTCTCCGGAATCAGACTTGAAGTAGCGCTGGATGGAACAAGGTTAGATCTGTGGTTTCTCTGGCCCACCCACTTCCCTAGCCTCCAGGCCCCAAGTGGTTTCTTCCTTTCCCCAAGCAGTAGCTTTTTCTTTGGAGTTTTCATAGGTAAAAGCTCCACTGAGGCCAAGGCCCAGCGCTCTGTAGCTCGGAGCTCACGGGGATGCCAGGTCAAGCTGTCGAGGGTAGACACAAGAGCCACCATCTGGAGGGTGTAATGAACATTAGCCTGGGAATCTCGTCATCACAGAGCCAGCTCAAAGGGGACCACTAAGAGTCAATCACCGTCAGCTCAAGAGGAGAAACTAAAAAGACACAACAGAACCATTAAAACTTGAAACTTTTTTCAGAAAATGCTCTTTGAAATGCATTAACCGCCTTCTGGAGGCTGAGGAGGGTGGGCTGACAGGCCTGTTTGTCTCATGGGCTAAGCAGTAAATAACCATCTCCAAGGCTCAGGGCTCCTGTAGCTTTGAGAAGCAGGTGGACTACACATGGCCATTACGGAGTGTGTTCCTACAGTGACGCACTATGAACCGGTGAGGGCGGTATTACAACCCGGCATCCGCAGAGACATCCGCTTTCAGGACACACCATTCAAAGCTCCTTTCTCAGCAGTTCTGGAGAGTCCTGACTCCTCTGGTTTATCTAGCGCAAGACATTTAAACGCATTCTTACTCCCCTCCCAAATCCATCTTTGATTTTGGCAAGGTAGAGGTGAGCAGGAATATCGGCTTTTTTTTTCTCTTTCTCTTCCCTCCTTAGAGTTTGAGAGAGTGAGAGAGAGAGAGTGAGCATGAGTGGGGGAGGAGCAGAGGGAGAGGGAGAGGCAGACTCCCCACTGAGCAAGGAGCCCGACATGGGGCTCGATCCCAAGACTCTAGAATCATGACCCCAGCCAAAGGCAGACGCCCAACTGACAGAGCCACCCAGGTGCCCCTAAAGGGAGAAAACACGTGATGTAATAATGTGTAACCATCTTAAAGTTAAATGAAATAAATTACTGGTCACTCAACTAGATAAAAACCCAATGGTACTACAATGTATTAATGAGGATGAAACGAGGGCTTTTCATCCTTTAATCTCTTTTGCAGTTTAAGTTAAATAATTAGATAACTGATAAGCATTCTCTTATTTTAAATATACCCATTCAAGCGTAGATCACTGGATAATATTTCTTATCTCAAAATATTTGCCTGTAAGCCCTGGTTTACTTAAAATGGTTGCCCAAATAGAATCGCGACCCCCACCCCCCACAACATTGTGGAAAGAGTCACGTTATTGCCTTAAGCAGGAACTCAAGCACCGAGATGAAAGCCGTATCTGAATATCTGATGTATTTTATTTGTTCACATTGGTCCTACTTGAGGTTAACACTACTTCATTGGACAGTTTAAAAATCATTCTGTAAACAAAATAAAAAACAGCAGCAAGAGCTAAAATAAAAACACAAGAGTCATAAAGGAATGTGTTGACAGGAACGCCGAATAAGCAAAGAAAATGTGACCATGATGATGATTCAACAGGAGAGAACACCTTCCATGTCTGTAAAAGGCAAAACTATAATAGTAATAAAATTTAAAAAAAAAAAATCAAGAATCCAAAGTGCAGGTGCGCTAGTCTTCTTTTCCACATCCACTCAGGAAATAGATAGAGCATCCTATTCTCTTAATAAAGTGACAAGTTCTGCTTTAAAACATTCAGGTACATTATCTTGCAGATAAGTTTACATGATCAGGTACGTTATCTTGCAGATAAAGTTTACATGATCTCTACTTTACATTGATTTAACTGGAAAGGTGATCATAAGCGATACATGGCATGATTTCTTGAATCTATGGAGAGTATAGAAATGATAAAGTTTATTGTTTTAGTTTTTGCTTTGTTTGCAGTGAGTAACAAGAAGCTGAAGATCCAGTATCAGAAGCATCAGTACTTTTACTCTTTCCAGAAAAGAAAGAAAGAAAAAAAAAAAAATCCTGAGCCCTCTGTCATCTTTGTTGCCATTTTCAGATTCTCTGTAACAAAAGACTGTTCATTTTCCCTGAATTCTGGTCAGCTGATTTAAATAATCAGAATAGTTTTCCAATGCAAAACCAGCCTGGTATTGGTCCAGATTGATCAAATAGAAGTGTCATTCTGGCATCATGTAAAAATCATTTACACGTTCATAGTTGTATAGAACCTCAAACATTTCCCCCTTGAAAGGAAATACCTGTCGAATATGATTTCTGAATAGAGGAATTTTATGAAATGTATTTCAAATCTTAAAAAACATTCTGAATACTCCCTCCGATGCTATAGAATTTCCCTCAGCTGACACTGCCTTTTCCTTTTGGGAACATTCTTGTGTTCGTGGCATTTCATTTTCCTATGGATCCAGGTTCATTTAGAAAGCCCAAATACACAAATGGCCGTTGCCTTATTTAGCATTAAACAGCACTATTTTTTAAAACCACGTATACAGCTCAACAGCAAGATTAAAATACACACATATCACAGACAGATTCATCTCTGTTTGGAATTCACGGAATAAACTGTATTTTGGTAAATCCCCCTCCCCCCAAGACAGTGTACCTACATCGAGGCATTTAAATATTTCTCCAACGGTTTTCATTGTATTATATTATGAAAACACGAGGCTTCAAGCCACGTACTAATAAATATTTAATTTAAAAGGAAGAAAGAAACCCCAACACAGAACATTTAAAAACAAAACAAAACCCTTCCCCTCCCCCACCCCACCCGTCCCCAGTGAAGGCGCAGGTGTCAGCCCGACATGGCGGAGATCTCATAGTCACTGGCCGAGGTCAGGGGCTTGCCCATCATCCGGATGTTTTTTGCACTGGTGATTCTGGCCATCATGCACACGGGCTTGTCAAAGTACTTCACCAGGGCCGGCTCAGTCAGGAGGGAGGCCAGGAACTGCTCGAAGGTGATGGCCCAGTCCCGGTCCAGGCTGGTGCTCCGGGGCAGTGCCGCCGTGCCCTGGCCGCTGCGCACCAGGACTGTGTCCTCCCCGATGTCCTCGCAGTGCAGCTTGTCCTCCTCGTGGGAGCCGGCACTCAGCACTGAGTACGAGGACATGGAGCTGTCGTCCTTGGTGTCGTCGTCGGAAATCAGCATGGAGGAGCAGGCCCCGTTGTCCCGGGGAGAGGAGTCCTCCAGCTTAATGTCCTCCATCTGGCCTCCTAGGGAGTGCTCCTCACCCTCCACCGTCAGGCTGGCCGGGAGGGGCTCAACAGACTCCATCACGTAGGCCTGGCTGGGCCCTTTCTTGGGGAAGAGCATGCCCGGGATGCCCGGGGGGCAGGTGGGCCCGCTGCCCCCGCTGCCACCCTCCTTTGCAGGCTGGGTGACAAAGAGCTTGCCGACTTCCCCGATCTCCAGCAGGAGGCTGGTCACCGCTGCCGTGGCGTGGTAGAGCTCCTGCTCATTGGGGTCTTCGCTGAACATGTTGTACATTGTCTTACACAGCTCGATAAACTGGCCCTGAAAAGGGATTTGGAAAAACACAAAGGATGTGAGAATCTCATGGGAGGCACCGAGGCAGGACTGAAGCGGACTGCAAAGCGATTTAATATTAGGGCTCCTGGAAGTGCCTGGGTGGCTCAGTGGGTGAAACGTCTGTCTTCTGCTCAGGTCATGATCCCAGGGTCTTGGGATCAAGCCCCACATTGGGCTCCCTGCTCAGCGGGGAGCCTGCTTCTCCCTCTCCCTCTGCCTGCCATTCCCCCTGCTTGTGCTCTCTCTGTGTCAAATAAAATAAATAAAATCTTTAAAAAAAATATTAGGGCTCCTGAAAGACTCTGGAAAAGTCCCAGATGTCAGATGAATTGATGGGTTGTTTAAACTCTCTTTATTCATGTTTGCATTCCACTTAATTTGACAATTTCCCAACATCCATAAACATAGAAAGAATGAGATAATAACCCTTCACGTACCTGTCACCTGGAGTCAAGAATGACGGTCAGACAATTGCTCCACTAACTCTTTCCCCCTCTGTTCAAGTACCATAAATTAATTTTGTCATCTCACTTCACATCTACACACTTCAATATGTAGTAGTAGAACGACGTACTATATGTCACCAGCTGACACCAGCTACACTTTGATATGTAGCCATGGGGAGGCTCCAATCCCCTCCCCCATGACACACCTGCTCGTTTCCCTGGACACCCCACCCACATGGTTTATCTGCTCTCCCCACAGGAAACTCAGCATTGTCATTCTGCCTTACAATTACTTACATTGTTTTATTTGTTGCCTGACGTTTCAGCTTTTTTTTTTTTTTTAAAGATTTTATTTATTTATTTGACAGAGAGAGAGATCACAAGTAGGCAGAGAGGCAGGCAGAGAGAGAGAGGAGGAAGCAGGCTCCCTGCTGAGCAGAGAGCCCGATGCGGGACTCGATTCCAGGACCCTGAGATCATGACCTGAGCCGAAGGCAGCGGCTTAACCCACTGAGCCACCCAGGGGCCCCTGACGTTTCAGCTTGTTAAGGAGCAAATGTGTTAGATACCTCTATAGCCAAGCACAGTGATTTGCAAACAGCATGAACTTGTCTTCTGCGTATCTGAGGGTATTTTTAATACCTAAAATGAGAATGCCTGTACTCTCAAAACTGAGTATTTTGTGACTCACATTTTCTCTGTGGGGTTCAACTTCTCATGACGGAGCCTATTTTTGATTCACAAAAACATGCAAAAAATGCATCCAAACAGATCCTAATTCAATATTCCGAGTTACTATTTTCCTTGAGGGGGACTTCTGCTACATTTTTCTATGACTGGAAAACAGAGCTTCAAGGTTCGAAATGAAGAAACTGAAATGTTAAACACCTACCTGATTCAGTTTGGGTAAATCCTTTGCGTTCTTTGATTTTGATTTATTTTCTGGAGTCCAGAGTCTCAGATAATTACGATTTTCTTGAGAATTTGCCCTCTTCCCTAAAACCCAAGAGTTGAGAAATAAGCATGTAAAGGCCAAGAAGCAAGCGTCCAACCCGCAGGAAGGTAAACATGCGGAGGACAGCGTCCTCACCTCTGTCCGGCTGGAGACTCACTGTGACGAAGCCGTCTTCTGCACCGTGTTTCCTTCTGCTCTCCAACCCAACCACTGCCAAGAAATAGAAGAAAAAGAGCAAAAGGTTATACAATAAACCCAGAGGTCCAGCATTTGTCGTAGGAAATAGAGAGACCTCGAGGTTGGGTGTCCGATTCAGCAAACCAAACCAAACCACACCAAAATCAAAACCCAGTACAGGGAGCTATATTTGAATTTGAGATAAATAACCAATAATGCTTCAGTAGACGTGCATCTTAAATAGCACATGGAACATACACGTGCTAAACAAATGATCTTTGGATCACTGGATCATGCAACACCTAGTAAAAGCTAAGTTTTTAATCTCAAACTTAGCTTTTACTAGGTGTTCCATGTTTTATCTGACAGCTCTATTTCTCGGTAATGGTTTCCCCCAGAGTTATTTTTCGCAAATGGGGTTCAGTGTAGAATTAGGAATTAAAGGAATGATGTCATGTGGTCTTCTGCACTTAAAAAAATGGTGGTGTTGCCTAATGAATGTTGATTTCCCCTCCCTCTCTGTGTCATCATCATCTTAACTTTGCCGACACGAGCCTTGTTTTCTGTCAAGCTCTGCAAAAGATCAAGAACTTTTGAAAAAAGAAATAAAAATCTATGTGGATAAAAAGTAAACCAAAAAATTCTACAAAATTCCTTACATTCATAATCTGGCATTTCAAAGATATGACTTTCAAGGAAACCACTTGTAACTGTTTTCCTTTTTCTTCTTAAAATGGGACATCACAGGGCACATAAGGCCTTCAAAGGGAAGAGGTGCAGAACCTCTTCCCGGTTCCCATTCAGTTTGTCGGCCGTCAGAACGCATTCCAGCATTCTTCCATCATCCAGAAGGTGGCTGGTTTGCCAGATATGGGACCTTCGGTGAATTCAGAATCAGGTTAAGCTCAGCAGCTTTTAAGATAAAGTGAGAACGGCATACTATATGTCACCGAAAAGTTCTTCTCCTCTTAATGTTGAAAATGATTTAGGAAACCAGCAGATATTAAAAAGTATTTAATACATGGAAAATTCATACCATAGATATAATACAGCCATTTAAAAACCATGTTTTTTAAACAAACAAACAAGCAAAAAACCCCACATTTTCAGAGAATGTCTCATGACATGGCGACATCCTCACTGGATTTTTTTATATATAAACATACATATTATTATAATGACCTTTTATATGGAGAAAAATGACAGAAAATAAATTATTTCAAGATATTGTCATCTTTGTATCACAAAATTTTAAGATTATCTTTAGCTTGTTTTATATTTTTATATTTTTAGAATTTCATTTTATATTTTTAGAATTTCAACACAAAGCAATAGTGGTTTTCGAGTTAGAAAACCATTTCTAGAAAAGCAACTTTTGGTGATGATTCATTGCTATTGGCATGTGAGCCCTGCTGAAGGATTCTGGAGGATTCCGAAACAAGTGGATCCTTTTCTGAAATGAGTGTTTACGAAGAAAGATAGGACTCACATTTTGCAGCCAAAATTCTATTGCTAACAAAGCTAAGAATAGGGTAGGACACGCTAAGACACCGTGCTGAAAGCCTTCCTGCATGATCTCATTAAATCCATACTGCACCCAAGAGAGCAGCTATCATCTCCATTTTCACAGAAGGAAATGGAGACTTGGAAATACCAGGACCCATGGGAGGTCACCTGGGTAACAACATACAGAGCAGTAGAGTACATTCTGTCCACAGATCCTACCCGCAACTCCTACAGCCAATAATAAGGCTGGATCCAGTGCACCCCTTTCTACTCAATCAGAATAACAGAGTTTGATGATAGATGCTGACTACACTTATTGTGAGGAGCACTGAGTGATAAACAGAATAAATCATGTTACACAGCTGAAACTAATACTAATGTTATATGTTAATTATACTCCAATAATAATAATAATAATAAAGCTGGCCTACACTGCATTTATTTTGGAATGGCAAGATTTAAGAGCCAAAGGGGCCTTGGAGCAACCACTTTTATTTTAGGACTTGGGTGAAGCCACGAAGCTTCACTGATGATCTATGAAAAGGTGAGTAACTTGCTGTAGCGGCAAGTTGAGAGACGCTGCTGAAATTCATACAGGACAAACAGTACATGACAATATATAAATTTGGAGAGGAGCTGAATGACGTCTATGTAGATCTGACAACTACATAAAGCAGAAGTGAGCACTTTTTTTGGGGGGGGGGTAAAGGGCCAGAGAGTAAATAGTTCAGGCTTTGCAGGCCGTACGGTCTCTTTCTCGACTACTCAATTCTACCCCTCTGTCATGCAAGTAGCCAGAGGCAATACACAAATGGACAGCTTGGCTATATCCCAATAAAACTTTATTCTAGGCACGAAAGTTTAAATTTCATATAATTTACCCCCTTAAAATATTATTTCACTTCTGATTTCTAAAAACCACTTAAAAATGTAAAAACCAGGGCGCCTGGGTGGCTCAGTGGGTTAAGCCTCTGCCTTTGGCTCAGGTCATGATCTCAGGGTCCTGGGGTTGAGTCCCACATTAGGCTCTCTGCTCTGCAGGGAGCCTGCTTCCCCCTCTCTCTCTGCCTGCCTCTCTGCCTACTTATGATTTCTCTGTCAAATAAATAAATAAAATCTTAAAAAAAAGAAAAGAAAAGAAAAGAAAAAAAACCACTCTTCACAGGTTGTGCATACAGACCGTGGGCCACATTTGGCCCATGGGCTGGAGTTTGCTGACGACAAAGACAGAAACAAGGGAACTCTTTTTGGCAGACATGTCCTGATTCTGGAGAGCAGCCTAATAATAGGAAGATGTTCTTAATGAGCCTGACTAGAGCAGGGACAGGGGAACAAAATATATCATTCTTTGGGCCATGTTTCCTCTAAGCCGGGGGACAAGGTGTACATGGTCCCTTCCATGGGCCAAGGACCCACTCCCCAGTAGTTGGTTGCCTGACTTTAGATATATGAAAAGAAAGTAACACAGGCCACTGCATTGGTATACTTCTCTGACTGACTAGCTTTGGGGGCAACTGTTTCCAGTGACAGGGGGCTGTGGAGAAAAGAAACACAGTACTCCTAGCGACGAAAGCCACTTACCGTGTGTGCATTCTGGGGTGATGTCTTCAAAGAAGTACTGAGTTGCTTCAAAAGCAGAATCTGGCTCATCTTGATCAGAGGATGGCTCTAGAGAGAGGAGGAGAGGTAACTGTCATATCGGCAAAGCTATAACTCAATGAAAATGTGCGTTAGTTGTTAGAGAAGTGACAAGGGGGAGGGTGAGAAGCTGAAGGTACAAAGGTAGAGTGAGGCACGTCACCAGGGGCCCTGAACGCCTTATGAGGGTTGGGGGACTCACTCCATTTTTACTCCATATTCCTTTTTAACAACCTCACACCAAAGTGTCCCTTTACATCTTCCTCTTCATAAGATTTCCCTAGATTCTGTGAAATGCTACTTCACAAACCAAATTTCAGAAACTGTATGCAATTAAAGATAATTCTCAAATCTATAGTTCTATCCTTTCTCTATCTTTAATGCAAATCCCCCATTTTTAAAGTATTTGCTAGCTATATCCCAGCTACAGGCCAACCTTTTCAAAAACCTGAGCTCAAAATCTTTCCTACTTATTTCTGTCAGTGTTAAAATGGCTCCTTCTCAACTCAAAATCTCAGGTTCCTACCCTCTCTTCTCTTTTACAACCTTTGTATCCCATGAGTTACCAAATGCTATTTGTTCTCTCTCTTGCAGAAGTCTGCTCTTTTCTTGTACAATTCGTACCTCAGACAGGTAAATGACCACAGATGCAAGCATGTACTGATTCAGGAACCTATGTAGGTAATTAATATCCAGATCACCGTTAGTGACCAGTGAGTGATTTTGTGTGTGTGTCAAATAGGATGCATATATACAAAAAAGATGTCAAACCAGGTCATAGTTAGGTACATAACTATAACTATAGTTAGGCTCCTCCTGTAGCTCACTTACCAGGCAAGACATGCATTTTGTACAGGAGTTTGAGTTTCTCTGTGAGGTCCCCATGGCACGCAGCACCTAGAATCACAGAAGTTCGATGTGAAATGGATTGTGTGCACCACTAACACCCCTGGGCTTAACATTCCCCCGAAAAACCTACTTTTTGCAAATTGAAATCAAGATATTGGGTGACAGGAGGTTTGGCCAGGACGTATTTGGGCTAAGAGCTCTGGAACCAGGATGCCTTGTTTCAAATCCTTTGTACTTACCATATGCCCTTCAGAGAGTTAACCTCTCTACTTCAGTTTCCCCTACATAAGTCCAGACAATAAAGAGAAGATTCTACCAGTGGTCTTGACAGGATCAAAGGAATGCGAGAATTAAACAGGCTAACGTGTATAAAATGCTTAGAATAGTGGCTGGCACGTAATAAAGGTGTTACTAATAAGAAAAATCGTATGACTGGGTCTCAACACTCAAAACGGAATTCAGAAATAATCTCAAAATAGGTTTGAGATTCCTTCCAAGAACTCATTGTAGAAATCCCTTTTAGTTGTTTTTGAGATGTCCTTAATGTTTCTTCAGTTTAATTCATCCTAATCTATTTGTCATTATATCACCATCACTTTGATCAAAAGAACCCTGTTACTTCTTCCTTTAAGGTCCGTAAGTATTTCAGGAATCAGAAAATCCTCTGTAAGTATCTAGTCTCTGAGCACCTGGTTGAAGATCAATCAGTTTTGGGAAAAGAGGAATCACAGAATCTGGGTTAGCAGGAACATCAGGGGATGTCTTGTCTGTGTCCCCCTAAATGTAGGCATCTCTCTTCCTCCATGAAAGCCAGGAGAGTCTAGCACCTGCTTGAACACTCTCAGAGAAGGGAGCTCATCACCACCAGAGGCATTCCATTCCACCAATGTATTCTTTACATACTGAAAATTCTACAATTTTTGTTTTAGTCTTAGGATCCTTTACCTGCAATCTCAACTTCAGAAAGTCTATGAAGCCCTTAAAATGTACAACTTTGTCTCTATGTGCATATGTCTTTTTGTGGGGAAAGAAAACGTCCGTAGTCCTTATTAGATCTCCAAGAGTCTATGACTCAAAAAAAGATTTAGAATTGCTTTTCTTCCCCTTATTCAACTCTTGAAAGCCAAACAGAATGGGTCTATTGCCTTAATACCCTTCAGATTTTGAGGATAACACACCTGTCTCCCTCAAGCTTCTTTTCAAGGTAAGTGTGTCTATTTTCCACTTTCTACCTTCCCTACTTTTATGCACGTTCACCTTACAGGTCAACTTGTCAATCAATCTCTCTCTGGAAAGAGAGTTCCAGAAGCCTCTAGTCCACTTCAGAGAATCGTAGAGCTATTCTTGACTCCTCTACTGATAGAGCCTGAGTCTACATTCAATTTTTTATACTCTTTCACTGTGGAGTTTCATACTGACCACATGGTTAACTAAATCCCAAGATGTTTGCACACCAATTAATACTCATCATGAAAATGACAGACATTTATTAATTACTTGCTTTGTATTAAGTCTCATGTTAACATGTCAGTTCACTTTTCTCTCACAAGAATTCTATGAGATGGACATAAATATTATTCCAATTTTACAGATGAGGAAAGTTGAGCTTGTTGATGGTAAATACTGTGTTCAAGGTCATAGGTTAGTAAGTAGCAAGGCCAGGATTTGGATTCAGATTTGTCTGACCCTAGATCCCATGCTTGAACCCACCATATATAAAAACCCTAGTTAGTTTTGGGTTTTGGGTGTGTGTGTGTTTAAGATTTTTTATTTTTAAGTAATCTCTACACCCAACATGGGACTCAAACTCACAACCCCAAGATCAAGAGTTGTATATTCCATCGACTGAGCCAGCCAGGCACCCCTGGGTTTTTGTTTTTGTTTTTTCCAATTTATTTATTTTCAGAAAAACAGTATTCATTATTTTTTCACCACACCCAGTGCTCCATGCAAGCTGTGCCCTCTCTAATACCCACCACCTGGTACCCCAACCTCCCACCCCCCCGCCACTTCAAACCCCTCAGATTGTTTTTCAGAGTCCACAGTCTCTCATGGTTCACCTCCCCTTCCAATTTACCCGAAAGCACATACCCTCCCCAATGTCCATAACCCTACCCCCCTTCTCCCAACCCCCCTCCCCCCAGCAACCCACAGTTTGTTTCGTGAGATTAAGAGTCACTTATGGTTTGTCTCCCTCCCTATCCCATCTTGTTTCATGGATTCTTCTCCTACCCACTTAAGCCCCCATGTTGCATCATCACTTCCTCATATCAGGGAGATCATATGATAGTTGTCTTTCTCCGCTTGACTAATCACGTCTTAAAATTTAGGATTTCTGGTTTATCCTTACCAATTTGTTTTTGCCAATCATTTCCGCCTGTCCTACTTTTTTTTTTTTTTTTTAAGATTTTATTTACTTATTTGACAGACAGAAATCACAAGTAAGCAGAGAGGCAGGCACAGAGAGGGGGAGGCAGGCTCCCTGCCGAGCAGAGAGCCCGATGCGGGGCTCGATCCCAGGACCCTGGGATCATGACCCAAGCCGAAGGCAGAGGCTGTAACCTACTGAGCCACCCAGGCGCCCCCTGTTTTTTAAATCTTATTTTGTCATCTAATGTTTTGGCCGTCTCTCAGCTTCATGTAGCCCACATGTCAGCTGAGTAGGCCTCTTACTTCTCTCTTTTTTTTCCAGTTATAAAACTGCCAGGGTTGGCCTTTATTGAGTCAACTTCACATAGGAACTCATTCTTTCAGATCCCTAATACTCAAAATACCAGATGTTAGACTTAGTTGGAAACTTTGGTGAGCAATATTGGTCTTTTTTTTTTTTTTTCCTACAAGTTTTAATTTGGCTTTCTCCTTTTCTATGACTTCAGTTGCTGACTGAGTCCAGTAGAGGGGGATGAAGAATAATCACAATAACAGTAATAATTAAGCCTTTTCAGTCAGGCACTGTTCCAGGAACTCTACTAGAAGTATTTAATTTAATCCTGACAGTAACGCAAATGAAGAAATGGTCAGAGGTTAAGAATCAAGCCCCATGCACTAGAGAACTCTCCCCTGAAACTGATTTCATTAACCATCCCACATGGCAGGCAGTGTTCACCCAGTCACCCAATCACCAACTTCAATATACTCCTCCTGCCTTTTCATTTTTCTCTTTTTAAGGTTTTTTTTTTTTTAAGATTTTATTTATTTATTTGGCAGCAAGAGATACAGTGAGAGAGGAAACACAAATAATGGGAGAGGGAGATGGAGAGGGAGAAGCAGACTCCCCTGTTGAGCAGGGATCCAGATGCAGGGCTCCATTCTAGGTCCTTGGGATCATGACCTGAGCCCAAGGCAGATGCTTAACGAATGTGCCACTCAGGTGCCCCTTGCCTTTTTGGTGTATACTGAGTTATCTGTCAAATGACCAGCTGCGTCGTGACATATTTAGAGATTGCCTTTCAGCAACACAACTGGAAAAGGAGACACAGCTCATTCGTGGCTTCTGATAGTAATCCTTCATTTCTAATTCCGTGTAGACCATCTGTTCATGAATTTCTAGAGGGAACTTTCTGGGGACTGACATTAAAATTACTGATGCATCTTTTCCCAGAATTCATTTTTTAGTTTTTAAAGGCTGAACAGAATTTCTCTTTTTTTTTTTTTTTCTGTCTCTGTAACTAATAATTGACCCACAGAACTAGCAACAGTTCTGAGCATTCTCCCAGTATCTAGGGTGAGGCTTACTTACTTTGCTCAAGAATGCGACTGCATTCCGAGAAGACTAAATATAAATACTCTTTCCCGGTGTTTTCACTATGCCGGACAGCTTTCCTTTCTTGAAGATTTTAAAGGAAATTTTCCTTACTGGAGTCACCGAACTTAAGTTAAATATTTGTCTCTATCACTTTCTACATGCCACACTGGTCTCCTTTTCTTCTTTATCCTTGTCCAAAGCTAATTTTTTAAAAAATCTCCTTTTGGTAGCCACCAATCTGGTAATAAGTAGTTACCTTGGGGTGGAAAAGATGAAAAGAGGGGCAAAGGGGCCTTTAGCCCTGTTTGGACTGTGTCTTTCTTTTCTTCTTCTTCTTCTTTTTTTTTTTTTTTAAAGTGGAAGGTACTTATGTGCTACTCGTATAATTAAAAACCGATAGCTTCCCCTTCCCTAAAAAATATCCTGTTGCTGTTGTCAGCACAGAGTAATGAAAAAAGGGTGAGTGATCCACACAGACATACCCTTGCCTGAATCCTGGGCCCAGCAGGTACGATCTCTGCCATTCAGTTCAATAAGAGGTTAAGTACCAACTCGCCGAAAACTAATGTCCCAGCAAGTTATTGAACCTTTCGGAGCTTTCATCTCTTTAACTGAAAATGGGGATGATAACAGTAAGCAGGTGGGTAATAAAGCATTATTATAGTGACAGCACCAGCTGTGCCCCTGGAGTGCCTGGGTCCATGTAGTTGTGCACCCGAGGCAGATTAAATGTACATAAAGCATTGGGTAAGCACCTGGAGAAGAGTAAATGCTGGGTAAACAGTAGTTACCAGTACTATCCCCTCAAAGGACCCTGTTTGGATTTAGTGATCAAGTACAAGTTCTAAAGAATCCGAATAGCATCTGTACTTAAAAATGGCTAGTTCTGGGGCACCGACGTAGCTCAGTCGGTTAAGTGGCTGCCGTCGGCTCAGGTCATGATCTCGGGGTCCTGGGATTGAGCCCCGTGTCTCAGCAGGGAGCCTGCTTCTCCCCCTTGCTCGTGCACTCTCTCTCTCTCAAATAAATAAAATCTTAAAAAAAAAAAAAAGGCTAGTTTTTCCACGTTCCCCTTTAAGCATATACATGAGCGCTTTACACAAATAATTTTTTCCTTCCTCAGGGCATCTCAGCTATACCCCTTTGCCTTTTTAAAAACCATCAGGGGGGGTGGGAGGTTGGGGTACCAGGTGGTGGGTATTATAGAGGGCACGGCTTGCATGGAGCACTGGGTGTGGTGAAAAAATAATGAATACTGTTTTTCTGAAAATAAATAAATTGGAAAAAAAAAAAACATCAGCTTCCTCTGGCCTCTAAGCCCTCTAGTCATTATTCTTAAAGAGTTAGAGCACTTTTTTTGCATCATCGTTGGCTCTATGACTAACCCCTTCATCTTTCCTAGGGCATATCATTTTAAAGTACATGGCCAAGGACACAGAGTGGCATGCCTAGAATCAACTTTTTTCCCTTCTCTCCTTCCGGCAGCCTTCCATAATGCACACTACAACCACAACCTCCTATCTGGCAGGCCAGGCTCTACTACGCTATAGATCTTCTGCTCAGTTACAAACAGAGCAAGAGTTCAAAAGAACACAGGGCAGTCCTGCTAACGCAGAATCATGTCAGGGAGGCCGACGGGCGGAAACCACGCACTGCTTGTGAGATGGGGTGTTCTCGCTCGTGATGGACCGTCCTTCCTCCGGGTAAAATGGAGAGAAAGAACCTCCATTTAGACTGCAGCACTGCTGTGGTTTCTTCAACCCTTTATTAAAAACACTATGAAATATTTTTATAAAATTTTATGAAATATGATGTAAATAGAGGTTTTGTCAAAGAAAAACAATCCACCCAAATATTTCTTTTTCTCTTGTAAAGTTATCATGGCCTGTGGTTTCAGTGTTTAACTTGGCATTTTACGGTCTTGCAAATTCACTGATAATGTATTTTAACCAGAGCTGAGAACTAACTCATGTAGAAGGCAATGCGTTCATCACAGAGCACCTCCATTCACTAAAAAGAAATGTCCGCAGCAGGGCTGGCTGGGTGGCTCCGTCAGGTAAGCGTCTGCCTTCGACTCAGGTCCGGATCCCAGGCTCCTCAGAGCGAACCCCATGTCCGGTTCCCTGCTCAGCAAGGAGTCTCTTCTCCCCTTCCTTCTGCCCCTCCCCCCAACCCGTGTGTGCATGGGTCCATGTGTGCATGCTCTAATAAATAAAATCTAAAATAAAAAAATAAAGAGGCAGGGGCGCCTGGGTGGCTCCGTCGGTTAAGCGGCTGCCTTCGGCTCAGGTCATGATCCCAGGGTCCCTGGATCCCATCAGGCTCCTTACTCGGTAGGGAGCCTGCTTCTCCCTCTCCCTCTGCCTGCTGTTCCCACTGCCTGTGCGATCTCTATCAAATAAATAATTTAAAAAACAACAGAAAGCATCACTGGCAGTTTGCAAACCTTAAAATGTGTTTCTCTGTCCTAGAAACCCAATCTTTGGAGGCAATGTGGGGCTGGGGCCCTAAGGGCAGCTCCAAGAACCACCAGCAGTGGGGCAGGTGTTCCTGCCCCATCGGTCCCCTCCAAAGTCATGCAAAAACGTCACTGCTTACTTAGCCCAGAGACAAACTCTCGGAAGTTTATCAGAGAGTCTCCATTTTCATCTAATAACTGGAACAGGCGGGAGGCCAGCACTTCCGAGTGAGTTCCACAGGCCCACGGAAAGAGGA
The DNA here is from genome assembly GCF_020171115.1 of Neogale vison. Lineage (NCBI taxonomy): Eukaryota > Metazoa > Chordata > Mammalia > Carnivora > Mustelidae > Neogale > Neogale vison. The sequence continues at coordinate 71,445,123 of NC_058101.1, read as the reverse complement.
GAGCAAACATCCCCTTGAACTGCTCAAAGTCAATGCGATACTGTTCAAGGTAAGGCAGGCTGGGGTCGTGCCGGTCCAGTGCATTGCTGCTCCCACCCCAGTAGCAGCTGGTGAGATGCTCCGCCTGGAAAAGGAAAGAACAGGAGGATTGCTGGGGTTGTGAACTCATAGCAAGTAACAAGAAGAAAAGGCCCTACCTGACGTTTGGAAAAGGGCTTTCGGTCAACCCGTCAACCCGTATGCATCTCCTGGGGCGCGGTGCTCTGGTGTCAGGGCTCCTTGTCTTCTCCTTGCTCTACACAGATCTCCGCCCGACCACTCCACTAACTCCACGTGGACCCCCTCTGCAGCTTACATCTGGTATGGAAGGTCCAGACCACCATGTTTTCTAGGTGAGGATGAGGAAGCCCGGAGGCTGAGTGGCTCTCAGAAGGTCAACTCATTCCTCAGAGCAGAAGCATGATGGTGTCGGGGGTTTCTGAATTCCTAGTTCACTGTCCCATGCACCCCCTGAGTCTTGGTCACCGAAGTGACATAAATAGCATAGTCACAGTACTCAAGCTACAAATATGTAGCTTGTACTCATAGTACTCAAGCTACAAATATGTTGTCTTCTTATTGCACATCTGAAAAGAGCTCTAGAAAAATTATGAGTAGGAACAACCAGGGTAAGGAGAATAGACCTCTGGAAAAAAAAAAAGCTTCCTGTTTCTGTCCTTGGAAACAAGGCAGCCTCCCATTCATGAAGTCATATTAAATCTGGTAGATACATGTACCCGTTCTAGGAAGACCACAAAGATAAAATTCGTAACAGAAAAGCCCAGAAGGATACCCCTCCCTTGACATTTCCAGTTAGCTCTGGATGGTGGATGGGAGAGATGGGAAGGGCATGAAAAGGAGGACTTTATTTTTACCTTATTCCCTATTGTACTATCTGAGTATTTCACAACAGTAACATATAAATATTGCAATAGAAAAAAGGCACTTTCAAATCCGATCTTTTCCCCTTGCCTGGGAGTTGTGTAAGGGGGGAGTCAGTCGTTGTGTGTGGTACTTCGATTTTGCTCTCACTTCGAAAGCAGCAAAGCCCACATGTCTCTTCACAATTGTTGACTGGGAATCACAGCTAATGAACTAAAAGAGAGAGGAAGGAGGAGAGGTCGGAAGCAGAGCCAAAGCCAGGTTTCCACAAGGTTTCCTCAAGGCAGCCTCTGGAGAATGAAGGAAGCGGTCAGAGTTCACTAGGGCTTGGGGACTGCATTCCTGGTGGTGAGGTCAGAGGGCGGGCTGTCAGAGGGAGGCGAAGCTGAGATCAGAGAGACTGCAAGGATTGAGCTGGAAGGGGATTCCCAAAGCCCTCTGTTGGGCGGGGGCGGGGTTGGTGATCCCCCTCTCCCCAGGGGTCCTCTTTACCTGAGCTATGGATAAAGGTTGCCCAGAGCATTTCCTTCTAACTAAAGCATTCAAGTTACTCCACAACCAGGCTTGAATGTGGGTCCAGGCACTTTCACGCTGCTCCCAACCATCAGGAGAATACGAGCCTGTTCAGTGATTGCCTCCATACTCTGTCACGTGGAGACCAGGGACATGGACGTCCAATAAGGACCAAAGGACGTATTTAGAGAGTTCAAGATAAACTAGGGCAAAGGGGCCTTGAACTACATTTTCCATCAAACGCCTCCAGGTGGCAGCCTTTGCACCTTTTTCCTCCAAGTTTAACTTTTTAGTTTTTTATTATTTTTTAAAATTTTAGTATAGTTGACACACAATGTTACATTAGTTGAAGGCGTAGGCTTAGTGGCTTGCCAAGTTTCTGAACTCCTCGAGAAAAGACTGCATCTTTCCTTTCTATCTACAGAAAACCCCCCACTCCATCCCGGACACTAGCTGTTTGAAGGACTAAAGAGACTGGCAGAGGGTCTGATGAATACCGATGCCTCAATGTTTGTTCCAGTGATTTAAGGCCAATTAAAGTGTTTCGAAGACTCAAAAGAGAGTCCATAACTGAAGTTTTTATCTTGGGTTCCACAGTATCTAGGCTCCTTCCCAGCCCTGACCCCAAGTCTTGGATTCTTTCTTGGGGAGCTGGGCAGATTTGGGGAACTCCTGTTTGTGAACACAGGCTTAGGGCAGGGCTTTGGAGTCTCAGGACAGCGTGTTTTCTTCAGGCATATCCTCAGGGTCCACAGGACACCCCTGATACCTGATGGTGCGCAGACCAGACAGTGCAGGAGTGCCCAGGGAGGAAGTCATGGCTTCAGCAAACTCCACATCTGGGACTTACACACAACCGGCCTCATCCTCCTTTCCCGGGGCGTCCCCCAAGGGCAGCCTCCTCTTTCTAATGTCAATGTCCTTCCTGTCACCTGTTCATGGTCTTGCTGCCTCCAGCTGCTACTCCCACTTCTGTTCACTCACCCCAAAGCCCAGCTCTATCCCCTACCACCCCGCCAAGCACATTTCTTCTGGTCCTCAGCATTCCTTTAAAATCTCATCTTAACTGGATCCTTGTATCTTTTTGTTTTGATCCAGGTTGGCTCATTGCATATTTCCTTTGTGAAACCAAGAGGGACCCTTTCTTAGATATAACCTGCTTATACTGAGCAGTTAGTGATGGTGTATGGATAAAATATGAGTGGGCTGGCACACTAGAAAGACTTCATCACCAAGTGCCAAATGGAGGCTGGTGGGGGAGGGGGTGGGGTCCACTCTGCCGGTCACACTGCCGGGCTATACGACGGGCATCACTAACCAGCTGTAAGACCTCAATCTCTTTGCACCCGCATCAAAAACAAGCAGAGATTATGCTAGATGAGTAACTGATCACTCATTTACCTATTCAACACACATGTTCAGAGCACCTGCCAGGCAGAGACACTACAGTAGGCACCAGTGAAACATGAAGAAATAAAATAGTGGTGGGGTGCCTGGGTGGCTCAGTCAGTAAGCATGATCCTGGGGTCCTGGGATTGAGCCCCTCATCAGGCTTCCTGCTCAGTGGGGAGCCTGCTTCTCCCTCTGCACCTGCCCCTGCTTGCGTTCCCCCTCTCTTTCTCTGACAAATAAATAAAATATTTTTAAAAATGATGAAAATATAAAATAAAGGAGAGGTGCTCTTCAGTAGCTAACAAGCAAGCAGGAATATTAGCAAAAACGTTCTCAGCTATCACACCCTCCGATTCTAAGAGGTATTAGTATTCAACCCAGATCTTTGTTGTTTTATGCTTCCTGCTATCTTTGCAGTCTTCCAAACAGTCAAGTTTAGCTCTGGCAGTAAAAGGCACTATAAAAAAGAAGCTAGCCAATTAGAAATCAGGATAAATATGGCATCAGCATAAAAGACATCTTTTTTAAAGTTTTCTCCTGCTCACTGCCACATTTTTGCCTATGAGGTTGATAATGATAGTTAGGACAAAAGTATTTTTTTCTAGAAGAAAAAAAAATCTACTTTGTATTATTTACTAATAAAATGTTTTTGTCATTCAGGACTAAGATTGGTATGGACTGAATTATGGAATGAAAACCACAGAAATTTAACCAACCAGCTTTTCCTTAGACAGTTGTACAGCCTTATTCTGACTCTAGCTACATAGTTCTTTTTCAGTGTGCTTTAACATAGCTTAAGATAGGAAAGCTCTAAAGGCACTTTAATACAGCTTAAAATTAAAAAATCACAATTTACAATAATTTCATGCAGCATTTAAACTCAATTGCCATCATTCCCATGAGTATTATAAAGTAATACCCTTTTTGGTGAAGTCCAAGGAAACAGCTAAAATATTACATGGAGTGGAACAGAGCTACCACATTGGCTTAAATGACTGATAAGAATATGTTTACTTCTCATACGAACGAGAATGCTTCATCATAAGCATTTCGCTTTTATACTCTCGGCTCTACATATTTACCCATTTTGATCTTCATGCTGTCCCTTATCAATTTAACAGAAAAGCCTAGAACTAACTGAATCATTAAAGAGAACTCTTTTATTCCCTTCGCTGTACATGGATTTGCTTTGAAACTCACCTTGAAAAGAGCATAGAGTTCTTCCAGCTCATCAATGGTAAAGGAAGTTTCCGTCACAATTGTTCGGACCTATAAGAAGGTAGACACAATGAATCACACAATTTCAAAGATATTATATTGGAAAAGTCCTGATTTTCTTCTTTTAAACCATCTCAGTCTGTCCAGCAGGAGTTTATGGAGCGAGAAGGGCACCTGCTGTTTTTCAAAGGACTTACCACATTCCGTTTCGTAGTATCCTCCAGCGTCTGGATCACCTTCAGTCTCTGTTTGAATCTCATCTGCTCAATCAAATCTGCCCGGATGGTTCCAAATTTCTGGAAAGGAGCAATAGTGGTGTTTCTGAGAAATCTGCCAAAGTACATAGTATCATATCTGGAAGATTTATGGAGACACAATCCAGATACCGAGAAGATATTTCTTGTGAAAGGACAGACATCCTAGACCATACCTTCATTTATTTTAAAAACAATTTATTTAAAAAACAATTTAGCAACCAAAGTAAATGACAGGAAATTCTCATGCTTCTTAACTGAAATAAATACACGTCAAAGTCAAATGGGTCTTGCTCAAATCGACAGCACTTAATAGGGAAGAAAAGGTTAAATAAGCCTACAAGGGCCATTTATGTAAGAAAAAAATGCTCCAAAGAAAGAATTTTCTTGAGAAGAACAAAGGAAGAATCTGAGGCTTGCTATTAGCCTGGGAGGTCAGAAGAAATGTTTGTGTGAGGCTCCCTATTCCTGTTCTCCAACTCAGTAGCATTTATCCTCATTCAGAAACAAACATTACCTCTGGACGGCAGACACTGTGGGCTAGCTACCTTTCCAAACCCCAAAATGCCTCCTATGACCTGAATGTTTGTTGAATAAAACTTCAAAAGCCAAATGAGCCTTTTAATCTGAAGACTGAGAAAGAATATACAAAGTTTTCTATCTGCTATTGGTGCAAAAGAAAAACAAAGAAGTTCTGCTTAAAGCATGAAGCATGATCCATGGAAACAATGGCTGCCATGGTTCAACACACTGGAAGGATAAAGAAAAAGTTGAAAGATAATATCAAGTGTTGACAAGGTTACAACCAAAGCCCTCATATGTTGCCGCTCAGAGTATCAGTTGGTACAACCATTTGGGAAATCTGTCTGCAGTATCTACTAAATCTGAGTAGACAGATATACCTAAGACACACCAATTCCTAAGTACCTCCCCGCAAAAGTATGTATGTTTTTACCAAAGACATATGCCAGCATATTCACAATGCCACTGTTAGCCAAAAGCAAGTGAGTACTAAAATGCTTGTTAACAGCAGAGCAGATAAATAAACTGTGGCATTATCACACAATAGATTACTACACAGCAATGAAAATGAGCCATTCGGATAAACCTCAATCATAATGTTAAGCAAAATAAACCAGAACCCAAAGAGCTCATTCAACCTAAGTGGAATTATACATTTGTGAAGGATGTTCAAACGCAAACACAATTAGCCTACGGTATTAAAAGTCAGGAGAATTACTGACTTTGGATGAATGGACGGTGACAGGAAGAGGACACAAAGGGCATTTCTAGGATGCTCAGAATGATCTGGGTAACAGTTACAGGGCTATGTTAAACAGAGGGTTTAACACATGCCTATGGACATCCATACCACAGAATGCTACCCAAGAAATAGGATTTAAAAAAAAAACAACACAGGTATTTTATACAAAATAACTAGGATGACCCTCACAGAAATTATAATGAAGAAAAAAGACCTCTCAAAAGACTGCATATCATATATTTTGTTTATGTAATAATCATGAAATAACATTATTACAGAGAGACAGAAGAGATTAATGTGTGCCAGGATTAGCAATAGGGTGAGGGAAGGGTGGATGCGGCTATAAAGGGTAATATGAGAGAGTCTTGTGGTGATGGTACACTTGAGTAGACTTGAGTATCCTGATTATTGTGGTTTTTTTTTTTTAATTATTGTGGTTGTTAAGCAAGGCTATGCACATGACAAAACTGCATAGAGCTACACACACACACACACACACACATACACAGATGCATATGTAACTGGTGAGATCTGAATAAGGTTGCTTGGGTTGTTAGCACTGGGGCGGGGGGAGGTAGGGGCTGGGGGAAAAGTGCTCATGACTTCTTTGTACAATTCTTTGTTACCTCCCTTGAATCTATAATTATTTCTAAGTGAAAGAGTGGCTTTGAAGTTATGGTGTAACATTTTAGGGCAGAACATGATGGATCAATCTGAAAAGTGAGCGATAATCAGGGAGTTGAGAAATTACCGTTGAGTTTAAGGATACATCAGTAGAGAGAGCGCTGCATTTTTGAAATTATGAAATGAGGGCTGGCGTTATCTAGCCATGGCAATTGTGAGACAGACCTACTGGTTGTCACACAGACTGGCAGTTGTCTCCCCAATCTGTTCTCCCTTCATGTATATAGTTCAAAATTTCGGTGACTACCCAGATGTTCAGCGAGAGACTATGTCGCAGCTTCCCCTGTGGCTTGTGGTCAGGTGACTAGATCCTGGCTAATAGGATATGAGTAGAAACTTCATAGACAAGGGCCCATGAAAGGAGCAGAGCACACCCACCCCAACTCCTTCCTGTGGGGATAAGACATTTCTTAAGAGTGAATAAGAAAAAGCCTGGGTCCCTGATACCACTGAGCTGCACACTAGCCCTGAGCCACTTATGGGAATGAAAGTGAGAGACAAACAATTTTCTATACTGTTTAACTCTATTTTGGACTTGGTTGTTACAACTGCCTCGTCTGCATTCCAAGTAATACAAGATCTAACACTTACAAGCTGCTTCTTAGAGTGCCTGGCAAAGTTCATGGTTCTGTCTTAATTCCACTTAATCCCATCCTCCAGGTTCTCCTCATTCCTCACTGGCTACTTCTTCTGCCTCCTTCCCCACTCTACTTCCCCATCTCTAAACCCTGGGGAGCTCCAGGATTTTGTCTTTAGACCTCTTCTATCAGCACCTACTCCCTGGGGACTCCCGTCTCTGCTGACCCCCTCTCCTGTCACCACGCTAGTCTAAGCCTCTCTTGCTCTTACCATAGCCTCCGAATTGAGCTTGTTCCCTCGAAGTCTTATACCTTTCTATTTCTTCCAGAAGTAAGAGTGTTCTGTCTAAAACCTGTGTCCGATGACACTATTTTGCTGAAAACACCAGGTGCTTTACAGCAGGTCAGATTCCAAGTCTTCACCAAGGCTGACAAGCCCCACACGCTCTCCCTGCTTCAGCAGCGACCTCTCCGGTCACCTGCCACCAGCCCTTTGCTCCTTCCTCCAGGCACAGCGGCTCCTGCTGCTCCGCAAACGTGTCATGCAGGCTCCCTTGCCAGCCGGGGCCTGGGGACTGTCTGACCCCTCGACCCGGCATGTGCAATCCATGGGCTTGCTTCCCCACATCATTCGGATCCTGGTTAAATGTCACTTCTCCAGAACAAACCTTCAGAGAAACAGCACGTCTACCTTTTACTCTGCTGTGCTCCTCCTTCAACTTATCATTTGACCTTATGTTTGGTTTTTACTTCTTATACCTATACCGCGCTCCCCCCCGACCCCTGCTCACTAAATGAGAGCAGACGCTGTGTCCCCTAGAGCGGAGGACAGGGCTGATTTAGTAAGTGTTGGACAAATAGTCGCTGAATACATTGAATCCCCATCATAATACCAGGAAAAAAGAGCTTTCCTTCTCCCATCTCAGAGACAAGCAAGCACAAGTTTAACAGAAACTATTAACTTGCCTGTCTACAGAGCTGGTAAAGTGTTCACTGAAACGTACATGCTAATGACAGAGAGCTGGGGTTACTTCAAACGGGGCCCTAGTACGCCTATGATTAACAACGAGAAAACATAGTTGTGAGACAAATTGAGTTGTAACTCAATTTTATTATACCTACAACTAGCAGGACCATTATAGGCCATGTCATGGGCTCCTTACCATAACCTTGTGAGTTGGTACCATCATTTCCATTTTACAGATGGGAAAACCAAGGTTCACACAGGTTAAATAAGTGACCCAGAGTGCCATAGGGGCTGAGCCACAAGTGTGAGGCCCAGACACCAGGTCCATAACCCCACCACCTACCATTCTCTCCGACGGTAAGTTCTTCCCTGTCTCTGTGTAGATCACAACATAGATTTTTGGAGCTATACAAGATCTGATTCAGATTCATGTTCTTTGACTAATTAGTTGTTGTGACTCTGCACAATCCAGTTGGGTCCTTTGAACCTCAGCATGTTACTCTATAAAATGAGATCCCAAAACTGTCCTGTACAACAGCTGTTAGAGACAGATGTATTAAGTACCAATATAGATGTATTAAAGTACCAATCAATATAGGGACACCTGGGTGGCTCAGATGGTTAAGCATCTACCTTCAGCTCAGGTTGTGATCTCAGGGTTCTGGGATTGAGTCCCGCATTGGGTTCCCTGCTCAGCGGGGAGTCTGCTTCTCCCTCTCCCTCTGCCCCACCCTCTGCTCATGCTCTCACTCTCTTATAAATAATAGATAAATACATAAATAAAATCTTTAAAAATAAAATAAAAAATAAATTTAAAAAATAAAGTACCATTAATAGTAACTAATGTTAAACACTGATTGATAGGGGCGCCTGAGTGGCTCGGTGGTTTAGGCCTCTGCCTTCAGCTCGGGTCATGATCTCAGGGTCCTGGGATCGAGCCCCACATCGGGCTCTCTGCTCAGCGGGGAGCCTGCTTCCCCCTCTCTCTCTGCCTGCCTTCTGCCTACTTGTGATCTCTCTCTATCAAATAAATAAATTAATAAAAATCTTAAAAAAAAAAACTAAACAAAACACTGACTTGATAATCTTTGCAGACTGCTTGAGAAAGAATTATTTCCTCCCAAGCCGACCTTCAAAGAGCCCTATATATGTATATTTAATTAACTAGATCTAGTTGTTCCTCAACTAGAAATGGATCCCGCTGTTTGGTAGGCAGGACCCTCTCTCTGGGACTGGCCGCAGACGGAACACAAAGGAAATAAAAGGACTCTTCCATCTGAAGCAAACAGCCCCAACCTAAAAGGAAACCACGGACTCCAAGTTCCTGACTGGCTATTTCTGGAGGGTGTCTCAAGGAAAGCAGCAATGAGAATGACTGGGTCCCTCTCTCTTCCCTCCTCCCCCTTTTCTCTCCCACCTTTTGCAGGGGCTCTGACAGAATGAAATGCGAAAGACAGGGCAAACAAAAGGTGGCTCGGTAGATCCTGGAGCCAACATTCCCCATTACCCGAAACAAGGGCCCGGGTGTAATAATCTCTCCCAGACGGGGCACGTTTCAGTTCCGTGAAAAGAACTAATTGACTAACGTAACGATCCTTTTCTAACAGATAGAATTTAGAGATGAGGGTGAAGGAGCCTAAAATTATTTTATTTTTTCTAAAAATCTACTCTTCTTTAGACACTAAACAAAATAATCCGTCTCATGTACATCTCTTCTCCCACTCAATTTTTATCCAAATATTTCTGTAGCCTGTTTCTACCCTTCCAATCGAATTTCTAACGTCTTCATGAGCTGAGAGGCATCTTTAATGCAAGCAGAGCTTCCTCTTTTTGCCGCGCTGCCCCACTCCCCCAGGGTTGCCTAGACCGGCTAACGGCTAGGCATTTGGCCATTTATCATTTCATTCCACTTCACCCCTCCTGTATGCACACATTCCCATTCTCGCTGCATAGACTTGGGACAAGGAGCAAGTGGCTCAGATAAAGGAATGATGTGGGGACCGGTTTGTCTCAAGTTCCCAGTTCACGTTCTCTGGTGTTTCCCGGCCCCACCATGGTTCCTGAGCAGACAAGAGCTCCCTTCACCTTCCCTGTGACTTCCTTCCTCCTGGGCAGCCTCCCTGTGACTTCCTTCATCCCTCCAAGCATTCCCTTGCATTGCTGGGGGGACAGGGATGATGGAGAACAGAGACAGATTTGAGAAAGAGACCACAAGGTCCAGTCTCCACCCACTCCACCAACAAAGGCTCCTCCTCCTTTCTCTTTCTTTCCTTTTTTTTTTTTTTTTTTTTAAAGATCGTATTTATTTATTTGTCAGAGAGAGACGGGGGAGAGAGAGAGAGAGAGATCACTAGTAGGCAGAGAGGCAGGCAAAGAGAGAGGGGGAAGCAGGCTCCCTGCCGAGCATGAAGCCCAATGTAGGACTCGATCCCAGGACGCTGGGATCATGACCTGAGCCGAAGGCAGAGGCTTAACCTGCTGAGCCACCCAGGCATCCAGGCTCCACCTTTCTAAATCCTCCAGAGAGGGCTAGAAATATTCAAATGCTGCAGCCTAAAACCAAACCAAACCAAAACAACCCAAAAAACCCCACGAAAAACAAACAACAAAACAAACAAACACAAAACTTAGTTCAGGCCGTAAGTCCACGGAAGGATCTGAACAAATCTGCCTACCATAGGGAAATTTATGGAAACAAAAAGGTAGCATCATTTCCAAAACAGCTTTTGTTTTTATGTAAGAGTATTTCATTGAAACTATGCTCAAAAGTGCCTCTTCGATGTTTCTTAATTTATGGGTACTTATTTTCCTGGGATTAGCCAAGGACTGAACCCCATTCACACCTGAGGGTCCTTTCTTTGGTCCGAAATCTCCAAACGTCTAGGTGAGTGAGGCTTTGCTTTGGAAGAGTGGGTTGGAGGTGAGAGGAGGAACAGATGGGATATGAGCCTCTGGGCTTAGAAAAAAACAGCGTGAAATTGTGGGAGGCTGGGACCAAGGGATGGGTGATAGATTCTCAAACAGCTGAAGGAGTACTTGCCCCAAACCGCCCCCTGCCGTCTTCTGGGGTGGTGGCATCTGTCTGTCCCGTGCATGTGTGTATTGGGTGGGGCGGTGGTGTTCAGGTGGAGGAAAGAGAAGGATGAGGAGGAAGACGAGGAATCAGGATACGAATTCAGTGTGAACACTTTGCCTGTTGGATCGCATGTTTGCTGAATGGGTTGCCTCTCCAGAGTTCTCTGACCTTTAAAGAACTCTCAACTCGGGACAGTATTCGTATCCACGCAACACCTTCATAACGCCTTGTCAGAAAGCAGGGCCTTATTTTACAACCAAATCTGTGCTCCTCAAGGTACTAACTCTCTTGAGATCTCTGCCTAGCAGAAAGGCTTAGAAAAGCCATGGTCATACGAGAAAAAGTTTGTAGAAAAAAACACTTTGGTCAGGTTCATTGTAAAATAGCTCAGGTGAACTGATTAATTATCAGCTAGCTTGAGCCTGCTAGTTAAAACAGAAGAGGTGACGAGAGCAGTAGAGACAAACAGAACTGGGATCTGAATCTCAGCTCAACATACCGGGAAACCTTGGACAAGCTACTTAATCTGAGTTCTATCATCTGCAAAATGGGCAGAAAAATAAAACCTGACTCTCAGTCTTGTGATCATCAATTCTGATAGGGCATGGAAAAGTCAAAGCACAATGCCCTTTATCAATATATATTTACCTAGCATGAATGAACAAATGAATGGATTTAATTTTCAAAAGATTTTATTTATTTGTCTGACAGAGAAGGAGAGAACACAAGCAGGGACAGTGGCAAGCAGAGAGACAAGCTGGTTCCATGCTGAGCAGGGAGCCTAATGGCAGGGCTCGATCCCAGAACCCTGAGATCATGACCTGAGCTGAAGGCAGATGCTTAACCGACTGAGCCACCCAGGTGTCCCAAATTTATTTTAAAAGTTGTAGAAGGTATAAAGAAGCAGCCAGTAGGCTAGAGAGACCATGGCATGTTTGGCAAAGAGAGTATTTTGAAAATTAGGACAATTCAAATAAAATCATGACCTCTGAGTTCTCTTGAGAAATCAGAGGTTCCGGCAACCATGGCTCCTCATCTCCAGGGGCAGGGAGACTGCCCCACCGCCAAGCAGGCCTTCACCACCTAGCACCCTAAGGCCACTTTTCCCCACTCCTTCACCTGCTGCCCACTTGGGAGTCTGCCCACATGCACAGTTATGGGACCTTGCCACCTGCTCTAGAGCATCTTCTTTAAAAAATACACCATTGGGGGCGCCTGGGTGGCTCAGTGGTTTAAGCCTCTGCCTTCAGCTCGGGTCATGATCTCAGGGTCCTGGGATCGAGCCCCACATCGGGCTCTCTGCTCAGCGGGGAGCCTGCTTCCCCCCCTCTCTCTGCCTGCCTCTCTGCCTACTTGTGATCTCTCTCTATCAAATAAATAAATAAAAATCTTAAAAAAAAAATACACCATTGGAGGGCACCTGTGTGGCTCAGTTGGTTAAGCAACTGCCTTTGGCTCGGGTCACGGCCCCAGAGTCCCGGGATCAAGTCGCGCATCGGGCTCCCAGCTTCGTGGGGAGTCTGCTTCTCCCTCTGACCTTCTCGCCTCTCATGCTCTCTCTCACTGTCTCTCTCTCAAATAAATAAACAAATCTTAAAAAAAAAAAATACACCACTGGGGCGCCTAGTGGCTCAGTCCATTAAGTGTCTGACTCTTGATTTCGGCTCAGGTCGTGATCTCAGGGTCATGAGAGGGAGCCCCTCGTCAGGCTCTGCACTGGGCATGGAGTCTGCTTAAGATTCTCTCTCTCCCTTTACCCCAAACTCCCTCTCCCTCTCTAAAAAACAAAACCAAACCCCCAAATCCACAAGTCTGTTAACACGAACTTTGGCTTCTATAAAGGAGACAGCTTCTGACAGCTGGTATTATAGCAAGGCTACAATTTCATGGTCAGATAGGGATGCAAGTCTCACATTCCACAGAAGTTTCATGAAAACTGAAGAGACTCAGCTTCCTTATCAGCAAAAGAGGGAAAATTATTCCTACCTCTTTGGGTTGGGTAAGGAGTCTGTGAGTTACACAGGCAAAACAACTATTATAATGGTCGCTGTTATTACTCCTAGGAATGTTAGCAAAAGCCAGAGAAAAAGGGCATGTAGATATAGATCAGGCAAAATATACTAATGTAATAGCTTAGGTTCCATTAACAACTGGTATTAACTAATTTAGCTACATTTCTTTTTATTGAGGGATGAATAGCCTTTTAAAAATTAAACTTGGGGGACGCCTGGGTGGCTCAGTTGGTTGGACGACTGCCTTCGGCTCAGGTCATGATCCCGGAGTCCCGGGATCGAGTCCCACATCAGGCTCCCAGCTCCATGGGGAGTCTGCTTCACTCTCTGACCTTCTCCTTGCTCATGCTCTCTCTCACTGTCTATCTCTCAAATAAATAAATAAAATATTTAAAAAAAAAAAAATTAAACTTGGGCGGCACCTGGGTGGCTGAGTTGGTTAAGCTCTGCCTTCGGCTCAGGTCAGGATCCCATGGGGCTCCCTGCTCAGCGGGGAGCCTACTTCTCCCGTTCCCTCTGCCTGCCTCTCTGCCTACTTGTGATCTCTGTCAAATAAATAAATAAAAATCTTTTTTTTAAAAAAAGAATTAAACTTGGAGGAAAAAAAAAGAATTAAACTTGGAAGTCAAAGCCAGGCATTAGCAATAAAGGCCCCAAATCCTTCCTGTTAGAGATACATAAAGAAGGGTTTACAAGTAAAATAGTATACTGTCTAGAGTTTGCTTGAAAACACTCCAGGAAAAAAAAAAAGTGACTTAGGTGAGAGAGGTCAGAAAAATGTTGATAACTGTTAGACTGTGTGATGAGTTATAGAAATACATCGGGTTAACCTTGGGATTTCTACTGTGCTGGAAAACCTCTATACATTAAAGATCAAGAAAGAAAAAATATTCACACCAGGTGTTGATAATGTATGCTCAGGGCCTGGGATAAGATAAGCACTTTTAACATCCTAAATGTTTTTTCAACAAATGGATAGACAAACAGTGTTTCTTGTATCTCCCGGGTTTTCCCCTGCTGACATAATTATAATACCTTCTTTGCTAGCCTATTCCTTCAGGTCTCCCCAGTCCAATTTATTGCACGGGGAGCAGAACCAATGTCCTTGAAGAAAAACTCCTTAGCTTCCAAGGGGCTGTTCAGTGCTTTGCAAATCAATCAGTGGTTTCAAGACTCCCCACTTGCCAGCCTCTCCTGGACTAACTGACCTCATGTCCATATGTACCCTTACAATTCCATATCTGTTCTATCCAGACAAATCCCATGGGCTCTAGCTTTAGAGAGCCACTTCCCAGCTGTGTGGTCTGGAAAAACTAACTCAATGTCTCTCAACTTCCATTTTCTTTTTTTTTTTTTCAAAGATTTTATTTATTTGACAGCGAGAGATCACAAGTAGGCAGAGAGAGAGGAGGAAGCAAGCTCCCTGCTGAGCAGAGAGCCCGATGCGGGACTTGATCCCAGGACCTGGAGATCATGACCTGAGCCGAAGGCAGCGGCTTAACCCACTGAGCCACCCAGGCGCCCTCAACTTCCATCTCCACCTTAAAAATGGGTTACTATTGGGGCGCCTGGGTGGCTCAGTGGGTTAAGCCTCTCCCTTCGGCTCAGGTCATGATCTTAGGGTCCTGGGATCAAGCCCCACATCGGGCTCTCTGCTCAGCAGGGAACCTGTTTCCCCCTCTCTGCCTGCCTCTCTGCCTACTTGTGATCTCTCTCTCTCTGTCACATAAATAAATTTTTAAATTCTTCAATTTAAGAAAAAAAAATGGGTTACTCTTTACTTGGTGGGGCTATCTGGGAAGCACCCAGCACCCTGCCCAAGGTAGGCTTTCAGTGAGAGGTAACTTTTGTGGTTATCATTAATAAGCCCAACACACTATTTGGGACTTCCATAAGTGCCTGTCTGGCACAAACACCTCCTTGTGTTTTATTAGCCACATCCTTTCCCTGCTTTTCTCAGATTCGACCCACTGGGTTGGGTTGTTTGGAACATGAAGAAATTCCATGGTGGTCGTGTGTCTGCTGTAAGGTTATTCATGTGCCCCTGTGCCTGTGAGGAGGGTCACCTTGATCTATGGGTCAACCCCGAAGGCAGGGCGTTGTGTCACATTCTGTATAACTCTGATGACTGCAGAGCCTCACACACGGGACCCACAAAGGAAAACACTACCTTTCAAACTGTCTGTACAATTCCTTCCAGTAGGGTCTTGGGAGAACTTAAAATGAGCAAGAATTTCTCCATGAAGCATTTATGAATAAAGTTATCTCATTGGGAGAAACCTGATCCATACCTAACCAACCTCCAGCCACCGGGGGGAGTCCTTGACGAGACCTCAAAGCTGAAAGTACTTTCAGTGTTTTTCCTACTTTTCTGTCTTCCTAGCTGAGTATCCTGAAGCACGGGCATAAATGTACCATGTGCCTCAGAGGACTGGCGTCGTGCCTCAGTTCAAACCAGGTTATCAACAGCTTCTGCGACGAGTGGCCCCATTCTGCATGTAGGGCAGGGATTCTCAACCCTCACCGGGTACTGGGACCATCTGGGGAACTTCCAAAAAAGACTTATTTCTTAGGCCTCATGCCAAATATATGGATTTAATAGGTCTGGAAAGGAACCTGGGAATTCACTTGACTTTGAAAAAAAATGTAAGTGATTTTAATGCACAGGCGAGACTGAGAACCACCAATCTAATGGTTAGGAGGGAAAAGAGAGATAAGCAAGGGTTTGTCTCTTTAGGATGAACTGTAAGACACTGGGGAGCCATGAGAGACCTATGAGCAGTGCGGTGATGCGAAGTAGAGAAAAAAAAAACAGTCATTGTGCATTCAAAGACCAGGTAATACAGGTGTTGGTATAAATAAAAGGCGTTTATCCAGGCAAAGGAAGGAAACTGCTGCTGTATCCTGTGACAGGATGTTTGGCAACCAAAGGGCCACCATTAGGGATCCGGAGAGGATGTAAGTGAAAACCAACCCTTGGTCTTGCCTCCATTCTCTTCTCTTTCCCTTAAAATTGGCTCAATTGCTGACCTCAGCATGTTGTTGGCGTTATCAGCTGTCAAGAATAAAGCTGAGTTTCCACATACTAAGATTTATGACTTTGGTCCAGAAATCTCTTAACAATATAGAAAAACAATCCGCTGCTATGATAATAACCATTGCATTTAATCACATGGGCTCTTTTTCTGGAAAAATAATCATCCACAATTTCCAACATGGTGTTACCAAAAGTGCTGAGGCAATAATGTTTCTTTATTGTATTATGATAATAACCAGTTCTGGAGAGACTAAAGTGAAATAGCCATCCTTAATCTCCACTGGTGGAAATACAAATTGGAATAATCTTTATAGAAATTGGACAGTGTATGCTAGGAGCTTGGAAATAATTCATACTTTTTGATCTACTGCTACAGATCTATTCCTTAGAATGGACTTTAAGAAAATAATCAGAGATGTGATATTAGCAAACAAGTTTATCACAGAATACAGAATATGTTCAAAATATAACATATATATATAATCATACCATATAAGTTTGCCATAAAATACTGAAAATTTGGAAGTAATCAAAATAAATGTCCAACAAAAGTTAACAGTTAAATAAATTTTGGTACTTCATTAAAACAGAATATTATTAATCTACTAAAATTATGGCTTTATAACCAAAGGAAAGAGCCCAGATGTCCATCAACAGATGAATGAGTAAAGAAGATGTGGTTTATACATACATATATACCATGGAATACTACTCAGCCATCAAAAAACGAAATCTTGCTATTTGCAACAACACAGATAGGACTAGAGAGTATTATGCTAAGTGAAATAAAGTCAGTCAGAGAAAGACAATTATCATACGATCTCACTGATATGCACAATTTAAGAAACAAGGCAGAGGATCACAGGGGAAGAGAGGGAAAAAAATGAAACAAGAAGAAACCAGAGAGGAAGACAAGTCATAAGAGACTCTTAATCACAGGAAATGAACTGAGGGTTGCTGGAGGGAAAGGGGGTGAATGTATGGGGTAACTGGGTGACAGACACCGGGGAGGGCACGTGATGTAATGAGCACGGGGTATTATGTAAGACTGATGAATCACCAAACTCTGCCTCTGAAACCAATAATACTATATTTAATTGAATTTAAAATTTTTAAAAATTATGGCTTTAATTAATATTTAATATATTAGAGAGTGTTCACGGTATGTTTTAAGTGAAAAATAGGATGTTTCACAGCAGTTTTTAGTAGAGGCTTATTTTTTTCAGTGTATTTTGCAAATACAGGAACATACTTGAGGAAAATATGATATAGTTTATAGAATGAAGTTTATTCTTCCCCATTTTTCCACAGTTTCTACATTTTTAAAAATAAACATGCATTACTTTTAGGATTCTAAAAGATATAAAAGATATGTTTTGTTTTTAATATGTATTGAGTGTCCATGAAAATTTTTAAAAAAATAATAAATGATCAGTCTTGCCCCTTTTATGAGCAAAAGGACATACATTTCTGAAAAGATCTCTGAATCTATACCAATATTTTCAAAAGCAACAAATTTTTTATTCTCTTTAAGAGAGGCTTTTTCTGACCTCAGCTTGTCCCTCACTCTTTCTCACTTAATGCAGGCTGTTCTTGGTTGGAATGCTGACAGTTGTCCTACAGCTCCAAAACACCTGTGAGGGCCAAGTGTGCTCAGGAGAAGAGTCACACTCTTTCTTACTGATCATTTCTATAAACGTTTTCCGAGCCAAGGATCAGGAAATAAAGAAACGATTAGGTATTATGGACACTTGAATCCTTGGGGCTCCATAGCACCAAATGCCACAGGGCACATAACACTGCCTCCTTTGCCCCTAGAAGCTCATTAGTTCTGAGAATCAGGACTAGATCCAGGGTCATTGTGAACCAGAAGACCTCCTCCCCCACAGAGGCCAAGCAATTTTAGAGAAGTACGAGGACTCTTGTTCTTCTCTAGGATGGTACAGACTATTCCATGTGTCTTGGACTCAAGAGAATTGGCTTGTTTTCTTCAGAGAAGACCTACGTACTTGGCATGAGAACAGGAAGTGAACTTATGTGCACAGGTCAACCTCGCCATGCCTGCTCTCCACAGCTTTTCCGCAGTATGCCCAGAGATGAATCTGAGCTGCTGCTTGGTCCGGCTTCAGGGTGGGCAGGGCAGAGGACCAGGTCAGAGCTTGTCATGCCACCTGCTCTATGGCCTGAGACCCAGCTGGAGTCCTAGGCTCCCATTCAGTTCCCATCTCTGGAGCTCAAAGCTGTCAGCTGGAAGACAGCTGTTCGCTTTGGCAATTAGCTCTCCGAAGGTGAAAGGAAGCAGGTAATATCCATAGTTAGCGATGGAAGTGGGTGCCACACATCCAACAGAGTCCCACCCAGTACCCTCAGAGCACTGTGACACTCAGGCAGGAAACGAAACCCACCTCGTAAGATGTTCTGATGAGTCTGAAGATGTCTACCTCAGGGTAGGGCTCCACGTCATCACTGAGCAGGGAGTGGAGGTGAGGAATGGGAGGCAGCGTGCTGTCTTTGTTGGTCACACTGTCTAAATACCTGAACAAAGAAATGAATCAGAAGTCATCAGAGGCTAATTTGGAATTCTCCCATTACACTTCTCTAGCCGTGTTCTACAAACTCAGCATTTTAGAAAAGACTAGACTTTCCTTAAGAACAGAATGAAATTCTTCTGGAGTCACACTGCATGAAAATAAATCCTCAGCCACAGACAAAAGTGGGTGTTCTGATTTTCATTAAGCCCACTAAGACTCAGGAAACCAAGGAGAAAGACAGAAGGCGAATTCCAAGAAAAAACCAGAGCTGGTTTTCAAAGCGAGGTTCAGGGGACACCTCAGTGGCTCAGTTGGTTTAGCACCTGACTTGTGATTTTGGCTCAGGTCATGATCTCAGGGTCATGAGATCAAGCCCTGAGGCTCCACATGGAGTCTGCCTGTCCCTCTCCCTCTGCTCCTCCCCTTGCTTGCGTGAGCTCTCTCTCTCAAATAAATAAAATCTTTAAAAACAGTAACAACAGCGAAGTGAGGCTTTGTCCATTACCTTCCCAAAACGGTCATGGCCTCCCCGTCGTCCTTGCAACTCAACAGCTTGTCCACGTTCGCATCCAGCACAGCCAGGGCCAACTGGAATATCACCTTGATTCCTTCATAGAAGAAACAGTCCACGACCACAACTGCACTCTCAAAGGGCATCACGCTGAGAAAGAGCGTGAGGAACCAAGACAGGGAGATGGTAGAGATCACGCCCAGGTCCTGCATGCAGTCGTACAGCTGGGGGACATAGTCTCGTGCCAGTTCCTCGAAGACACCCTGGTCCACCAATGCGCCTGCAGCAGGGGCGGGCACAAAAGGCCACAGGTGAACCCACCACACCTTCTTACTGAGGGACCCCACCAATCGGCCTGGTTAAGACAGTCGAGCTCCCAGCTGCCGCTGAGACAACTTGGCTCCTTTCTCCTAACAGTTTTGCTGCTACCCTGATACTAGTTACTATGTTACTAGACCAAGGTGTCAACACAGCGCGGTCAGCAGATTAGTTCTGGGTGCTTCTTCTCCTTCCGGAGTTTTCCTGCCCTTCTTCCCTACCACAAAAGGGCAATAACACAACCATAAGGGTTGTTGGAAAAGTCAGTTTAGAAAGATCTCATTGTTTGGTTAGGCATGAAGCATATAGGACTCCATTTCTCAGCAAATTTATTTAAAAAAATAAGTAGCTTTTCTGGATGCACTATCCCCACATATGAGTTTTGTGGGGTTTTTCTGTTTGTTTTTTTGTTTTGTTTTTTTAAATTCATGTTTTTAAAACTGAAAAGCATTCCAGCAGTGCCTGGCTGGCTTGGTTGGTAAAATATGAGACTGCTGATCTTGGGGCTTTAAGCTCGAGGCCCACATTGAATGTAGAGATTACTTAAAAAAGAAAAAAATTCTAAAAAAAAAAGCATTCCAGTTGTACATATACACTCATGATCAACTTACTGACATTTCTGGAGAATTTTCCCAGTGAATCATATTAGTGTGAAAAGGCTTAGAAATGAGCACAAGAGGAAAGCAAAAAGCATACACTTTACTACTAGCAATAAAAAGCTTGTCCTGCTGAAATGGAATGTCTAACACTCAAGAGGATTATAAGGAGTAAGAGTGATACTTTGTTTAAATGCTTACAGTCATGGTTTGCCTTGCAATGAAATCAGTTCTGAAAAATACTGCAGGAACTTAGTTTGGGGTACATTTTTACATGCTTTTTTTTTTTTTTTTTTTTTTGCATACTTCTGCTGTCCGCAGGTTCCATCCACTTCATGAAAACATTTTTTGTCAAATCTGACGAGTTTGGTACAGTTCCCAATGCCACAGTGACACCTACACTGAGTGTTTTCTACAATAATTTCTCCAACGGTGATAACGTGTATATTCTCTTGAGCTCCATGGGGCTCCTTTATGTATAATCCATATGAATTCAAGCCCTCTCATTCCCATTTTGGGAAACTAGAGTAGTCTGAAACTCTTTTGGCTAAGGGTGACTGGAAACAGTGTTCTAGCCCATATCCTGGCTCTGGAAACATCTTCGCAATGAGACGCGGGTTATCATGTTAACCACCTCCCCACATACCGACAACTCTGGTGTTGTAGTAATCAGGAAGCATGCGCTCACACAGAGCCACCAGCAGCCAGAAAGCTTCCTCCTCTTTGGCATAAAGCAGCAGCACGGATGTGACAATATTCATGGCCTGAAGGCATGAAAAAGGGTGTCATCAAATAGATTTTAAATACATCAAACACAGGTTAACATAAGAAATTTTGTGAACCTAAAAAATTACTGAGTTCGTCTCACAGGGCCAGCAAACTTTTTCAGCAGAAGGCCAGGTAATTAACACCTAAAGGATCTGCAAGCTCCACAGGCAAATTCGTCTAAATTTTGTTTGGTTTTTATAATTTAGAGCCCCTTAAAAATGTACCAACCATTAGTCCTTAAGCCTGCAACTCTTGAGTCTTGATGAACACCAATACTTAACCAAAGACTGAGCCTCTACACACAGGCAAGCCCTCATTCAAAACCTTTGCCTGAAGGCTATCTGACCAAGCTTTTAACCTGCTACAATCTCAGTGCTTCTAACCCTTCATTCACAAGATAAACATTTCCTTTTTAATCTTCCATAATGGTTCCTATAACCCAGTACACATGGCCTGGAAGCCATGAGAACAATAAAACCTTTCAAATTTGTAGTCTTCACCCACTATTTTCATCTGGATAAGGATGGCAGAGATAAGTAACAGTGATTTAAATTCTAAAGTAACTCACTTTATTAAAAGATATGATCACCTAGCTCATAACCACTCAGGGCTCAATTACTTTAATAATCCTCTTAATTAAAAAGAGAAAGATCAAAAGATAAATATGATTTCTATAATTGCAGAGGCCAACTAACTCCTCGACTTCATTTTGATCTTTTACAAACCAGTAATTGTTCGTGGAACTTCTAAAGCATAAACACCAAAAAAAAAAAGGATTTTTGGTCTAACGGGCTTTTTCTTTCTTGTAAGTCATAATATTTTCCCAAGTGAAATCATTAATAAAATTCTGCTTGAGAATTAAACCTGCCAATTCTAGTACACAATCACGGTCACGGTTAGCTCCTTAGTCATTCAGTCAAGGTAAGTTTATAACAGGCTCTGGAGGAAGTACTGGGGGATAGGAAGGGGAGTAATACAGTGGTGAAAAGTGTCTCAGGACTTAAATGCTGATGTCAGAGAGACAGAATAAAGATGTAAAGGTTAATCAGTTGGGGATGTATTTAAGTTAAGTGCTATCAAAGAGATTAAATAAAGTGGTATACAAAGACCTGTACTGTGTGTGTGTGTGTGTGTGTGTGTGCGCAGAGGAATTAAGCATCCTTTAGCATTTATCTATCTGGCTATCTAGCTTTCCTTCTATTTTTGTGTTTAGCAGTCATTTAGTAAAAAATACATTTTTATAATATATTATAAATATACTATAATATATTTATATACTTATATTATACCATATATAACATATCTCATAATATATATCCATCTTTCTGGATTTGGAAGACGTCTGAGTTATTTGTCAACATAGCTGACAAATCGCTAGTTGTGATTTCACATTTTTTTTGAGTACAGTTGATTCAAGTCTCTACATTAGGCTACATTCATCACAAGCGTCCTGACAGCTACGCTGATACATGGCTATCACAGTATCAATGACTATATTCCTTACGCTGTATCTTCTATTCCCATCACTTACGGACTCCATTACTGAAGGCCTATATTTCCCACTAAAATATGGAACGCTTCCCATATTCGCATGTCATCCTTGCACAGGGGTCATGCTAATCTCTGTATCGTTGCAATTTTGGTACCCGTGCTGCTGAGGCGAGCACAGGCCTGCTTTAGCTTTTAGCTAGATGGTCCAAGAAGGCCTCTCTGAATATGTGGTCTTTAAGTCTAGAGGCACACGATCTTGGAGCTTCCCTAATTGTGGTGGATGTATTAGTACAAGAGATAATTTTAGCTGCTTTGGGGGCAACATTTTTTGAACACCGATGAAGCATTTATTTTAATGGGTATTAAAGTATAATCATAGCATATAAAAGTTACATTCTCTAGTATGCTCTTGCTTAGGAGGCAGGGCAAGAGCACTGTGGAACTCAGAATCCAGAATTACAGGCCAGGTGCTCAGGCACACTCTCTTTTTTACCTCAGGGAGGGAAGAGAGGCAGCTCGGAGAGTAATCAGAAGCACCTTGAAGGTCACCCAGAAATGAGGTGGTGGATTCGGAAAGGGCGTTCTTGTCTCCCAGCTCTTCCGCTCAATGCTAGGCTCTCAACCCAGGGAGATTTTGCTCCCCAGGGGCTATCTGGCAATGTTTAAAGGCAGTTTGGCTGTCCCAATTAGGGAGTTTGTGGAGAGAGGTTATTAAATGTGTTACTAAACAGGAATGTTATTAAACATCTTCCAAAGCATGGGACAACCCCAAACAAAAGAATTACCCAGACCACAAGGTCTCTAGTGCCAAGGTCAAGAAACATAGGTGCAGGGATGGTTCTGTTAGCCATTCCACTTACTGACTTGTTGGTTAACAAACAGTCCAAAAAAAAAAAAATCTAAACCACCTGTGTCATTTACCTGGCAATATCCTATGTTGGGATTTCGAAAAGCATAAGCTGTTAAGACTCTCCTTAGAGCAGCAATGCCCATTTCATTCTGGAAAGCTGGGTGTTCTGGAAGGGAGCGGTGTAAATCCCTCTCAATCTCCTCTGTGGCAAGATTATACTTCCCCATGGACTTCTCCACTAGGTCTTCGTAGTACCCGGGATGCGTGGCCTTCTCATTGATGGCACCTAGGAAATACCCAACAGATACAACATCCAAAGGGGCGGGCCTTGCCCTCGGTCACAAACAGAGCCAACCAAGTGAACCTCTTCGTGTTCCTCACCTCGCAAAGGACACCTGCGAGATAAAGACAGCCCGCGGATGAGGTGGGCTGTTGCAACCGCGGCCAGTTTGGTAAATTTAGCTGCCCTCCTTCAGCTCCACCAGAAGCCAAATTAGAGGTCCGCAAGCTAAACATCTGTGTTCCACAGAACTTCCACGGATGATCCGGGGGCTACTTTCGGGAAGAGGAGGAAGGAACGCCAGTAAACCAAAGCGTCCTCGTCTCAGCCAGAGCAGTTTTGCTGGTATTTTACTAGGGTTCTCCTTAAGATTTCCCTTGAAAAAGAAAAGTTCTGCCTCTCCAAACAAGTTTGAAAACCGAACGCAAAAGCGCGAGGTTTGAAGAGTTCAAACAGCCATACTGAGGAGTAGAGGAGGTATGCAAGGGTTTTAGAGCTGCAGGGGGTGGTGTGGGCATTCCTCACAGTGAGCATGTTACGGCTGGCAGTTCCTCAAGTGGAGAAATGGGCTGAGAATCACTGGTTTGAGATATCTGCATTTTAAGATTCTTAAAGACAGAAAACACTGTACAAAAATACCCAAATCTAAATAAATAGAACTTATATAATTATAAATATATAGACAGACAGAAATACACATGTAAAACACACACACATATGCATATTACACACACACACACACACACACACAATGACAAGATAAACTGATCTGTATTTCACAGATTAGAAACTAGAACCCCTGGGCTGGCCTGGACCGTGTCAATGACAGCCACCCAGAAGAGACAACCTTACCACTCACACTTACCCTGGAAAAGGCATTCGGGTTGACAGCAACTTAACACTGGCTTTTGCTTTGTTCTCAAGGGAGATGTGCAAAGATATCATGTCATCTGGCTGGCACTTTACTTCACTGGGTGCACTGAGCCTGGTCCTGGTATACCACAGGTATCCTGCCCCCAGTGAGCGGGGTGGAAATATGAGCTGTAGGCTGCCCCACCCCTGGCCTCACATCACCCATCACCGTTAAAGAAAATATACAGTCCAACTCTCTATGTGTCTCTGCAACAGTGCTGTGTACTATTATGTACTATTTTTTGGCTTTCACTTTGAGTTTCATTTTCATCCAAAATGGGGCTGCAAGTAACTTCTAATTTGAATGAGGATGAAAACAGAATTTTTCATTTACTGTATCAGTGATCTGAATGAGTCTGTCAAGGTGACTAGCTCACCAAACACAGGAAGATGGAAGACAGGACAGTAAGGCTCTTCTTGGGTTGGATTTGTAATCAGATATCATTTGACTCAAATTTGGATTTCTAGATGAGGAGCTAAGGCTCATCTACTTAAGGAAAATAAGCCAGGTAAATGAGGCTAGAACAAGCTAGTTTTATATGAAACAGATAAAGCCAATTATTTTTTAGGATTCTATCCCCCAACTGCTGAGACGTTAATACATCTCATCACAGGCAATTACCATTAATAGCTGTTTTTAAAAAGAGCTATGAGTTTGTTTGGTTGGTTTGTTTAAAAGGCTTTCCTGTAAGTGTGGCAACTATTCTTTTAATTTTGATGTCATGTTTAAAATAAAAGGTTTTGATAACAGCACTTGGGTTGGACCATCTTAGGTTCAAATAAAAATATTCACATATCTAAAATGATTACCTTTCAGGCCTCTAGTCAGTAAAGCAATTGACTTATAAAGATTGGTGACAAAACAAAAAAATTCCCTGGACGTTCATGACGGAACAGACCTGTGGGACACACTTGATGCTCTGGGCTGGGAGGCAGGCATGCTGGGGCTAGCCTGAAGAACCTACAGTCTGAAGCAGGACTCAAATGTCTGACCCCACAGAGCTCTGCGGGGGCTGTGCACCAGGGAAGGTGGCCACATTCTTCCCAACACTCCTTGACACACCCCACTCCGTCCTTCCTGGTGTCTCCAGCTTGGAGTGGAAATGTGGTCTAAGGCTCCAGTTCTCTTGCACATTCTGGCCTCTTTCACATCTCCAAGTGACAACCACCAAATTCAGGAGATGGCAAACACCAAGGATGAGGCTTTCTCATTGCTCCCTCTCCCTGCTTCAATGGGGGCTCTGACCACGTGGCACCCTTAAGCATTCTCAATGAGATATATTCTCATCATGTGTTCTCATCAATGGACACAGCCAGGAAAAGGCAAAACAAACAAACAAACCAAAAAAACCCAACAACAAACTCCTCAAATCACAGAGAAGTACATGCTTTCCCATAGGTTCTCTTTTCTTCTACGTAGCGTTAGTGAAGGGGTGGAAGAGGTTTTGCAGACTTGGGGGGTGATGGTGTCCTGGACAGTTGTATACGTGTTCTGTGTTTTCACTGAGGGACTGTAACACTTGGGGCAGGAAAGGCTATTTAGTGCTGAAGGGCAGCGCTGCATTTTCGAAAGAGCCCAGATGCATGACGGGAGGCAGAAGGGGAGCGCTGAGGTCCCGCCCACCCCAGGGTCAGGGCCCCCAGCCCAAGCCCGCTGTACCTGACAGCAGCAGCCAGAGCTCTCCCCGCATGCTCTCCGGTATACCCTTCAACACCAGCTCCCGCGTTTTTTCTGTGCGGTACATGCAGATCCCTTGCCCGTATTCAGCAAAGTGAATTTTCCAAGCTTGCTCCTTCAAAAACTCTTTGGCCTGGAAGGAATAAATGAAACATGACTACGTCATGACTACTTTGAGGATGGAAAGGGGAAGTTGGGCAGAAAGGCAGAGTATCTCCCCTACTGAATAGAGTCGTTATGTTCTGGACAGAACTCTGGGGAACAAAGAACTCAGATTTTCCACAGTCCTTCCTTCATTTGACACCTGAACCTAATTTGAAGGCTGGCGTTCTGCTTTGAAGCTTTCTGGCCCTGAATCAGAATTCCATTTACCTGAAATGGGTCAGCAGAACGCAAATTTATGGCTTTATGTAGTGAAAATGACTTGGTGTTTTTGAAATGTGCGCTGAGAAATTATGTACTTACTTGTTGGCTGACTTAAACAATAGTTAAAAACAAGACAAAAGCCCACATGGAGCCCTGCATCAGGCTCTCTGGTCAGCAGGGAGTCTGCTTCTCCCTCTCTACCTGCCTCTCCCCCAGCTCATGGTCTCTCTCAAATAAATAAACAAAATCTTTGATAAGAAAAAAAAAGACAAAAAGTCACCTGTACTCTGTATAACTCATCTCCTTCTGTGAAGCCATTCTAAAATCCAATGAGAGATTTAAATAAAAATCTATTTTGCTTGTAGGAAAATATTTACACAGATATTTATGAGTTAGCTTTGATTAAAAATCCTTTTTAAATGTTATTGTTCTAGGGGCACCTGGGTGGCGCAGCCATTAAGTGTCTGACTTCAGCTCTGGTCATGATCCCGGGGTCCTGGGATCAAGCCCTGCATTGGGCTCCCTGCTGCTTGGGGAGCCTGCTTCTCCCTCTCCCACTCCCCCTGCTGTGTTCCCTCTCTCACTGTCTCTCTCTATCCAATAAGTAAAATCTTTAAAAAATAAGTCACTGTGATTGTTCTAATAAAGTTTCAGACCAGAGCAGGAGACACCCACCAATTTCGGGTTGAACTCCTCTGGGGACCGCCGCCGGTACATGGTCATCAGGGTCTGTGTGGCCGTGGGGACGCTGTTGCCGTTCAGGTTAAACTGGCGCTCTCCGTCGGCATCAGAGCTCGTGCTCCTCTGGGGACTGGAGGAGACCAGGCTGCTAGGCCGAGAACACACCTGCCGACACACAGAGGAACAGACGCTGAAACAGCACAAGCCACGCAACCCACTTCTTCAGTGTCCTCTGCACAGACCCAGTAACTGCATTACGGTGCCCAACAGGTCTCTCGCTACGTGAAAACACAGGAGGAGGCAGAAAGCCAGTGCTTTGGTGGAGATGAGACAGGTGTGCGGGTCCTAGGCCATGAAATCGCAATGCTGGAAACAGGTCTCCTCGTATTTTAGATGCATTTTTGCAGCAAACTCGTTGGCCATTAGTTTCTGATTAGCATGCAGGGAAACATGACACAGCTGAATCAGCGCTTATGGGGCCACCTCCTCGTGCCCGCTCTAGTTTCTGACACCCCCATGAGCTTGGACCAGGTGGACTGGAGCAGGCCTGCTCCCTGTGAGGTAACCATCTTTATAGTACATTTCAGCTGCCAGTAATTGCTCTGTCATTTGTGCTGGACACCTATCTTCCTGGACTCTGACTTCCCTGGATGTTGCCCAGGGCCTAATTCGAAAGGGACACAATATGTATTTGATCATAATTAAGTCATCATCATGATGCTGCATCTCAGATTCGAGACTACAGTGACCTCTGTACACTCCCAACAATGTCACTATGTGAACACTGTTGCATAAACAGGACCAATTACTTAGTAATTTCTTCAATTATGAAATACAGCTAGACCAGATGATCTACAGGGCTCTGTCCAGCTCTGTGATCCCAAAGACAAACTCCATGAGAGTTAAATGAGCTGAGACACTGCTTCGGGCATCAGGGTAAGTGCCTTATCTTAGCACAGCTTGAGGATCCAACAGAATGGACAAGGAGGGCCCACTCTCGGGCAAAGCACTAGGATGAATGCAAACACCCTCAGGCAGATCCCACAGACCTCCCACAGACCTCGTCATCTGAGCTGTTGTAGCTGCCTGCAAACTCCTTGTCCGAGTATATCTTGGAGGTCGTCTGTTGCAGGAAATCCGAGATCCTCTGCACTAGAAAGTCTCTATCTTTCAAATTGGCAAACAGGAAGGTCATCCTGTTCCTGGTGCTGATGGATAAAGGACTGGGGAGTACACTGGAGCTGTCTGCCTTTTCCACAATTGTCACCTGAAAGAAACATGAAACAAAGAGCATTGTTTTCCAGGGATCACAGCAGCCTCTGAGCAGCATCAAACAAGGAATGCAACTCTTCTTCTTTTTTTTTTTTTTTAAAGATTTTATTTATTTATCAGAGAGAGAGAGGAGGAGAGAGTGAGCACAGGCAGGCAGAGGCAGAGGGAGAAGGAGGTTCCCTGCCAAGCAAGGAGCCCGATGTGGGACTCGATCCCAGGACGCTGGGATCATGACCTGAGCCGAAGGCAGCTGCTTAACCCACTGAGCCACCCAGGCGTCCCATGGAACGCAACACTTCTACCTTCTGTAGGAACTACCCCATCTTACTGAGGCAAAGATGAGACTCTCTGCCTCTGCTCCAGTAAAATAGAATCGCTCCTAACAACTCAAATTGGAGTTCGTATCAGAAGCTGGAATTATGGTGCTGGTCGTTCTAAATCAGCAATTCTACCTCGGGAGGGATTTTGTTGCCCCAGAGACATCTGGCAACATCTAGAGGCGTTTCTGTTTGTCAGAAGCGGAGGGGACCAGCAGCATCCAGTAGGTGGAGGCCAGGGATGTCCCTGGCCAGCATGTAGTGCAGAACAGCTGATCCCCAACAGAGTCTGGCCTACGATGTCAACAGGGCGAAGGTTTAGAAAACTTCTTGTGAAGAAACTCCCTGATTTTCATCAAAATTGCACGAGTCCTAAGGGAGAGGACTCCTCGCTGCCCTCTCGTGTCTAAGAGAAAGAACCCGTGATACTCCTGCCTTTTTACCAAGCTTCATGTTGGGATGGTTTTCAAAACCTCACCCATCTTTCAAACGTCTCCTTCGAACTCCAGGGATTTGCCACCTCTCCTCTTACCACCTGAACGTTTTAAAGGCTCCACTCGGAACAGACAGGAGGTAAACAGCTTAATCCCACCTCCACGGGCACTGGCGGACCGTGCGCGCGGTGTGCGCATGCGTGTGGTGAAGTAAATCGACCACATGAGGAAACGAGCAAAAAAGAAGCACGTTTGTTCTAGCTCTGAACTGAAGACATGCAGTTGGGGCTTTAGAATAGGATTTTCATCAACTAGAAACCAGGGTAAATGCATGAAAATATTTTTCTTTACCACAATAGGAAAAAAAAAACCAACAACAAAACCCTCAAGGCCAGCCCTAGATAAATGGTTTACTTGCAGCAGCTCTGACTATATCCTTGAAGTTCAGTTTCTCTTCCCCTCTTCATTTCCACCTGTAAGCAGTCTAGACAGGTTCAACTCTACTTCATGAACATTTTCATGTGAAATACATGTTCTCCAAAGAAGAATTTTAAAATCCTTTTCCCCTTCAAGGCAAGAAACCTGTTGGAGGTGGCCCCAAGTGTAAAATGGGGACAACTGGGATCCACAGAGGGAAAACTGCAGGATCTGATGTCTACTCTCGGATTTTATCAATACACACACACACACACACACACACACACACACACACCCCACATATTCTTTTAAAAAGGATTTTATTTATTTGAAAGAGAGAGAGTGAGTGGGAGGGAGAGACAGTCTGAGGGAGACTCTGCGCTAAGCACAGAGCCTGACCTGGGGCTTGATCCCACGACCCCAAGACCATAACTTAAGCTAAAACCAAGACTTGGATGCTTACTCAACTGAGTCACCCAGGTGCCCCTATATTTATATACTTTTAAAGGAATGTATTGAGGTACTTGGAGTTGTACATAAAAGTGGGTTTTTTTCCTAATGCAAAAGCTGGAGAAATGGCAAAAAAATTTATCATGAATTTTCCCATGGCACTTAAAACATGCTAAACAATACCTATTTTTAAAAGACCTATGAAAACTCCTTTTTTCACAACATTTTTTTTTTTTAATTCTTTTGGTCACCAGATGTCTCAGACCAAATGACAAATGCCAAGGGAACTAAAGGTTCAAGTTTCATACCCAAAACCCAGAGAGCCACGTGGATCTTGATGAGGTCAAAGTGAAAGTCCTTTAGCTAGATCACAAATACACAAACCACCTGAAAGCTCCTACATAAAACATGAATGCTCATATGCACTACAAAATATTTTTTTCTGACAGATTATTTCTGGTAGAATCCAATCCCCATAAGCTCAGTGACACCAGCAAAGGGTAACAGCCACATTTGAATATTCTAGTTTAATGAGGCACATTTCATTACCAACTCAGGTTATAAAAATAGACTGGAATTTAGGCAAAGCTTTATGTTTCATATGTAACACCTGCAAGGTAATTTATGATTTTTGGAAAAAGAGATTTCATCTGGAATCTCTATCTAAAGAAGAACCTGATCAGTTCACTTTATCTCCCTGCTTTGCTGCCTCAGCAATTTCTTCAAAATCTGTAGTAACGTGATTCTGTGTCTATTTGATCTACCTTAAGTCTATCTGCGGAATATACATTAATAATCTCCAGTCAGTATTTTAGTTTAGGTTGTAAAAAATTAAATGAAACAACAATTCCTAGTTGATATCACCCTAAAGTAGCCATTTCAAGTAGGATGTTCCCATGGAGGCTGCTGCTCATCCATCAGCTTAACTTGGGTCTAAAAGGTACCCAGTTCACGGAGAGACGCCTCTCTGCTCAGACAGACCCTGTGTCGGGGGGGTGGAAGGGAAGGGGTAGGGGC